>NC_067399.1:171101157-171413300 GCF_016432865.1 Antechinus flavipes | reverse complement strand
GCCTAAAAAGATGAAGTCTGAAAATGTGAGCCAGATATGGGGGTTAAGACAATATTCAGAGGTCTGTGAGCTTAATTTAGATGCTCTCCATCACCTTTCTACTCTCATCTTTATTCCTGAGTGCACGGAGCGGGTTGTTTTTAAAGGACAAATTAGTACCGGGGAACATGGGATTTCCCAGTACGCGCGCATCTTGGGGATTCGAGTCCGCACCCCACCTTTTTGGCACCCCCTTTCAGCATTCTTTAATCTGGAACTATCATAAAGCTATGGATCCTTTACTGCCGGTCCCCACCCCGCGGTGGCTTTATGGTGTGTGTGTTCGCACGTGATGCCCATCCATTTCTCCCCTCTCCCTCCAGCCCCGCATCCCCACCCCCTCCCCAATCCCCTCCGGACGCTCTGCCTCTCTTCCCACGGTCATATTGGCACTCTCCGGTTTGGCCAATCCTCAGCAGACAAGAACCGCTGGCGCGATTCGCTCGAGGTTCCCTAGGAGTGACCCAGACTAGACACACACACCTGACGAGGAGGATGGTTGGAGGGGGGAAAGAGGTGAGCCAGGGAGTGAGGGAGTGTAAGAGAGAGGCGCGCGCGCGTGTGTATTCTCATTCTCTCTCTCTCTCTCTCTCTCTCTTTCTCTCTCTCTCTCTCTCTCTCTCTCTCTCTCTCTCTCTCTCTCTCTCTCTCTCTCTCTCTCTCTCTCTCTGTTTGTCTCTGTCTCTCTCACACACACACACACACTTCTCCCCCTCCTTCTCCCTCTCCCCCCTCTTCCTTCCCCCTGCACTCCCCCCATCCTTCCTTTCAGCAAGTAGAAACCGATCACAATATAGACCGTTTGCTTTCCCAGACGGGGCGCCCTGCCCACCTCACCTCCGGCGCCCACCCCTCACTTGCCTAACCCCCCCAGACATTTTGAGGGTTGATCCTGGGTCTGTCCCCTGGCTGGACACCTAGCTATTCCCACCCCGAGGCTCACTCTTCTTCTGTCTGCTCTCCCTCCTCCTAGCCCCAATGTTTCCCTAAACTGGAGAGGAGGAGGAGGAGGGACAGCAGCAGCAGGAACAGCAGCATCGGCAGCGGCAGCGGCAGCAGCAGCAGCAGCGGCGGCGGCGGCAGCGGCAGCAGCAGCAGGATCCGCACATTGCTAACCCGCTCTAAGTGGCTCGGAGCAGCCAAACTGGGCATGCTCCGTAGCCTGGGCAGGTTTGGGTTGCAAGTAGAAAGCTTTGGCTCTTAAGCCGGGAGGAGAGAACAAGGAGAGAGGGAGGGAGGGAGAGGAGAAAGAGAGAAAGAGAGAGACACGTATAGACACACACAGAGACAGAGGCATACACACGCAGAGCGCGAGAGCCCCGAGCGGCCGGAGAGGACCGCTGGTGCCCAGCGCTGCCACCATCCATTTGCAAGACGCTGGCACTAGAGAAACCCACCCACCGCCCCTCCGACTGATGTAAGGATCCGAGCGCTTCGGGGAGAGGGATTATTGGTTTGGGGGTTTGCGAGGGAAGCCGCTCTTCTTGATGCTAGTGGCTCTCTGTAACTGGGGATGGTGGAGTAGGGGGGCGGGGGAGGGAAGAAGATGGTTGGGGGCATTAGGGAGTTCTTTTTTTGCGGGGGAAGGGAGATGGTGTGCGGCTGGGCAAACTAGAGCTACAAGGCCAAAGAATAATAATAGTGATAAACAAAAGGGAAACAAAACCCCACAAGTCCCAGTACCCCGTATCCGGGCAATGAATAGAGATATCTTGCCAGCGCCGAGGCTGGAGTTAAAAGACAAGTGACAGGTAGACTAGGTTTCGGTTCGCGTCCTGAAATCCTGAGGATGCTACCTCCCTTGCCGCAGGGTTTTGTTTGTTTATTGGGTTTGTATGGTACACACACACACACACACACACACACACACACACACACGCATGAACTCACAGATATCTTTTTCTGAACCTATGCAGATACCAGGCAGAGTCGCACTGCTCTTTCGAAAAGAAGGGAACCCCCGTTCCCATCCCCACTCCCCACCCCCTTCCTCTTTAGTTTTCGCCTACTTTGTTTCCGCAGACTCAGTCCAGACGTTTACCATTTTATGATCTGGAAATAGCTTGGGTTTGGCGTTTATCTGGCTATTTTTGTTGAAAATAGTTGGCCTTCTTCAACGCATGTAAAATCGACATCCATGTATCTCTTTTGTGGAAGCTTAAAAGAAGGAAGGACTGACCATTTCCAATTAAAATAACCTTGACTGTTCATAATTTAAAAAAATAAATAAAACTAGGCAAATGTGGGGTTTTGGACCGTAAAATGTATCTTGTAGCAATTGACAAGAGCCTGGAAATTGTTGTTTTAAAGAATTAAAATGTTATTATTTTTACTATTAATGTAACTTGTGCAATACTTCAATTTCTATTGTATCAATGTGATTTTTTTAAATGTAACTTTGTTGGGATTAGTAAAGAATATACTAGTATTAGGATACTGTATTGTGAAATGTAAATGTACCATTTTATTATTTTGAAAAAGAATATCATGCCCAAAGGTATGCCTGATTTATATCCAGTTTTTTTCCTAACACAGCTGTGTGTAATATTTTTGAAAGCATTTGTAGTTGCCACTTCTCAAGCAGAATATATGATATGGTGTTCCAGTTAGATATGTGTATCCTAGAGACACCTGTTTCTTAATTGTGTTTGACCATCATTTGTGGTCTGTCTTACATCTGGAAACAAAATTGAATTAGCTTCAAAAAATAGGGGGAAATAAGTAAATAATCATATTATCTCAGTATAAAAACGGGGTTAAAGAAATTCGGGGGGGGGGGACTGTGTTTTCAGGGATGGGAAAAATACTGCATACAGAGCTATATGGAATAGTAACTTTATTCCTGAATACTATAATTTGGCCATATTGACAAGTGTATTTTGTCCATTGAGTACAATGTTTTCTATTCTTTGATCTTGGTTAATGTTTTATTATCTGCTATAAAAGAAAATAAAGTCTCTATGTAACAACATGTAGTTTACAGCATTCAGATAAATTATAGTGCCAGATTTTTTTATACAATAGGATTAAAATTTCCTATATTTACAAATATATATGAAGCAATATACATACATATGTATGAAACTTTAAATACATATATATCATATACACACATATATAATGTATATGTCATTTGGCTTTACCTCATTGAATTGCAAAAATTTGAAAGACTTTTGTATTAAAACAAACTTTCTCACCCCCAATAAAACAATCACACAATATGAAAATTTATTTTAAAAATGAAATAGCAGTTCTCTGAGTGATTATATATTAATGAATTAAACTTGATTCCTACACTATGATGGAAAAACTGACCACAGTCCATCGCTAACCTGGTATGCCCTTAGATGTAGTATATACTAGAAAATATATAACCAGAAGAAAATCTTTACAAACTTTATTGTCCTTCCCACATCAGTTTTGCTTCATCTTCATTCATATCACTAAACATTTTTGTGTTTTTCAAGAGCTCTGGTGGAACTGTCAAAACAATTTCAAGTCTGACTTGATCATTTAGCAGACTTACATCTGTTGGAGTGATAATATTTTTTATTTTAGAAATGCACACCCACATGAAATAACTCACAGTAGTTTCCTATGTTTTTTGCCATTGTGTGCCTGAAAGAGTGGGTGCATTTAACCTCATATATTACCTGAAATCTTTACATAGTGTTATTGGATATATTATGAATGAGAGAAAGAAATACATCAAGAAGTTGAGTGAATAGGACTTAATAGCAGTCTTTCCAAGGAGAATTTCCAGATTTGAAAAATTATTTCTTAGCCCTTTTCCAAATTGAGATAATACTTATTAGTCTGTTATTTCACCCTTTCCATGAACATGTCCAGTTTTTTAAAAAATTAATGCATCCTGATAATTTTGTAGCACATGTCAGTAATATTCAACAATACTAATGAACACGGAGTTCTGCTAGAAGGCTGTTAAATCCATGTTGGGAGATTATCTATGAGGAATTGAAATGATGAATCATTGATTGCTTAAAATTTCATACTTTTTTCCTAAATATTTAAATTTAATTTTTAGGTAGCTTAAATATAGCTTGCAATTCCTTTTTAAAAAGCAGTATCATAGGATGTGTTTAACTGACTTGATTTATTAATTTTTATTTGAGGTTGTGATTTTCCTCTATGATAGATAGAATTTCACATTTTAGAATATATAAAATATTTAAATATTTTTTCTAGTAATTTGAATTAATTTGTTGCTACTCAACTAAACTTAAAGAAGTTAACAGCTTCTGTGAATGTGTGGATATAGCACTAAGCATTAAATATAACTAGACTAAGACTTTTTGAAAAGTGTATATGTGCATAATATGTGTGCATGCTAAAAGTGAAAACTATCATATTGTTTTTAAGTAGATAAATATCATAACCACAGAAAAAGATTAACTCTTCCCGGATATTTACAACCTTTGCCTTGGTTGTGAACATATTTTTGAAGCATACAGTTAGTTATACAAAGATCAAAATGATTTCCAGTTACTGCCACTATTGAAGATAAAAAAAGTTAGAGGTAATTGGCAATAAAGACTAAGTCCTATTTTCAACAACCAATTGAAAACCACAGTGGATCCTGAAGCTGATGGGCATAATGAAGTCAGAACTAATAGATAAGCTTACAGTGATGGCAAATGGATGTATTCAGACTGAAATTGTTACTTAAAATATTTTGATTTAGAGGAAAAAAATGTTAATTTACCCTCTTGATGTCTTAAAAAAAAAAGGGAGAATTGGGGGATTCTTAACTCATGCCAACTGGCAAAGTGACCTTTCTGTAGTTTTTGCTGTTAGTGAACAAATATTGACCATGGTTGTGAATGCAGTCTTTATTTACCAGTACATGATAAAGCTGTAAAACTTAACCAGTACAATAAAATCATACTCGTTTCTCACTTGCCTCAATATTTTATCCATTTAATAGGCAACCCTTTGAGACAATATCTACCTTTTAAAACACAAATGCATATTTTAACTACTATAAGAGTCCTTTACCCAGTTTTGTCTGAGGATGAAACAATGATTTCTCAGGTCCTAAAGCTGAGATTCAATAGTTTGGTAGAAAGAAATACTGGATATGAAACCAGAATAATTCAATGGACATTATGGGTGATGACTTGCCCTGTGAGTTACAGAAAGGTTTGTATTGCCATTGTAAGAATTAAGTATGGGATTTACAAATCAAAATTATTTTTTTATGACTCATCCTACACTTAGAAGAAATAATTTTGAAAAATTGTCTATAATTTCAAGCTTTTGGAAGCCTTTCCTATGCTAAAACATAATGTAGTTTACACAAATTATGAAAATCATTTTAACTTAACATTTCAGTCAATGCTGCAAAGTAAAATACCCGGCAATTTTTATTATAGTTGTTTAGTCATTTTTGACTCTTTGTGACTCATTTTGGGATTTCTTAGGAAAAATACTGGATTGATTTGCCACCTCTTCTCCACTTCATTTTACAGATGAGAAAACAGGCAAAAATCTTCAAATGATCTGTCCAGGGTCAGACAGCTGATTAAGTACCTGAGACCAGATTTGAACTCACAAAGATGAATCTTCTTACTTTGAGGTTTGCCTGTGTCCACTGAGCCACTCAACTACATAGTTTAAAGAAGGACTAGATTAAAAGGCTGACATTTTTGGGAAATTTTCAAGTACTTGTCTTTCCTCTCTTTACAAGACAAAAAAATGTTTAAAGGGAAATAAATCTTAGGTAGGTTTATTTGAAATGTCTCTTCCACCTACTTAGCATAAGATTTTTTGAGAATTTCATCCAATGAGATATCAAAATAACATCATCAGATCCTCTCTAAGTGACAGCTTTTTTCTCTGCAGCTTTTCTTTCATGCTCCCCAGATCCCCATTTGTTCTCCAGTGTGCTCAGTACCAGGTAATTACATATTTCTTTCACTGAATTGCCCTTGAGCTCAAATATTCCCTCATTGAGCCAATATTTTTTTAATACATTTTTTTCACCTGGACAATTATATATTTTTGGTCCTTAACTGAAATCACATATACCTGAATTTTCATTGTAAATAGAGAAAAATAAATTGGAAGAAATTTGATGAAAGAATTGGTCAGGTTCAAATAGAAAGATATCCTCTGATGGACTCACAAGTTGACATTGTGAATCATTTCCCTGTATCCTGGTCTCCTCCACCCATCATATAATATACTATGATGACAGTCAGGGTTGATATATTTTCACAAAGTAAATGGAGTGAATTCCTATGATTTCTGGGCAGATTAAACAAAAAGTAACAGTCTACTTCTCCTTAGGATTCTCCTGTGAAAGTATAGAATTTTACATCTTAATTATATACTATCAGAAAAATACCAGATAGCCCTTTAAAATAGCCAACCATTTTTGATAATCAATATTTGAGCTGGGGGTGAGATGGGATATTCTTAAAGCTTTTAAAATCCTATAATTCTTAGGATTCAAGCTCAATTCTTAAAGGTTTTAAAATCCTACAACTTAATTTACATCCTCCAGGATGTTACTTTTTCTATGTAAATAAGATACTTTTACTTTTTCAGATTATATTAGTGCTTAAAGGACAGTAAGGTTCATGATTTAGCAGTTTCCAATGTTGTGTTTTTCCAAATCATTTTCAAGTCATTTACAGAATTCCTTAAGAGTCCAAAATAATATCACATGAAACATGTTTTCCCTCTTCCTTCCACATATATATTTTTTTCCATTGTGGACTCATTTCAGCAATCAAAAGCAAAAATTTGAACAATATAAGACTATAGTGATGATATATTATTATTTATCGAAACTAAGAAAAACACTACACAATTTTTATTATTTTTTTCCCCAGGAGAAAGTGGGAACAGGTTGAGTTTGTTATTCATAGGCCTTTTGTGGTTTCTGTGGTGAAATGTTTGAGGACCACAACATTAGGTTATGACAGGCTAGTTTCCTACATTCCTTAAATATTCTGGTTGCTAACCTATGAATTTGGCAGCAAAATAGAAATTGGGAACAGAGAAATCGACTTGTCTAAAGTCTTGAATTTTGACCCCTTATACCCAGCTCTAATCTATAACATTTTCTATACATAAGAGTGGAAAATTCAATTCAATGAAGCAAACATCAACTATCTATCTACAAAAAACTGTAATAAATGATGAGGATAAATAGATGTCAGGAAGGTTATATAGCATATGTTCATATGGTATGATATATAACTGCAAAGAAAAAATAAAAAAGTGTTATGGGAAGTTGGAAGATGGAGAGACCACGTAAGAGTGAAAGGATCAGAAAAGACTTCTTGACTAAGGTGCCACTTATTTAGGAGGAAGTTGAAAGGAGAGAGATTTTAATAAGTACTCACCAGGAAAAGATGGAGAATAAATAAGCAGTTGGTTTGTGGGGGAAAGGTTATGATATCTGATGACAGAGAAAATATTACTATTTAATTTTTATTTCACTTCGATTTTCTTGACAATGATGTTTGGAATGGAAAGGACAGAACAAAATTGAATGAGGAATTGCTTAAAATAAATAAAAAATATTAAGAGAATACCTAGCTATCCTATCCTTAATGAGTTCAAAACATCAGAGTCAAATGAACTATATCCTCAGATACTGAGCATAATGGTAGATGTGATGCTGAGCCACTGATAGTAGCTTTGAATGATTGTGAAAAACAGTTTTACCATGGGATTTGAGCAGTATTAATGGCCTAATTGTCAGAAAGTATAAAAAAATGAAACCTTCAAATTGCAGTCTAATGAGCTTGGCTTAGGAGCACAACTGTAGAATGTTATATTGTTATTATATCATATCCTATATTATGCATTTTGTCATTTAGGCTATTTGCTGTCTGTCCTCTTCTCTCCTCTTCCCCATTTCATGTCCCTCTATCCCTTTCTTCTCTTTCTCATTTGTTCCAGATGATGAAGTGGCCTTATTCTTTACTAAGCCTAATACCTCTACCTGTTTAGGTGATTTCATTCCATTCCATCTTTTCCAGCAGATTGCCCCCTCTATAATCCCTACTCAATCATACTATTTTCAATCTTAACTGCTGGCTCATTATCTAAGCCTAAAATGGGATCTCAACATCTTCATCCTGGCACTGTAATTATTTGTAGATAAACACCTTAAAAAGGCCACATACAAAAAGTGCTTCCACTTTCTCTTAATGATCCAGCTTCTAACTTCATCATTCCATTTAAATTGCTCTCTTTAAAGTTACCAATAATTTTTAACGGCCAAATTCAATGGATTTTTCTCAGTCGTCACTATTCTTGACATGTCTGCAGCCTTTGACATTGCTGATCACCTTTTCCCTCTTAATACTCTCCTTTTTCTAGATTTTTGGTTCTTCTATCTATCTGACTGCTATTTCTCAGTTTCTTTTGCTGAATCTTCATCTAGAGCCTGCAAGATAGCTCACAGAGTTATGACTTAGGATCTGCTCTCTTCTCCTTCCAGCTCACTTCATTTGACTAGCTCATTAGGTCCCCTAGAATTCATTGCCATCTTTATACTCATGATTCCCAAATTTACCCATACTAACCAAACTTCTCTACTGAACTCCAATTTCACATTTCCATCTGCCTTATAATTGGATGTTCAATTGACATTTTAAACTTTTCCTGTTACTATGTAAGACAATTACATCTTCCTGATCCCTTGAGCTTATATCTTCAACTCCTCACTATCTCTCACCCCTCTTACTTATAGCTAATCTGTTGCCAAGGATTGTTAATTTCACCTTTGTAATAGGGGAGGTATTTGGCAGACAGTATATTATATTAGAATTGGACCTCAGAAGCAAGGTGAAATTTGGTAGTCATCTGCTGAAAGATGATATTGAATGAGTGCTGATGAGATGACCAAAAGAGGAAGTGTAGAGAAAGAAGAAAAAAAAGCTCAGGGTCCTGAGTCACATGCATAATATGGGTGGGGTCAGGTATGATGACCCAAGGAAGGAAATGATGAAGGAAGGTAGGAACATAACTGTGAATGAACAATTTCATGAAAAACTAAAGAAAGGAGATTTTTTAAAAAAGAAAATGGATTAATTAATAGTATGAAATCCTGCTGAAAGGTCTAGAAAAATAAGGTGTAAGAAAAGACCATTGGATTTTTTTAAAAAGGAGGATCTAGATATGTTCATAGTGTCCAAATCCTATCCATGGACTGAGTATTATATTTTCAATTGGAGACACTACAGTAATGAGCCAAATGATAATACAGAGCAACCTAAAAATGAACATTCAGCCACCAAAAAGGTGTTCAGTTTGTTATTAGTTAAGAGATTCTACAATTTAAAGAATTCTTTTCAATTCATTTCTAGTCATAATAACAAGAAATAAATTTCAGTTATTCTAAATTTTTCTAAATCTATTGAGCATATAATGTAGGGCTGGGAAAATAGATATTAGAAAATGTCACCCCTGACTTAAAGCATAGTTACAAAAAAATTTGGGACTTTTCAAATTGATCTTTATTATTTGCATATTTTACCCTTGATTGATTCTTTTTTTCTTTTTTAGGTTGAATTCCCCCTGAAAGGTCATTTAGACAGTGTAATTAAAATGCTTAAGAATCACTGAGGGTAGTTATACTTTCTTCCTATTTGATATTAGTAAGTGAAAAAAATCATAGGTTCTCTCTAGAATTAAGAGAAATATGATGGAATATAAGAACAAATGCATCTTACTGTGAAGAAATGGATGATTTATATGCTTATGATGCTTTCCATTTCTGGCCACTAATTTAAGCTTGTAACCAATGGCAATATTGTTTATTTGGTAATGACAGCTTCTATAAAACACAGGTGCCTCAATATAGAGGAAAGATTTGATGTTTTTCTACAAGTTAATGATAAAACTGAATTCACTGTGTCACAAAAGTTTAGAGTTGCTAGAGACCTATAGTATAATACTTCCAGATTTTTATTGGAAAGGAACTCCTTTCTGATAATTCTACTGTGAGATATGTAGCATAGCTCTAATTGTTAAGAAATTTTCCTGACATCAAGACAAAATCTGACCCTCTACAACTTCTACCCAATACTTCTGGTCTGGCTTCTGGAACCCAAGAAAATATGTCTGATCCTTCTTTTACATGGTAATCATGGTTGCTTTTCTCAGAATACTTTTCATCTTAGCAATGGTACTGTTAAATTAAGGCACTCAGGACTGAACAGAATACTTTAGATATTGTTTGATCAAAGATTGAGATTACTAGGATTCCTAGTCAACAATAAAGGATCTCCTTATTTTTGAAAACTATGCTTTCTTTAATGTAGCTCAAGATTCCATTATCTATGATGATGATTTAAAATGATCCCCATTTTTTGAGTCAATGAGAATCACTTAATGGCTTAGCATGTTCCTGGTTCTGTAATATTAAGTGCTGGGAATACAAAGAAAAGCAAAAACAAAATAATAATCCCTACTGTAAATGAGTTTATGTTATTTTAGGGGAGATAATATGTAAATAAAATTTTTTTGTTTACTTTCATTCTTCAATGAGCGAGACATTCTGAATTTTGTGAGCTTTGTTGTATAATATATAAAACAAAATAAAACACATTACCTCCTAGGACTCCTTTAGAACTGTATATTCAGTGTCACTAACCAAAGCCTCTTGGCCCACCTCTTTATAGCTACAAAAAAGGAATTTTTATCTTCTAAATTTTCAAAATTTTATGGTTGCAAATCTTTTGGCAATGTACTTCAATGGCCTAATGATGAATGTTATTATTGTTAATGTGTAAGATAACTGACCCATGAGAGTGGTATGAATGATTGCCAAAATTGTGACAATTATAGTCATTTTGTCTATGGTCAAGAAAAAAAAAGAGGCTCTATGCAGATTTTAGGGATTAGAAAGGAATTTACCTTATCTATTTTCCTCATTTTACATGCAAAGAAACTGAGACCCAGAGAGATGGAATTATTTATTTAAAGCTGTATTAGGGATTGGGAAGAGAGAGCCCACATCAAAGGTAGGAAGATCTCTGATGCATACTGCCTGTGCTAAAAGCCAGAGATGTCAAAACATAATTGTACTCTAACACTCTCTGGGACAACCACACCAGATAAAATTGTAAGTGGGAAATGTTTAGCAGAATAAAGAAAAATATAGCAGAATGTAGATAATGTTAATATGTGGTTTTCTAGGTCACAAGAAGGCCCTTAGGGATTTCTATGTGCAATTTAATGGTACCCTTTTCCATTTGAGTTTGATACCACTTCTTTAGGCAACTCTTCATGATTGTAAGTAGCAAAGGTGATGATTGCATTGATAGCATAAGGATTTCCTTACCTGATAGTTCCCTGTACCAAGGAAATCACAAATCTAGTACTTATATCTTTCCCTATTCTATACAGTTGCAGTTGCATAGTGACAGACTCAGGACAATTCAATTCCTCTGGTTCTAATATCATGCTCTTTCTTTTATACCTCACTGTTCAAATGATAAATGCTGAATATAGTAGCTGTGCCTCTTACAAAATATGCAAATTGTATGTTTTATAAAATTCATATAAGTAGAAAAGAAAAAAACCCTTTACCAGAAACTTAGACTTTTAAAAAGATAACTCCATAGTCTGTTAAGCTGCTGAAAAGTCATGCATTGAAAAATTTGCCAAATGATTGACACCTAATTCAGAAATGACATGTGAAAATGAAACTATATTCAGTGTCCATCAATAGATATTCTTTAGTTATAAGATGCCCATTTCTGTGTCCAACAAAATAGAACCAACTAGAGTGGGAAGGGAATTTATGGGTAATATAGACATAGGGTTATAGATTTATAATTAGAAGAGATTGTAGAAGCCATTCATTCCAATTCCCTCATTTTAAAGCTGAGAAAACCAAAGCCCAGACAGTTTAAATGATTTATTTCCAAGTCACATTTATTTCCAAACATTCCAAGATAGATACCCTGACTTAAGATCTAACAATTGATGTTATCCAATAAACTGAAGCTGATAGATTTAGTGACTTATTCAAAATTACACTACTATTAAGCAACTGAACTTTGAATTCAATCTAGCTCTTTCAAATTCATTGCTATTTCCTCCATAAGACATTATTTATATTAATTAATATAATAAATATTTCACTTAAGTGTAATGTGATAATCAGCATCTCTTTTCCCCAATCTTCTCTATTGAAAGAGCATCCTATATTGCTGAGCTGAACTCTCTTGGACACTTAAAATGGAATGCGAAGTCACTTTGGGGTAATGCAACCATTCTTTGGTACCTCTGAGAAAAGCATTGAGAAGGGGCTGCTTCAAAGGTGATTAGACACTGAGCCAGAAAGAGTGACCCATTTAATGAACCTTGAAAGAAATAACTCCACCTTTTGGTGTTCTTTCAGTCTCTCTCTCTCTGTCTCAATATTCTTTTTTTTTCTCTCTTAGTCTTTCTCTTTGTTCTTATTTGTCAACTTGGTCAAGACTCTGTGAGGGCTCTTGCTTGGATTTCTTATAAGGTAGTATATACCTTCATAGGTATGGGAGCTGTTCATGGGTAGATGAAGGTAACATGTATTGCCTAATTGAGTGTGACCCTGCACATTAGGCCACTGTTCATCTCTTTTTTTGCTTTCCTTTTCCTAAGCATAAACATCTGAATAAGTAGCTTGAGATGAATGTTTCAAAGCTTGGAGGCAATCTAATGATTTTAAGAGGTCAGAAGTTTGTGAGTATCTTTCTCAGGTCTGACTGACATGAGGAGACATATTCTCCCTTCTCAGAGAAGCTGACCACTGACAGGAGCATGAGTTTAATTCATATACAGGCTTCTAAGTGGATTTGTTTGCAGTTGTTTGGACACAGTGGAAAGTGAGGTGAAGGTACAATAGTTATGAATATTTGGCACTCACAAATATATTTTGTTTTAATATTTTCAATATTAATCTCTTAGAAGCATACAAATACAAGTTATAGCTCAATGTTTTAAGTCCTTAAGAGTGAATGGTTCTGAATCTTTTCTCTCTTAAGTATTTCCTTTGTAGCATCCACTCTGGGACCAGGATCTATGGGGAGGCTTGGTACATGTACAAAATTACAGAAGTAATGATTGATCATGTGTGGATAACTCATGTGGCAAGGGAGCAAGTTAATACTCCTAACCCTTTTCTTCTTTTGTGAATTGTCATAAAGCTTTCCTTAAGTGTAGTTTTCTTTTGATATTTGAGGACTGACCTTTAGAGAGTCCATAGCTGACATTTCTTTCTATCACAAGGAATTATGCTCTCTAAAACTACCTTTTCTCAGATGACTATTCATTTTGAATAGATATATTAAATCCTACAGATTCAGACTTTCTGATCCCCTTGGGAGGGAGAGATGGAGAAGAGAGAGAAAGAGGAACACACAGACAGAGAGAATGAGTACTATGTTTGTTCCTTGTTTGCCTATCTGATATATCCCTGGATTGACTGCCATTTTGTATGTTTCCAAAGATTTGTCTTCAGAAAGTCACATTTTCTACCTTCATTCAATGGTCAAATCACTATTATCATATCAAATTGATTAAGGACTTAATTTATGTCTGGGGTACATTTCTGATTATTTCAATCAAGGATTTCTAGAATTAAATTACTTGGGGTAAGAGTAGAAGACTCTCCTTGAATTTTTCTACTTTCTACTTTGAGCATCTTTCTACTTCCTTTTTAGAAATCCTTAAACATGAGCCAAACCTAGATTTTCTTTAGGTGATTTTCTCTAGGAAAACTAGATGGGATATAAAAAGCCAGAGACAACAAAAGAGAACCTGGCACTTTTCTTAGAGGCCTTTCTTATAAATTTACCAGATCTGAGGGATCCTTGGATGCACATATGCATGTGTATGTATTTACATATACACGTGTGCATATATACAACCATATAGACATACACACATGTATACTTATATTTCATTTAGACACTGAGTTTTAAAATAAAAATTATTTTTAAAAAATAAACTAAGAATTCATAGAAGGAAAATTACTGGAAGCCATTTTTAAACCTTTCTATTATGCTTCAAAAATCAAAGTGAAATTGTAGCATGTTGATGTTAAAGATTATAACTTATAAAGATCTCCTTCATCTTTGGTATTTATATACTGTTTTAAGGTTTGCAAAATGCTTTATGCACCTTATCTCAATTCATCTTGGGAATTGAGTCTTGTTATCATTCCCATTTTACTGATGAAAAATCAGAAATTGAGGGAATTTAAGAGACTTGCTTAAGGTCACACAGATAATATGTATCTAAGGCAGGAATCAAACTCAGATCTTCCTCACTCACTCAGGTCTAGTTTTCTGTTCATTATGTCATTTATTTAGCATGATTGAATAGCTATTTAAGCTTAAGGTAACAGGACATAGAAATATAAGGTTTTTTTCTCATTCGCAGAAAGCATCTGTCAGATTTTACAAATACATTTTAGCTTTTGATGAAAAATTCTATATAAGTATACATTGTAATTATTATCGATATCATCATTCAGAGTTCAAGTGGAGAAAGCAGTCAGAGAATTACAGTTTCAATGCAGTGATTGCCCTGCTCAGAAATGCTTAATAACTGTATCAAGAAAATAGACTGTCCAGAATAGTATGAGGAATCTTACTGTAGCCATGAGGCCCCCCTAAGAGTCTTAAACCTGTCCTCATTCTGTCCATCCCTCATTCATTTTGAAGAATTTCAAGGAAACTGGTATATATTTCTCTACTTTTTCTCAGAAGTAGCATAAAGGGAATTCTTTTATAACTGTCCAGAGGAAGGGAGGGAATTTAAATTGTAGTCAATTTGCATATTAATGCCAAATCCAAATATAACTAATTTTAATAGTTCTGTGTGTGAAATCTTCCTTTATAAAATTGGATCTATAGGATACTTTATTTCTTTTAATTTCTCTCTGTATTTGCTATATCTTGATATTGTTATCGTTGTTGTTGTTGATGATGATGATGATGATGATGATGACTTATTTGATCAGAAACTTGCTAACTTCTGAAGGTCTTAAAACAGAGTGGTTGATTCAATAGGGACCCTGATGAAATGATTCAGGTGAATTTTTAGAGGGGATGATCTCTGAAGTCCTTTAAGACCCCAAAAGTCTATGATTCTAAAAGACAGATCAGAAGTTCTTATGCAAGAATTGGTGAAAAAATAATAGCTCCTATTATTATTATTGTTGTCTATGTTCAGCTATAACCTGCTGCACCTGTTTCTTCTGCCCCCAAAATAATAATGAGATTGCAGAAATCCTCAGGATAGACGCCCAAAGTGACAAAGAAAAAAGCAATACTTAAGCTGCACCCTACAAAGAAAGGCATGAGCAACAAAATAATATATATAGAAGAGGATAAGCTAAATTTGCTCATGCTATCAGGAATATTAGATTTCAAAAAAGCACTGGGTCAAGAGAGCTGGATTTCTGCAAGGACTGTGCTTTGTCCATTTGTCCTAATAATAATAATCACTCAATTTCATGTTTGCATAATGTTTTATGTTTTCAAAGCTTTAACAATACATTGTTTTATTTGACCCTCCCAACAATCCTAGATGGTAGTATGTATTAGAAGTCAGATTTTGCTAAGAGAAACTGAGATTAGGGTAAGTAACTTGGCCAGATTTATGATAGCTGATGATGGAAACAAGTACTTTGTCCCAAATGACTCTCTGGAAACTGCAAGATTTCTTCACTTTCTTGCTTTCAGAGACCTTCTTTCTGATACTTGCACTTAACTTCTTTTCTCTGCTGATGTTGCTCAGTGTCCAAGAACTATATTATAGTAGATTCCTCAATGTTGTGCTATCTATAAAAATTTCTTCCTACTTTCCCCCATCCTCACACCTTATAAGAGACTTTCTTATTTGTTTTAGAACGCTATTAATTTCTAGAATATTAAGCAAATTTAAATGGAAACTAAAAATGTATTCCAAATAAAAATTTAAATGACAATTGGAGTTATTGGAATAACTGCTTCTTTCACTTGGTATGGTTAACAAGAACTGATCACATCTTAGCCTAATTGAACCCGAGAAAGGAGTTAAGATATGCTGTGTTAAATATGCAAAATAGTCAAGCAAGTTAGTGTTGATTAAAAAGTGTACTTGTTGCAAAATTTAATCTCCTTTAGAAGTTATTAAACTTAAATTTTGACTACTACTGACTAGTCATAGTATTCCAATGTAGTTATACTATTTGTAGAAATTAGTCAGGGCAAAGCATTTTTTTTTGGCTATATAATTTTACACATAGAGTTTTATTTCATTATTTTTGGTGTTTTTAGTTTTAAAACAACTATGCTTAAAATGAGCTCAAAATCAGTATTTGTAAATGGAATATTGCACTATTGAATAATTTTTTGACTAGTAATTCATAAATATAAATATTTTTACATCCAATTCTAAACAAAAATATGCTTTTTCTAAGCGAAATAAATATGTATTTAGCAGTCACCATCCCCCTCTCCATTTTATAGATGAGTTTGTGATCTATATAAATGAAGGAATCAGCGAGGAAATATATTGCCAGTCAGTGCTTTTGTGGTCACAGTTTACATATCTTGAAAATAAACTGATATGTAATTGTTTTATAAAGCAGAATGGTGAGCTTTTAAAATTTCATGTGTTCTAGTGTTTATTGGAGGAGAAGCAATACAGTGAATATTATTCTACAAAATTTTAGTCTTATATGGCTATACAATAATGACAACAAAATATCAAAATAATTTTTGTGTTGATAAAAGCAGAATGCATTAACATTTCGAACTCTATGTAGAAAATTAATCTGTTGATTTTTCTCCAGAAAATTAATTTGTTTCATCAGAAAATTAGTTTAAATAGCTATATCACTTGTGCAAGTTTTTGATTTAAAAAATAATTTCCTCCCTCCACATATCTTTGGGTAAAATTGTCAGTGCTGGAATAAATATGACCTAAAACCCAGAACCAGAAATTTAGGAACCAACAAGGGGATTCTTGGTTTTCTAGCAAGGCAAATCTATTTATACAGAAGAGGGAGACTCTCCTAAGAAACAAAAGAACAAAGCTTTTATAGGTCATAATTAGTCTGGGGGTTAATTGAGTACTGGGCATTTCCAGATTGGACAGATTTTATTGCTGAGGGCTTTCAGGGTAGGAATGGTATCCAGGAGGTGATATCTTTTGATTGGACAAACTTGTTCCTCAAAGCTATTAATAGGAGAAGATCTTTTTCAGGTGAGCTATCTCTTGTAACTCTGCCCTAACAGAGAGGTCTGTCCTTTTTGTTTCCACAGAAAAGAAGGTCCATTCAGGGGTCCTCAAACTTTTTAAATAGGGGGCCAGTTCACTGTCCCCTCAGACTGTTGGAGGGCCGGACTATAGTAAAAACAAAAACTTTGTCTTGTGGGCCTTTAAATAAAGAAACTTCATGGCCCTGGATGAGGGGGATAATCGTCGTAAGCTGCCACATCTGGCCTGCAGGCCATAGTTTGAGGACCCCTGTAATTGAGGCTGTAAAACAAATAGGGTAAGGGGGTGAAGGAAGACTTACAATGTCTGATAGCTGGCAAAATAAACAAGAGATCTACTGAACCTAGACTTGGAATCTGGAAACCTGAGTTTGAATCTGGACTCACTTGAATACTGAGCTAGGCCCTGTAGTCTCCTTATCTGTAAAATGAGTAATAGACTATTTATGCTATATATCTTATAGGCTTGTGATGAAAACATTTTTCAAATGTCAAAGCCCTATAAACAAGTATCCATTGTTATTCTGTTGCATATATTTGCAAAACATGGCATGTTTTTAAAATCTATTGCTATATGCTAGAATCATAAAATTTAAAAATAATAATGACTTTTTTTTTTAAGATACACGAACACACTAGAATTCAATACCTTTATGTCATATAAATTCAGTGTCTTTTGGAGCTGGCTTCTCCCAGCTCAGCTGATTATTAAATTTTCAGTGTGAATGTTTACACTGAGAAAAGCAAAACAAAACAAAACGCAACGACTACAAATCAGGGCTTGATTTATTGTTTTTTTTTTTTTTCTGATTGTCTCTAAAGAAGGTGATGAAAAAAATAATAATGCAAATTAATTAAAGTTTTTAAAGTTTTTCTTTTCTTTTCTTTCCAGAAGGGTGATTGTTAAACTGTACTGGTATACTCTTTTACATAATATGACTTTAATTAATTTATATAAATTATATATATATATATATGTTATATATATAACTTACACAAATTATATATAATATATGTACATATATATAAATTATATATATATTTATTTAAAAATTGACCTTTTCAGAAATCGATAGTATATTCTGAATTTTTGTCTATAATATGAAGTGAAAACATTACTTACAAAGTATTATTTTTATCATCATGTTTGAATTTTTTTCTACACTAAATCTCCAAGTTTTGAATTTTTTTTAACACATTAATGACAAAGTTAAATCTTACTGTTACATTTCATGTGATTCTGGAAGGAATTGTAATGTTCTTTTTCTTTTCTTCTCAATTTATCAGAATTGTCTGATCAAACCACAGCTGAAATGGACTGAGCCAATAATGAACTTGTTATTCCTGGTTAACCACACATCAAACAAAGTTTAAACCAATGTTAATTTCCTTATTTGAATACAGGAGACTTCTTTTGCTTATTAATGGAGTTTATAAAATGTTTATCTTATAGATCTGAATAGAATACAAAGATAATAGGAAAAAATCCATAACCAGTGTAAAATTCCAGACCAATTTTATTTCACCTATTAAGAATTAGATAAGGCAGACATGAAAGAAATCTGTGTTGTACTTATGAAAGTTTAGTTAAATTCATTAGTTTGAAAAGAGTATGTTTCAGAGATAAAGGTCCTACTTATTAGTTCTCCTTTCTCCATTCCTCAACATATTGCTTCACTAAAATATTCAGTAGGTTATTTCTACTCATTGATAATTATTTTTATTTATTTGACTGCTTGCTTAACTATTATATGTAAGAGAAGCACAGTAGTATAATGGATAAAACATTGGCCATGGTACCAGGAAGATTAGGTTTCATATACTGGCTTGCATATACATTGGCTATGTGACCCTTAGCAAAGCCCTTAGATTGTAAGATTAGTATCTATTAGATATATCCATTAGATCATAAGCTTCTTGAAGAGAGGGGCTATCTTTTGCCTCATTTTTGTGTCATTAGTGCTTATCACAGTGCCTGGCACATAACAGCCACTTAATAAGTATTTATTTATTTACTAGACCTCTTAGTTCTTTATTCTAAATTGTAGGAACACACATGCATTGATAGATGGTTTTCTCATTTGGGATATATATATATATATATATATATATATATATATATATATATATATATATATATATATATATATATATATATATATATATATATATATATATATATATATATATATATATATATATTATATATATAATTGAAATCACAGTTCAACAGACCCTATTCCTGATCCTTGAATATTGTATGAAAAGAACCTTTGCATATTTTTTGTGACTTTGAGGGTTCATGTGTATGATTTTATTGATACCAAGAATTCTTTGTGAGGAAGTTTTTTGATAATGATGCAGATTAGAGTTGTTATTCAATTTTTAGTTTTTTAGCGTGAATCTAGATTACTTTTTAATTTTATTGATTATTATATAGTAAATGTGCTGAATTGTTAAATCCATAAGTTTCACACTGGATTCTTATGTTCTGGCCATAACAAATACTAGAACTAAATTTCCTAAATATAAATAAAAATAATTAATCAATAAAAAAATCAAACTTTTTAGAGTAAAAACACTGAGAATAATTTAACCATGGGTCTTTGATTTTAAGTCGCATTCAATGTGAGACTCTGCCTCTCACACTACTTTTCTTATTTTATAAGGTATTAAACAATATTTTAGCTTTGTATTTTCAAATTATATTAGTATGCAGTTAAAATGGACACACATAAGTTGTAACTTATATACTTTGCATAATAGATATGTTTCGTGCCTATTTTGTATCTCCTAAGTTGAACTCATAATAAGTGCTCAATAAATATTTGTTGAATTGAATGGGACTCAAGATGAGATCAAGATAGCTGTGTGACCCTGGGCATGTCACTTAACCCCAATTGCCTCAGGGAAAAAAAAGAGAGAGGTGGAGACACTGATGTTTGCCTCAAATATGGTATGCTCAGTATTCTGGAGATAGTCGTAATAAAGGATATTGTGTTCTTAATTTTCTGCCACTGCAATGACCAAACAGTGATCATTTACTAATAAGCTAAGTTAAATTAAACAGTTGATCACTCATGGAAGAGCCAAGGTGAAATCAAACTAATCAATTCAGATAAAATGCACAATTTTGTAGATATAAACCAAACAATGGGCCTAGTGAGCACATCTGCTGGTTTTTAAAAAAAATTTCTTTCAAAGAATTTTTGGAAGAGTAAGATCAGAGCCTCAATATGGGTGTATTCTATATGAACACAAGAAGTTGAAGTTCAAGAAAAAGTACTATAGAATGGAAAAGCATCTAAATTACTCAAGGCTTTTAAGAACAGTGAGACTAAGTAGAGCAAAATTTGAAAGCTTATTTATATATTAAAACATATTATTATTATTATTATTAAAAATAGGACACAATGTTATCTTTTTTTAAAACTGTTTCATAAAACGTACAGTTGTTTCTACCTAAGAAACTTCCTGAAATTTAGTTCCAGTATTTGTTTATGGCCAGAAGATAAGATCTAGTGTGAAACTTAGGGATTTAACAATTCAGCACATTTACTATATAATAAAAAAAGTAAATCTGTTTTCAGAATATAGTGCTGACTGCATGAAAAAGGATTTTGAGTGAATATAATTTCTTAAAAGTACATAGATTTTTCTTTTTTTTACAAATCCTCAGAAATTTGACAGTCATCTTTTTGAGGCTAGAAATGATTCATTCTAATACCACTAATGTGTCCATATAGTATTTCTTTTCCTTACATGCAGAACTAAACATATATCCCTTTTTTGTGATAATTGTTTTGTGGAAAGATATATTTATTTTCAACATAATCAGAACTTTCTTGTATAGGTAAGTACAGAAATGACTGGCAAAAATTTTCCCAGAGACTAAATTTCGGAGAATGTTCTGCAAATGCTGAGTTTTTTTGATTTAGCAGTCCAACGTCTTGTCCATCACCTTCATTTGACAGAATAAGAAGTTGAGGACCAGAGAGATTGATAGATTTGCTTAAGATCATAAAACTAGAGAGCAGCAGTGCCGGACCCAGAGTCCATGTGTTTCTGATGCTTTAGTAAAGCCCTTCAACTCAGTTTCTTTATGAAACTGAGCTTTAACTAACATTTCACTATCTTAGCCTCTTATGAAAATTGATCAAGTTGAAAAATACCTTTGAAGAAGAAAAGGTTTGGAGTATTATTATTAGTCTAATTATCTGTAACTGCAACTATGTAATTCTCAAGTAATCATTCAATCAACAAAACACATCAAGTATTTATTATGCTCAAGACACTGAATTAAATCCTGAGGAGTCAAAGAAAAAGGAAAAATATTCACTGTCCTTAATGAACTTGCAGTACTTGCAGTACTGTAACAGCTACTACTACTACTACTACTACTACTACTACTACTACTACTACTACTACTACTACTACTACTACACACACACACACACACACACACACACATGCACACACACATTAAACACCTACTGAATGCTAGATATTGTACTAAGTGTTAAATAACTCCATCAAAACCCAGTACAATTTCCGATATCAAAATACCACCTGAGGGACAGTTTGGAGGTTAGAAAAAAGAGCAATCTGTCCTTGGGAGACAGTCATTGTTAAGGCATAGAGATGTATTTGGAACAGAAAATAGGTAAGTATAGCTGCACATTAACTTTTTTCCTAACTTCTTTAAAAGTGTTAGATATCAATGAATGTGTTTGCTGCCAAGTTTTAATACAAAGTTAAGGCATTATTTAAACAGGCTGTTAAAATTGGTTCAGTAATTGTATATCTTATCCAAGAAGATCTACTGACAGATATATTTTAAAAACACAATTAATTAAATAGGGAAAACTGAATGAGAAATATACCTAAATGTAAAATCCCTATCTACAAGGATCTTCAGTGTCAAAAAATAAGCAGAATAGATTTTGAAGCCCTTGCAAATATTAATATTAAAAACTTCTGATTTAAATGACAACTCTAGAAGTCAGAAGTGATCCTTTGACATTTGACCCTGATCAGCAACAAAAACAACAAAATTATTGCAGAAGCTTAATCTAAACCTACAGAACAAAGAATCTAGTGTTTATAGTTAATATGCTAGTGTTAAGTCCTCATTTTATGCTTTGGTACATCCCAGACTGTGTACATATTGTGTGTAAAAATTACCAAATGTTCCGGGGGTGGAGAGTCTATTGCCTCTCGTGGGTATGTATGAAGTTGTTAAAATAGATTTCCCTATAATCATAACAGTTTATTTTATTAAGATGTTTACTGGGTAAATATTTTTACTAGGTTTTCATCAACTTCAAAAAGGTATTATTTATTCTTTGCAAAGTGTAAATAAACAGTATTCACAATCTGTATTTTGTTTCTCCTCATTTTTCCCCCTTTGGATTTTTCTACCTCAGTTTAAATGCATCTACTTTTAAAAATTATATCAATGCATCTACATTTAACATTTGACCCTGAGCATATTTCTAAAAATTAAAATAAAAAAATGAAAAATGAAAATATAATAAAATGATACCATTTTGTATTGGGACTGATGGCACACTAGAAAACTCTGGGTTCTAGTTGAAAGTTTATTGTTGAGTAATCAAGAGACTGGTTCTTAATTTTATCCAAATGTGAAGGAAAGAAATACTTATATCATATAGAGAGGCTAAAAAACTGGATAAGATGATCTATACAAGGTATTTTTTTATCCACCATTAGATGGATGAATTCAACCTAGGACTATAGTTTTTATTCTGCATTATTTCTAGATTGTACCACTAGAGAGAGGAAGCCTATTAATGACATTATAGATCCATCAGAGTATTGAAGAAGGACATCAGATTACCCAGTATTACATTGACGTTTCTCTTGTGGCATAAAGTTGTATAGAATTTTGTTTAAGTCATCTCTGAAATAGCGTAGCAAAGTTAGCTTCAAAGTGAGGACGACTTGAGTTAAAGTCTAGCCCTGTGACACATACTATTTGACCTGGACAAGTCACTTAACCACTCAGGCCTATAGGCAGTTTCTCTAAGACTATATAGGTAAAAGTCACAATGGATATAACATTGGGACAAGAGTCCAGAGGATTCATCTTCTTGAGTTCAAATCTAGTTTCAGACACTTGCTACTTGTGTGACTGGAAAAGTCACTTAACTCTTTGCCTGTTAAGAAACTGCCTCAATTTCTTCATCTCTAAAATGTTGGAGAAGGAAATGGCAAACCATTTTATGTCTTTGCCAAGAAAACCCCAAGTGAGATCATGAAGAATCTAACTGAAATGACTGAATAACAACTTACATTGTAGAGAAAATGTGTATCTGCATTGATAAGAGGGAATTGTTTTACTGTAAATTCCTTTTATGATGAAATAATAGGTTTAGGCACTATTCCTATCCTTTTGATCCTTTATATCTGTAGATTTAGAGAGGGGAATATACTAGAAAGGTTTACCAATGTGAAATTCTGCAATACATATGACATTAGAGATATTAGGCAAGATAATAATAACTGATAATAATAGCTTGCATTTATATAGCACTTATGATATGCCAGGTACTGTACTAAAGTGCTTTACAAATTTTATCTCATTTGATCCTCATAACAACCCTGAAAGGTAGATGCTATTGTTATCCCCACTTTTCGGTTGAAAAACTGAGGCAGATTTATATATACTGAGTAACTTGCTCAGAGTCACACGGCTAGTAAGTACTAAGTAAGTCTTCCTGATTTCAGACCCAATACTTTATCCATTATAACACCTAACCACCTTATTGATGCAAGGTGGTAACTGTGCTTACAAACAAATGCTATTCTGCTTCTATTTGGGGGTGGAGGGGCATAAATATTGATTTTTAAAGAACACTTGGGTCCAATGGACAATTTATAGGAAAGATAATAACTTTACATGGTATTTCTTTAAAAGTCTGGCTTTATCATCTTTCATTCCAATTATTAATTTATTGTGAGGATGTCATCCATGAATTTATCTAAACTCATCTTGATCTCCATTATTTTCAAATCCATACCACTATACCTATTATAACCATTTTTTCAATAAAATTATAAATACCGATAAATTATTGTAGATAATGGTTCTATAAATGTATTACCCACTGAGTGAAGTAATGATTCCATTAAATCTACCTCTAATTTGTTGAGGAAAAAGATATCAATAAGTTGTTTTGTTAATTCTGGAATTATAGTTAACTTTTATACTTATGATTTTGTAAACTTCAGTTATCTTAAACTTCAATTGTTTGTAAACTTCAGTGTATTTTAAAATGTTAAGTTCTCCATATTCTTTATAATTTAGATGGTCATAATGTGTGTTTTATCTAGCTTTATTATGTTTTTCTTAAGATGAAGTGATATGAACTACATTCTTAATCATTTTGTCTGAATGGGTTCATTAGGCATATTGACTAAAGGTCACTGACTGTTGACAGTGACAATAAGTAGGTATTAGGCTAATTTATACATAAAAGATATTGTTGCACTTGCAAGCAGTGTCCTGTTTGATTTTTTTTTTTAATAGCAGTCCCAATGGCCCTGGATAGGTAGGAAGGAAAAAGTACAAATTTGTGGTATTTTTTAAAGATCATTGCAATTATCAGTGTGCAAGAGTATTGGATTCAAAGTCAGAATATTTGGTTCCTAGCTTTGCTACTTGGATAAATGATTTTACTTATATGGGCCCCAGTTTTCTTGTTTATAAAATGAGGGGCTTGGACTAAATTATACATAAGGTGATGTTTAGATCTAAATCCTACAATTCTCAGCTTCAGTCTGGTAACTTCATTCCTAGATTCTTCCTTGACTGATTAATATATATATTGGCATATTAAATAGTTTGCTTCTTTATGAAGAATATTTCAAACTTTGTGGCTATTGGCCTTAAATAGTTGAAATATGTTGACCATCTGATTTCCTCAGTATAGGGAATTCCTATGTGGCAACTCCTTCTTCTAGTTATCTCAAGTTATAAATAAGTTCTCTGGAACTTCAGAAGACAACCAGAGGTAAATGATTTGTCCAGGGTTATCTAGCTACCCAGTAGTAATATGATTTTGACAGAGAATTTCCTTACCTTAAGCCTAATTTTTTATCTAATATGGCACACTCTCTCAGGTGATAAATATAGAAATGGATAGAGATGGGAGGAAGAAGGTCTTAATACATTCGAAAATTGATGGAAATTTATACAACCCATGTGATGGACTTCTGACGTTTTTAAGTGAAAAGACCCAAATTCCATTTATGATTGTTCTAATTAGCTCTGGCATGCATCGGGCAGTATGTTTATAATCACTACCAGCAGAAATCCTATTCTCTGACCCTGGTTCCCTTCAAGCAAAAATTTGGAAACTTGCCTCAAATGGTTATATTGCTCTGCATTTTCCCATAATACTCCCTTTTCCAGGTTTTATGTTTTTGCCCATTAAATCAGGCAAATTTCCTTTCCAACATTTGGCATTGTTTCTTTATTGGAAAGGAAACTTACCTAATATCTTAGGTCAAGAAAACTTTAAAAAGCAAAATACATAACAATATCTTTGCTCTCTAATCATCATTCTACCAATCTGGGACTGGGTTTACTGCCATGTACCATCTATCTGTGTATTACATGCAAAGGTAATAATACACACTTGCCTACATTCCTGGCTCAGTTGCAAAGTAGTCTGTGGCCATTTCTTTATACACAGGATTTCCCTAGTGTAAAGAAATAAATCCAATGTTTTATTTTATATCCAGGGCCAGGATTACAGTAGTGGTGTCTGGCAGGCTCAATAAGCCAAATTCCAGACTATGAAGATGGTTTATTTTGTGTGTCTCTTTTAATGCTATTGTGAAAGTCGAACCTTAGCCTCATATGACCTCTTGATGTTCCTTCCTACTACTTAGCATGTGTTGGTAAAAGTTAGCTAAATGACTGCATGGAATTCATTATCCATGTGGTTCTTTCCTAATGATTAGTCAACTAGTTCTAATGACTAGTAGAAATAGCACAATGAAAATAATAAATTTATTTTTTCCTCTTGCTACCACTTTGCTCTATACTAACTCAACATTTATTTATAACAATCAGCTTTTAAACATATCATGGTATATTATTTAACTGTCAATGTGGGTTTTGAGTTATATTAGTCATATAGTTCTGCTTTCTTCTTGCTGTGGATTTTCCATATATGCAATTCTCCCTTTTCTTTTTTTGTGGGAAGCTAGATAAATCAGAAAAGAAAACAAACAAACAAACAACAAAGCATTCAATACACATGTTATATCTGATAATTGGCTCTGAATTGGAAGTGAGGTCATAGATTTCCATATTGGAAATTTTTATTAAACTAGACATGTGAATTTCAACTTTTATGCCAAGTAGATAAACATTTTCTCATTTTACCACTAGTAGTAAACTTTTAAACCCATACTGTTGCTAATGATCAGATTTTGCTCCATATCAAATTCATAACTTTACTATTTTAAAATCATATAGTGGGCAATAGTCTACTTTCTAATCACTCTGACTGCTTAGAACTGGATTGGGAAAGATCTAGATGTGGTTTTATCCAAGGAACATTATTCAGTTAATCAATGTGTAGGAAGGATTCTGTGTATTTTGAAAGGAGACATCCAAATAACTGCAAGGGGAAATAGTATATGTTTTATTGGCTCCTTCTTTGCACTTCATTTTCAGTTTTGCATAGGGAACTCTGTAATATATCTATTTTATACCATTTTGGAAAATTTTGCCATTCTAATCTATATATCTTTATCCATAATGCACATTGATGAAATCAAAATTATGAGAGTTTAAAATGATTTTCTAGAAGATAATTAAAGAACCTATTAGTTACAAAATCAGGATTGCAATTATGTATTCTATTCACTAGCCATTTTTATTGTTTGACTGCACTCTATTTATAACTGCATACAAAACTAAACTGCTGATATGGATATATATATATTATATATATATATATATATATATATATATATATATATATATATAAAATCAATCATTTTAATAGTTGTAATTATCTAAAATTAAATATCACATTTTTTTCTTTTCTTTCTATTCTTCAATCTTCATATATCTATTATTTTATTATTTCATACTCCCTTCAGCAACATAAGTCACTATTCCTCAAAACCTTAGTAAATTGTATTCTTGAATTGCTTTGATCAATGTGTTATTGCACCTTTCATAGGGAAATTTTCTCTGTGTATCTTGCCCACACAGATGGATGCAAGAGAAGTGTAAGTAATGGGAATTTTTCAGCTTGTGTTTGAGTGTATCTGTGTGTGAGAGAGGAATAAAAGAGTATGCATATAGAGTATATTATATATATATATATACATATGTAGATGTAATTTATGTTCATACACATATATAAATATAACGCATATATGGATATATTACACATACATATATTCTATATGTGTGTACATACACTTATCTATCTATCTATATAAGAAATGCACATATACATATGAAAGGGACTCCACAGAAAATCATTTGGCACTAAGAGTTGCCACACTCAACCCTACACTTAGCTGCTTTAACTATCACTGAAGAGGCCATACATAGTCTCATAGCTCCAATAGCCATCACTTTTTGAAGACTGGCCTGAATCTCATAAGAGTAGCATCATGGAGGGAGAGGAAGCAATTATTATGGAACTATGTGTGGTCCATTAGATGAAAATTAAAAGGTTAAGTATGGGGTCAATTTTTTGGGACTCCTTAGTGCCCCAGAGCTTCAAAAAAGAAGAGCTTTTTCTATATGTATATTGGAGTAGGTCCTAACTACTTGCCAGTGTCTCCCATGAAGTGTGGCAACAGTATGGCACAATTGGAAGTTCCCTTGATAATGATCCTTGCCAATTATGTTGAGATCCCAGATTTAGGACTAGAAGGGTCCTTAGAGATCTTCATTTTAGAATTAAGAACACTGAGGCTCCAGGAAAGAAAGGGATTTAAATCTCAATCTTTTGAATTTCATTTAGTTTAGTAAATTTTCTCTTTCAGGCAGTCCAAGAGTTAAGAGTTGCCCTCTCCCCACCCTAATGAGAAGAGGAAAGGATGAACAGTAGTCAGTATTATAGGACGAATTATTAAAAATGAGATGAGCATTCTCTGGGGCTGAAAATGGGAGACAGACACAAGTATTGCCCTTCTGTGAAGGTTCTTTCCCACCTCCTACTGTTGTGAGAGTGAGCAGTTATAATTTTCTGGAGGCTTTTGGGAATCATCCAAAATTCCTAGTATATTCCCTAGCTGATGTGATTTTGACAGGTTAGGGAGTGGTCTGGGTATTGGAAGAGTGGTAGCATGAAAGGAGAGGCAGTAGTTGTGGGGGAAATGTGTGCCAGAAAAGTTAAAATGATCAAGTGTAAAAACTAGTAGCTTTCTATTTCAGATCATAAAGAGATATTAACAACTCTCTCAGTCAATATTTTCATTTGTAAAAATAAAAATAACAATTATTGCCAAATCCTTGATAAGCTATAAAATAGGGAGCAATTTGCTCATAAAAGTGTTTACCATTGTCATGAAAGAGAAACATTGGGTAGGAAGTAAAATCTGCCAGCTATATTTATTGCAGATGACAACATATCAATTGCATAATTCCAAATTACAGAATATTTAGTCAAATTCACAGAATCACCAACAGTCTATTAAATGTCCATTATCTTCCCATGGAACTTCCCACATAAAGTGTTTTCATCTTTTGTCATCTTTGTAAAGATATTATAATGTTTTCCGAACATTATTTACTTTTCTAAATGAAATCTATAATTGCCCAAATGAATTTGTTTTATCACACAAGGATTAAAAAAAATAAAACAAGCCAATGAAGAATATGCTTTGTTTGGATAGTAATATGTCATTGGATAGAAAACTCAAGTACATATAATTTGGACAACACTTTAGATAGACAGAGATTAGAAAGAAACTTCATTAGTCATCTAGATCCACCTATATATTAAAGGAGGAATCTTCCAATGCATATATCCAATATATTCAGGATCATCTAGCCTCCAACTTCTTAAACAGTGGTTCACAATGCCCTACAAGGTCTCATAACTGAATATAGAAGTCACAAAATTATGATTTATTATTAGTAAATGTTTGATTTGCGTATCTATTTTATATACCTTATATGTCCAAGATCATGTAAAAATTTCTTGAGCAAAGAGGGGTCACAAATACATAAAGTACAAGAAACCCTGAGTCAGTTTCTGAAAATCTTCAAGGAAGAGGTTCCCACCAACTTTTCGGGTAGCTCATTCTACTTTTATATAACTCTAATAATCAGGAAAAACTTGCTGACATAAGACTTAAATTTGTTTTCTTGAAACTTTAGCTCATGCCTTGTTTGGCCCTATGAGGATAAAAAAAAAATTAACCTCACCTTGATATGACAGTCCTTCAGATAGTAGTTTTCATGTCCCTCTGATGGGGTGATCTTCTTCCCAAATGCAGCCAGGTGATCAGGCGCCAAAATGTTGTGATCTAGTTCAGATGGATCTGAATCGGTCCCTGTTCGGGCGTCAAAATGTGGTGAGCTTTTTCTTCTCAAGACACAGCCAGGTGATAAAAGTTCAGATCTTTTATTATCTCCAATATAGCCTGGTTAGCTTAGAGGCCTATCTCTCTGCTTGGTTCCAAGAGCTCTCTCCGAATGTCGCCAAATTCAAAGGTCTGGTCCTTCAGCCTCTGCCTCTGCTTTCTTCAGCCTCCAGCCAGCTCCACTCTTCAATGTCATTCCGATGAAATCTCGACTTGTAGCTTCTTCCTCTGAAGAACTTCTTCGACTGGCCCATTGGCCTATTTATGCTCCTTCCAGAGAGAGGGATTATGGGTTTTCTCCCATAGTGCTCTCTGGCCCAAAGCTTCAAGGGAGGTGTGAACTCATTGAACTCCAATGAGTAAAGGTGTGAACACAAGCCTTGTCTTAATTAGTTCTACTTAGTACCTTGTTTCAGGTTCTGCCCAAAACATCTTCTTGTAAGATTAGATCAACTCTAATTAGTTAGCAGTTAGTAAGGATTCCAACACTCTGAGACTCCTTTTTCCCCCCAGGATAAATGAAGACCTCTAAATGAAGGATTTATAGGATGGTGTGTACAAGAATGGGAAGAGATCGCTGAATTGCAATATGACTGTTGGAAGGAGTACTCTTGAGGATGAAATCACAGGCCATTGAAGTAATGATTATTATAAGATCACATAATTGAGATTTGTGAGACGATAATAAAAAATACTTTAAAAATGCTATGATGTAGATATGCAAACTATTTGAGCCTTAATTTTTTTCAGGTTTTACATGATCCATGATATCAAAATCATATGAATTCATGTAATCAGAGAGAATGTTTCTTTTCTACAGGTATAAAAATAGTTGATTTCTTTTACTTTCTTCAATTACATAATATTCTTTCTTGCATTTTTAGGGAAAGGCAGTTTTTACATGATGAGAAATCCTGAAATCAGGTTTTGAGGTAGGTATATATTTATGCCCTGTTTTTTGCCTAGTAGCTTTTATTTTTTATTGCATCTGAGTCCATCTTCAGTTCTCTTGATCCATATGTTTCTACTGGGCCCAGGTGTTTCTGGAGGAGAAAGTAAGGCAGATAACTTTGCATAGTCTTTCCTTACTTAAAACTAATTTACTGCAAGTCATGGCATCATCTTCCTGATATCATGATCCTCTTCAAGAATGAAGAACAAAAGCAACAAAATGATTACATATTTTTCCTTGCATTTTCAGGGAAAGACAGAGTTTTTACACGATGATAAATTCTGAAATCATTTTTTGAAAGATAGGTATGTATATCTGCTCTATTTTCTGCATTAATGGTTTTCATTTTTTTAAAATCTTTATAAATAAAGCAAAACAATATTAAATCTAATATAATTTTAATATTGGAAAGCATGCTATTGTATAAACATGTATTGTATAAAAGTATATAGTGAAATGTAAAAGTGAAGAGAATAAAAACATAGAATTCAACTGTCTAAATTCCCTTTCTGTGTTTTGTCAGATTTTTTAAGATTAATGACAACTTGGAAATAATATGTAATGTCAGCCACCAATTCATGAAGCAAATCTAATGTAAATGTCTACCTAGCATCATATCATTAGTTTAACGACAGGATCATTTTTTCTTCTTCAAATGTCTATAATATCTTTCCAGTTAGAAAAAATTCATCTAGCAAAGATGATAATGTTTTGAGCAATTTTTTCCCAAGACAGTAGTGATTTAGTTGATCAGTTCTAATTCCCATGTTGATCTTTTTAAGTTTATAGAAAAGCCTTTTACATTCCTTTAATCATTCACTTAAAGTCATGAATTTTCTAAGTCAGTGATGCCCAAATTTTGTAAATTGAATATATCTCTATGACTGTGTATGTGTGTTTTGCTTATTTTCATCCAGGGCCTCTCATATATATAATATATATATGTATATATATATATATATATATATATATATATATATATACATATATATATATATATATGTATATATAGTAAATTGATATACTCCAGCTATGCTGCTTTAAGGAAGAAGATAGGGTTTCTTTCAAAGCATAGTTTGAATGCCAGCTCTCCTGATCTTTGAAGTATTTAGCATTTTGTGGCTCTTGAATTTGTTTTGTGTTGTTTTGTATATGATTTGTATTCAGTTACACATGTTTTATTCTTCATATATGAGGTCCTTGAGGGCAGGGATTGTTTAGGTTTTGTTTTTGTTTTTATTTTATAAACTCCAAGTATAAGTAGCTCCAAGTTCAGTTTTTGAACATAGTAGTTAAAAAAATTGTTGATTCAAAATGAATCAACTTGGGGTCCTAAACATAATAATTTTAGGGAAGCTAGCTATGAAACAATAAGACTCCCATATAACATCATATAAGGTGGTTACAAATAGTATAGATTTGGTAGGGTTTCCCAAAGATATTAGTCCATTTTCTCTTTTGACTTCAGTAGGAAAATAATGTTCTTGAAAGTTAAAGAGATAAGCTACTCATCCATGAACCACCCTATTATTAGATGTACTGTTAAATGCTAAGTTATATAAATTCATAGTAAGTGACTAGGAAGACAAAAAAAATGCATTTTCTTACTCTTACTCTATAAGTTCCATGTTTCATTGTCATGCTGTGGAATTGCAACTCTAATTTATAACCTTATAGTTTATGTGATTTATGCCTTTTTTGTTGGCTATGATCTTTCTCTTGTACTAATCTTGATTTATATTGTTGATCTATTTTACCTCTCAGTTGTAAGTTGGACTTTGGTCATATTTTGGGAGTTGAGAAAAAACAAAACCTTTCATCTTGTTTTTAATTCAATTTTATTATACTAGTAGATACTTATCCCATTCCTCTGTCATGTCAGGTGATCTCTAATATCCCTGATAACTTGAAAATTCTAGATTTCTAAGTTGCTGTTCACCTTATTGACAACTCTTTAAGTCATGAACTATGTCAAACTGGGACTTGCCTCAGTTATTGTGGACAATCATGGCATTCAAAATCATATTCATGTAACTTGAAAACCATATCTCATGAGTAGATATTGTAGATCAACTTTTTTTAAAATAGCCTTTTATTTACAGGTTATATGTATGGGTAACTTTACAGCATTGACAATTGCCAAACCTCTTGTTCCAATTTTTCCCCTCCTTCCCCTCACCCTCTCCCCTAGATGTCAGGATGACCAGTAGATGTTAAATATATTAAAATATAAATTAGGTACACAGTAAATATACATGACCAAACCGTTATTTTGCTGTATAAAAAGAATCAGACTCTGAAATATTGTACAATTAGTCTGTGAAGGAAATCAAAAATGCAGGTGGGCAAAAATATAGGGATTGGGAATTCAATGTAATGGTTCTTAGTCATCTCCCAGAGTTCTTTCACTGGGCGTAGCTGGTTCAGTTCATTACTGCTCCATTGGAACTGATTTGATTCATCTCGTTGCTGAGGATGGCCAGGTCCATCAGAATTGGTCATCATATAGTATTGTTATTGAAGTATATAATATGTAGATCAACTTTTAAAAAAATCATTAATGAGAATAGAAAATGCAACCATATACTCTGATTCTGAACTTTGAATGTTGTAGAAGATTTTCAGATGAAATAGACATTCTACTTAAATTGATTTGAAATTGCAGCATAAGAGTTAGATGTAGAAAAGAGAGTATTATGCTGAGTAGAATATTACGTAAGTTGGTATAATATTCTTTAAGAATTATCTCAAGAATTTCTCCTATTAAAATTGCTCACAATAAGATCATCACTATAAAATGGACAAAAATGTTTGAGCCACTATCATGACATTTTTTAAAGGAACTAACTCCTGTAGATTTTGATTTTGAAGAGGATTCAGAGGAACATGAGTTCATCATTAAGAATCAAACCATAATTTTTTGATAGAATACAGAATAGTAAAGAAATTTGTGGAGATAGTATAAAGATTGAATCTGATAAATGAATATTTAGGTAATTTAAGTGATTGAACTGCTGTCCCTGTTCTGTAAGAATGAGAGGAATTAAGCTTAGACTATAGCCTAAGGGATTTAAAATAAAAATATACTATTGCCTATAAAAATCATATTGCTGACCCACAATTAGTAACCCACATTCTAAAAGTTTTTTTACTTTTCAATAGTACTTTTATGCTAATATGGCCACATTCAGCAACCTAATTGTCCTGCTTTCTGGAGTCCCCAAGTTGGGGTGACAAAATGTAATGTTGCTTTCTAGAGCCCCCACAGCTGTGGATCATAACATCTGAAGGAATTGCAAAGCAGCCTTTACTGACACAGGTGTTGTGGACTGGGAATGAAATAAGTTGGAGGCAGAGGAAAGAGGAGAGAGGTCAGATATCAACAACTGTCTCTCAGTCTCCTTGTATCATCATTATCATCATCATCCTCTCACATAAAAGGATCTATTCTGATGGTCTGAGTTGGATCTCCAGCAGCCACTGACAGGTGGCTCCCGTATCACAACAAACAAGGGGTCCACAGAACAAATGAAAATTAACTCATCCTTAGAAGTGGACCTTTGGCTTTTGTTTCATTGTTTTCATGCAATAATCACCCATAAATTGCAAGGAATTTCATTAGTTATAGGAAAGATTTCTTAAGCTTTTATTCTATTGGATTTTGGGGAAAAGATTACTAAAGGAGATTAAGGAACTTTCTTTGAGAATATTGGAAAATAGTTTCCATAATAGCTGTCTAGTACAATTTATAGATAGTCTCCATGTTTCCAAAGAAGGAAAAGATAAGAAAAGATAAGCAATTCTTAAAATTTTCTTCTAGTTCTCTGTTTCTATGATTCCTAAGTCAAATAGAAGAATAGTTATATATCAAGAATATAATTTTTTTGAAACTAATGCCATTTTAAAAATTAAAATTAATTATATGCTAAATTTTATTTCAAAAGAGATGCTTTCTCTTCTGGAATTTTTGTTTTGATATAGTAAAGACAGGAAATTTCATAACATACTGACAAGATACCAGATAATCTAGTCTCAGGCCAATTGCAGAGACTACCTTCCTGAAAAACTTGATCAGATCAGACTAGTTTATTCATTGACTAGCCATTTATAAATAAAAACTAATTGTCACCCAGCGCCAGGGTATTTAAGGAACACAAGGGCTTTTTATGCAAAGTTTATAGAATTGGAAGTTGGAATACATATTTTGCAAATCAGGAACCCAACGACCAGAGAAGGAAAGAAACTTTTGCCCAAGTCATCCAAAAGTTAGTAGTAAAATTGAGTCTGACTCACTATCCCAGTATTGTTTTTAATTGCTTATCTCAAGACTCTTTTGCACTCTTAAAAATTATTGAACATCTCCAAGATAGCTTTTACTTATGTGAGTTATATCTGTTGATATTTACTATTAGAAAGTAAAATGTTTTAATATTTTTATGAAAATAGTTTTGACATTGTGGAACCTCTGAAGGTGTCCTAAGTTTACCTGGGTAACATTTTGGTTCCTTTTGCACTACACCAAGATGATTTTTTTCAGAAAATTTTCTTTGACACAAAGAATCAGTTGCAGAAGGAATACCAGAAGTTGAAGGAAAAAAATATTAAGATTAAAAACAATCTCAATAAGTATCAAGTTGTAGAAATATCGAATCTTTGTGCTTCAATTAGTTTTCTAAATAGCCTCAGGAAGAAAAAGGTAGAATTCATAGATAATAGCAGCAATAACCTTAGCACCATCAAATAAATATCCCCTAAACTGGCTAATTATGATGATTAAGCTATCCTAATGATTTCTAGGTAAGACCCAAATTTAACATTAGGCTGCCTGAAAGACAGCTTTCATCCTGTCATACATCTATGCTTTACCTTCCACGGATCATCTGAAATGCAATAGTGAGAACCTTTACCAGTTGCTGAATAGTAGACATGCATCTAGCTCGGTGGACAGAATTCTAGCTCATCTTGTGGTTATATTTGTAGAAAGGATTTTTAACTGTACAAACTCCAAACCAGTGACAATTACTCTATTTTAAATTCACTATCCTAAAGTCATCTTCTGGTGCTTGTTTTTAGGCTCTCATTGTTTGTTTGTTTTTTTTTCATTTAATGTTGTGTCTCTTGTCAATGATGTTTAAAACCTAACAATAAAGTGGATATGTCATCTTTGATAGGTAATAGTTCTAAAGACTTCTAATTTGTTTCAGGAATTGATGCTCCACTCCCCAAACACATACTAGATTTTTTTTATTGCATTTTAAGTGTTTTATTTAATTCTATTCTATAAGAAAATGAGCTACAAGTTTTAACAAAAATCATCGGTTGATTTTAATTTCATATATCTGATGAAGATACATAATTGATATTTATCCTATTGGCGTCATATTGAAGGCCTCTAGGTGTGCAATAAAATACTGGGCCTGGCATTGGGAAAATTCATCTTCCTGAGTTCAAATCTGATATTAGACACTTTATAGTGGTGTGGCCTATGGCAGTCACAACCTTATTTACCTCAGTTTCCTCATCTTTAAAATGATTTAGAGGAAGAAATGACAAATCACTCTGCTGTCTTTGCCAAGAAAACTCCAATTGGAGTTATAGAATCAGACATGACTGAAAATGATTGAATAACAATAACAATGACAATGACAAAAACACCATATTGATTCTATATAGCACTTTAAAAATAGTTTGAGGCAATGTTGAATATTTGTTTTTTTTTACTTATGGAATTATGTAAAAAATTTCACCTTACCTTTATTTATTCATCCGTGAATTTTTCTTTCTTTTTTTAATTTAATTTTTATTTAATAATTACTTTATATTGACACTCGTTTCTGTTCCGATTTTTTTTTCCCTCCCTCCCTCCCTCCGCCCCCTCCCCTAGATGGCAAGCAGTCCTTTATATGTTGGATATGTTGCAATATATCCTAGATACAATATATGTTTGCAGAACTGAACAGTTCTCTTGTTGCATAGGGAGAATTGGATTCAGAAGGTATAAATAACCCGGGAAGAAAAACAAAAATGCAGATAGTTCACATTCATTTCCCAGTGTTCTTTTTTTGGGTGTAGCTGCTTTTGTCCGTCATTTATCAATTGAAACTCAGGTCTCTTTGTCAAAGAAATCCACTTCCATGAAAATATGTCCTCATACAATATCGTTGTCAAAGTGTATAATGATCTCCTGGTTCTGCTCATTTCACTTAGCATCAGTTCATGTAAGTCTCGCCAGTCCTCTCTGTATTCATCCTGCTGGTCATTTCTTACAGAACAATAATATTCCATAACATTCATATACCACAATTTACCCAGCCATTCTCCAATTGATGAGCATCCATTCATTTTCCAGTTTCTAGCCACTACAAACAGGGCTGCTACAAACATTTTGGCACATACAGGTCCCTTTCCCTTCTTTAGTATTTCTTTGGGATATAAGCCCAATAGAAACACTGCTGGATCAAAGGGTATGCACAATTTGATAATTTTTTGGGCATAATTCCAGATTGCTCTCCAGAATGGTTGGATTCGTTCACAACTCCACCAACAATGCATTAGTGTCCCAGTTTTCCCGCATCCCCTCCAACATTCATCATTATTTTTTCCTGTCATCTTAGCCAATCTGACAGGTGTGTAGTGGTATCTCAGAGTTGTCTTAACTTGCATTTCTCTGATCAATAATGATTTGGAACACTCTTTCATATGAGTGGTAATAGTTTCAATTTCATCCTCTGAAAATTGTCTGTTCATATCCTTTGACCATTTATCAATTGGAGAATGGCTTGATTTCTTATAAATTTGAGTCAGTTCTCTATATATTTTGGAAATGAGGCCTTTATCAGAACCTTTAACTGTGAAAATGTTTTCCCAGTTTGTTGCTTCCCTTCTAATCTTGTTTGCATTAGTTTTATTTGTACAAAGGCTTTTTAATTTGATGTAATCAAAATTTTCTATTTTGTGATCAGTAATGGTCTCTAGTTCATCTTTGGTCACAAATTTCTTTCTCCTCCACAAGTCTGAGAGATAAACTATTCTATGTTCCTCTAATTTATTTATAATCTCGTTCTTTATGCCTAGGTCATAGACCCATTTTGATCTTATCTTGGTATATGGTGTTAAGTGTGGGTCCATGCCTAATTTCTGCCATACTAATTTCCAATTATCCCAGCAGTTTTTATCAAATAATGAATTCTTTTCCCAGAAGTTAGGGGCTTTGGGTTTGTCAAACACTAGATTGCTATAGTTGACTATTCTGTCTTGTGAACCTAGCCTTTTCCACTGATCCACTAATCTATTTCTTGGCCAATACCAAATGGTTTTGGTGACTGCTGCTTTATAATATAATTTTAGATCAGGTACAGCTAGGCCACCTTCATTTGATTTTTTTTTCATTAATTCCCTTGAGATTCTCGACTTTTTATTGTTCCATATGAATTTTGTTGTTATTTTTTCTAGATCAATAAAATATTTTCTTGGAAGTCTGATTGGTATAGCACTAAATAAATACATTAGTTTAGGGAGTATTGTCATCTTTATTATGTTCGCTCAGCCGATCCAAGAGCACTTAATATTTTTCCAATTATTTAAGTCTGACTTTATTTGTGTGGAGACTTTTTTATAATTTTGCTCATATAATTCCTGACTTTCCTTTGGTAGATAGATTCCCAAATATTTTATGGTATCAACAGTTATTCTGAATGGAATTTCTCTTTGTATCTCTTGCTGTTGGGTTTTGTTGGTGATGTATAAAAATGCTGAGGATTTATGGGGATTTATTTTGTAGCCAGCTACTTTGCTAAAATTATGAATTATTTCCAATAGCTTTTTAGTAGAATCTCTGCGGTTCTCTAGGTATACCATCATATCATCTGCAAAGAGTGATAGTTTGGTTTCCTCATTGCCTACTCTAATTCCTTTAATATCTTTCTCGACTCTTATTGCCGAGGCTAGTGTTTCTAATACGATATTAAATAATAATGGTGATAGTGGGCAACCTTGCTTCACTCCAGATCTTACTGGGAAAGTTTCCAGTTTTTCCCCATTGCATATGATGCTTACTGATGGTTTTAAATATATGCTCCTGACTATTTTAAGGAAAAGTCCATTTATTCCTATGCTCTCAAGTGTTTTTATTAGGAATGGATGTTGGATTTTATCAAATGCTTTTTCTGCATCTATTGAGATGATCATATGGTTTTTGTTTGTTTGGTTATTGATATAGTCAATTATGCTAATAGTTTTCATAATATTGAACCAGCCCTGCATTCCTGGTATAAATCCTACTTGGTCATAGTGTATTATCCTGGTGACGATTTTCTGTAATCTTCTTGCTAATATTTTATTTAAGATTTTAGCATCAATATTCATTAGGGAGATTGGTCTATAATTTTATTTCTCTGTTTTCAGCCTACCTGGTTTAGGTATCAGTACCATGTCTGTGTCATAAAAGGAGTTTGGTAGGACTCCTTCAATCCCTATTTTTTCAAATAGTTTATATAACATTGGAATTAATTGTTCTTTAAATGTTTGGTAGAATTCACATGTAAATCCATCTGGTCCTGGGGAATTTTTCTTAGGGAGTTGATTGATAGTTTGTTCTATTTCTTTTTCTGAGATGGGACTGTTTAGGATATTTACTTCTTCCTCTGTTAGTTTGGGCAAGCTATATTTTTGGAGGTATTTTTCTATTTCATTTAAGTTGTCGAATTTATTGGCATAAAGTTGGGCAAAGTAACTCCTAATTATTGCTCTAATTTCCTCTTCGTTAGTGGTGAGTTCTCCCTTTTCATTTTTAAGACTAACAATTTGATTTTCCTCTCTCCTTTTTTTTATCAGATTTACTAAGGGTTTGTCTATTTTGTTGGTTTTTTCATAGAACCAACTCTTAGTTTTATTAATCAATTCAATAGTTTTTTTACTTTCAATTTTATTGATCTCACCTTTTATTTTTAGAATTTCAAGTTTAGTGTTTGACTGGGGGTTTTTAATTTGTTCCTTTTCTAGCATTTTTAGTTGCAAACCCAATTCATTGACCTTCTCTTTCTCTATTTTATACAAATAGGCCTCTAGAGATATGAAATTTCCTCTTATTACCGCTTTGGCTGCATCCCATACATTTTGGTATGATGTCTCATTATTATCGTTTTCTTGGGTGAAGTTATTAATTATGTCTATGATTTGCTGTTTCACCCAATCATTCTTTAGTATGAGATTATTTAGTTTCCAATTATTTTTTGGTCTACTTCCCCTGGTTTTTTGTTGAATGTAATTTTCATTGCATCGTGGTCTGAAAAGGATGCATTTACTATTTCTGCCTTACTGCATTTGAGTTTGAGGTTTTTATGTCCTAATATATGGTCAATTTTTGTATAGGTTCCATGAACTACTGAAAAGAAAGTGTATTCCTTTCTGTCTCCATTACATTTTCTCTAGAGATCTATCATATCTAACTTTTCTAGTATTCTATTTACCTCTTTGACTTCTTTCTTATTTATTTTGTGGTTTGATTTATCTAATTCTGAGAGTGCAAGATTAAGATCTCCCACTATTATAGTTTTACTGTCTATTTCTTCTTGCAGCTCTCTTAGTTTCTCTTTTAAGAATTTAGATGCTACCCCACTTGGTGCATATATGTTTAATATCAATAGTGCTTCATTATCCATGCTACCCTTTAGCAAGATATGGTGCCCTTCCTTATCTCTTTTAATTAGATCAATTTTTGCTTTAGCTTGATCTGAGATCAGGATGGCTACCCCTGCTTTTTTGACTTCACCTGAAGCATAGTAGATTTTGCTCCAACCTTTTACCTTTAACCTGCATGTATCTCCCCGCTTCAGGTGTGTTTCCTGTAAACAACATATTGTAGGATTCTGGCTTTTAATCCATTCTGCTAACCGCTTCCTCTTTATGGGGGAGTTTACCCCGTTCACGTTTATGGTTAGAATGACCAATTCTGTATTACTTGCCATCTTGTTAACCCCGGTTTATGCTTTTCTCCCTTCTTTCCCCTTTCCCCCCCTTCCCAGTATTAAGCTTGTGAGCACCACTTGCTTCTCACAGCCCTCCCTTTTTAGTATCCCTCCCCCCGCCTTAGAGTTCCTCCCCCTATCTTACCCCTTTCCCTCCCAGTTTCCGTATTCCCTTCCACTTAGCTTATTCCTTCCCTTTTCACTTTTCCCTTCTCACTTTTCAATGAGGTGGGAGAAGTTTCACCATAGATTGAATATGTCTTAAGATTTTTCACTTAAAGCCAATTCTGAAAGCAGTAAGATACCCACTATATTCATCCCCCTCCATTCTTTCTCTCAGATATAATAGGTTTCCTATGCCTCTTCATGAGATGTACTACCCCCACTTTACCCTTTTTCTGATACAATGTCCTTTCCACATCAATTTCTAGAACAAGGTATACATGTATTCTTTATACATCTATATAGTCAAAATATAGTTCCCAAGATTAATCTTTACCTTTTTAGATTTCTCTTGAGTTCTATATTTGTAGATCAAACTTTTTGTTAAGTTCTGGTTTTTTCATCAGAAATAGATGAAATTCGCTTACTTCATTGAATGTCCATCTTCTTCCCTGGAAAAAGATGCTCATTCTCGCTGGGTAAGTTATTTTTGGTTGCATACCAAGTTCCTTAGCCTTTCGGAATATCATATTCCAGGCCCTTCGATCTTTTAATGTGGATGCTTCCAGATCCTGGGTGATCCTTATTGTGGCTCCTTGATACTTGAATTGGGTTTTTCTAGCTGCTTGCAATATTTTTTCCTTCATCTGAGGGTTCTGGCATTTGGCCACTATATTCCTTGGTGTTTTGATTTTAGGATCCCTTTCCGTGGGTGATCGATGAATCCTTTCAATGTTTATTTTTTCCTCTGTTCCTATGACTTCTGGGCAGTTCTCTTTGATAATTTCCTGGAAAATAGTGTCAAGGCTCTTTTTTTCATCATGTTTTTCTGGAAGTCCAATGATTCTCAGATTGTCTCTCCTGGATCTGTTTTCCAGGTCTGTTGTCTTCCCCAGAAGGTATTTCACATTTTTCTCCATTGTTTGATTTTTTTGGTTTTGCTTGACTGATTCTTCTTGTCTCCTCGAGTCATTCAATTCCACTTGTTCAATTCTGATTTTCAGTGAAGTATTTTCTTCACTCACTTTTTAAAAATCTTTTTCTAATTGTCCAATTGAGTTCTTTTGTTCTGTGGAATTTTTTTCCATTTTGCCAATTTTGTTTTTTAGAGAGCTGTTTTCTGTTTCCAGTTCACTAATCCTATTTTTCAAGGATTTTACTTCTTTATCCACTCTCTCTTTAACTTTCTCCAGGCTCTTTTGCCAAGCCTCCCTCTCCTTTTCCCAAGCCTCACTCTGCTTTCCCCATTTTTCTTCTAGCTCCCTTGTGAGAGCCTTTTTAATCACTTCTATGAGGTTCATCTGTGCTGAGGAACAGATGATCTCCTCCTTTGGGGATTCACCTGGGGACTGTCTGTTTTTAGTCTCCTGAGGGTTTAGAGTCTGCTCTCTATCTGTATAGAAGCTGTCAAGGGTTAAAGTCCTCTTCAGCTTCTTGCTCATTCTGTCTAATAATCAGAGACAAACTAGCAAAGAAAAACAGAAAAAACTGGAGTCTTTCTTTGGGGGAGGGGCTGGGTATGTTATCGAGCTTCCTCTACAGATTGCAGGAGGCAGCAGTGAGGCACTAGCAGGACTGTGTTGTGCGTGCACTCTGAGATCCCAGAGCGTGCTGAGTCACTGTGGGGGGGAAAGGGGGAGGCGGCCAGGTCCCGAGAGACTCCAGCTGTTTGGGGTTGTATTCTTCAGCCCCGGTGTTTTTAGCTTCTCTGCTGGGCTGCTGACTTGCTGCCGGAGCAAAGTATCCAAACCTGTAGCGAAGCTCTCCCCGCAGAGACGGCTGCGATCACTCCCCACCCCCTCTCCAGTCTGCTCCCGTGCTCTCACTGCCGCTGCCCTCAGCCTGCGCCCGATCTAAAACCGTCCCAGCCCTCCAGTAAAGACAGACCTTTCTTGGCGAATCTCAAGGATGGCTTCTCTTGGCAACTATATGTGGGTTTTTTTTCAGTCAAGCATTAATTCAGAGGCTTGTAATGGAATGGATAGTGAGAGAAAGCGTGGAGCTTATGCAGCAGTGTGCCTCCTCTCCGCCATCTTAACCGGAAATCCGTTGAATATTTGTTGTATAATTTACTGTATTTAGAGATCCTAAGTGATGATTATAGCCCATTGAATTGGAAGAACTTCCCAAAAGGTCAGAAGCATATTCTTACTCTAACATATAGTATAGATTCAAAGAGTCTGGTCTGATGAAACATTTTCATTGGGGAATAGTTAGGAAAAAAATGTAAGCTTTGTGTCCATCAACTTTATAATCATGGAATTTCTTTAAGATTTTAGTAAACTGTTAAGGCCATTTACACCAACAGTAAAAATGTGAAGAGATCTAAGACTATTCTTGACCAAGACTGACTGACCAAGCCATTGCTTTAATCAATATCTTTGGTTTCTGATGCTTATTGAACACAATATAATGTTTACTTAACATTTGATGTCCTTTATTATCTGAAATTTGTCTACTTTTTCAGATTTATTGGACATGACACCCTTAATATATTTTTCTTCCAACAAAACTGGCCCTGCTTGCTGTTCCTTATACATAACCCTCTACTCCTTATCCCATGCTTTTTTCACAGAATGTCTCCTGTGGCTGGAATGTATTCTTTCTTCAACTCAGCCTTATGGAATCACTCTCAAAAAATTCAGATAGGTAGTTATAGATGAATACACATACACACATATAAATGTATGTGAGATATAGAGAAATATAAAACATGTATGTATCTCAGCATATCTGTTAGGGAAGATAGACAGACAGAAAGAAAGAGAAGCAAAACAAGAAGGGAAGAGAAGAGATACATAGAGAGAAACATACACACAGAGGAATAGAGAGTCTTATTTGTGTCTATATTGTTTCTCCTCAAGGGAATGTTTGCTTGAGATAAAGTATGAGATAAAGAAACTGAGCTTATAGTCCAGTATATGGCATGTAAACAACTCTTAAATACTTATTGAATTGAGTCTGTGTCCATATCTTCTTTGGTCTGACTTCTGGCATCTGTGAGGAAGAGAAAGAATTTTCATTTTTCATCTTATGTTTTAAGTCTAAAACTCAGTTCAAGAATAAGGAATCTTTCTTTCTCTTCTTGTCAGAGAACAGGGGGAGGCTTGTAATTATTGAGTATTGCTAGACCCTTCTGGAGAAAATTTAAGTCACCAAGTTGACTAGGTTCACTTAAGATTTATGATTATTTAACTTCAACTGGATTCACAGTTTTCTATGCCTATTCTTTTTTTTTTTTACATTTCTTCTTGACTCCCTGCAACATTTAATATAGCTTTTATCCCAAGTTTTCTCTCCCAGGCCTTATTCTTCTCCTTTTCCTTCTTTTTCTTTATTGCCTTCCCCATCATTATAGACAAATGCCTCTCCTTCAACTTCATTATTATTAAAGCCATTCTATGTGATTTACCTCTCTTCTCTTCTTTTTGATTTTCTATCTACAGTGCCTAGCACAGTGCCTGACACACAGTTGATGTTTATTAAAGGCTTGTTGAACAAATGAACCAATGTATAGAAAATGTAAAATATATCTTCAATATTTTTAATAGTTTGTATAATAGTGATATTTAGTGGTCTATATTTTAAAATTTAGGAAAGATTAGTTCTACATCATTTTCATGTATATACATTTAAACATATTACTTTATTCTTATAATATTCACTAATTTTGAAAGTGTGATTGATCTTATCTACAATCTAGTGTTGTCTAATGCTGAATTGTGTTAAAAAAAATTCTATAAAATGAGGAAAGAGAAAATAGTGCAAAATTGATTACTAAATTTACCAATAAGTTTGAATGAAAAATTAAAAAAAAGTAATTTTAGATTTCTCACTGAGTAGAAAAGGAAAAAAAAAAGAAAGTGAATGTAATAACTTTCCCAAATTGCTAGTGGGTATTCATCTGTGATTTATTTGTGTTTCCCACCTCTTTAGTTAGTGACATATCTGTGAACTTTGGGGAAACATATTTGGAATTGGAAAGGTAGATGGAAGTAAGGTTAAAAAGTGGAAAGTTAAGTCACAGAATTATAATGATTAAACATTGCTTCAAAGAAAAGATGAAAAAACTTCCCTCTCTCTGTTCTTTGTAGAGGAGGGTGGAGACACTTGTTGAAAAATATTTTATTATTTATTCAAACTTCTTTATTTTTATTTGGTTATAATTTTTCAATCTATATGTTATTAGAAACACTGTTTAATTGAAGCTCTTCCCCCCCCTCCTATCACCTGATGAATTGTTTTGGTTTTGTTGATCACTGATAAATTTAGGAGACATCTGCTGTTATGATTTTCATTAAGTCCAAGGATTAATTTTTCATAGAGAAATGTTTAGGAAAGCATTTTTATAAAGAGAAAAATGTAATATATTGTATAATTAAATGTAATTCTCCGTGTTCTGTATGTTTAAATATATAATTTTAGAATTAAAGGATGAGTAAAATCATTATGCTAACCATTATGCTAATTTTTCAATTATGGTTAGAAATCTCAACATGATTGTAAGAAACTTTATTCATTTTACAATTTATATAATATTTAATTCACAGGTTAATGTCATGAAGGATTAAAGTCATCTTAAAATTTAAATTTCACACACATTAACAAGATATATTAAAATAAATACAATAAAATTCCCTTATATTAAATACTAGAATAACAGTAACAGTGTTTGTTAAATATATACAAGAGTAATTCCGTATTGTCATTTCAGCCATGGCTGGTTCTTTGTTACTCCATTTGGCAATTTTTTGGCAAATGATTTGTCATTTCTTTCTGTACCTCATTTTAGAAATAAGGGAACTAAGGCAAACAAGATTAACTTGACTTGCCCAGCATCACACAGCTAATTAAGCATCTGAGGATAGATTTGAACTCAAGGAAAGATGAGTCTTCCTGCCTCTAGATCTAGTATTCTATACTTTCTAGCTGCCCCATGTGAGAGTAATAATACTTATTAAATAGTTTAAAATATTTATGCTTGCTGATTCCTACAAAATATATTTCTATTTCTCTGGAAGAAAATCAATTACTAACAATTTCAATGAATAATAATTTGTTTTTCTGTTTTAGTACATGCCAGTTTTTCCTAATGATATCATTTTGCTATTAATGATAAATTTTAACAAAGATTTTCTGGTATCAGCTATATTATTGCTTACAATGTGAACCTGAGAAAGTTACTTAATTTCTTTTTGTCTTATTTTCTCCTATTAGTAAAAGAAAGATTAATAATCATTAATCTGCTATTAGGAAACTAAAAAAATGTTTAGCATTTGTTTTATTTTTAAATTTTAATGTATTTATTTTATTAGAAGTTTTTAAGGTTGATTGTAGAGGGCTGGAACTATGCACTGAGATCAGGACTGCTGAGCGTTTGAGGCTAACTTCTGATTGGACGATGCTCTATGGGCTTATGCTTGGAAAATGGTTCTTTCCACTATCTGTACTGGCTCAATGATTGGTGTATAGAGGATTGTAGGAGGGACTAGGGGGTGAAGCAAAGGTAGCCAGAGACACACTCTCAGCTGTAGGGTAGAGGAGGGAAGGTGGTTGCAGAGATTCTGCTTCCATCCTGTTCAGTCCTGAGTCTGGGGACCAAGAATAAAGATTGAGGACTTTTGCTTATCCTGACTCTGGCTGATTCAGGGGTGTTCTGGGTGCGAGCGCAGTTGCTACAATTGATAGTGTTTTTTTCCAATTACAATGAATTATACTTTTCAAATTCATTTTTGTAAGATTTTGATTTCTGAAATTTTTTCCTTCACTCCCTTCAGTTCCACCTTTCTGAGACAGCAAGCAATCTGAGATAGGTTATACATGTACAATCAAGTTAAACATTTCTATATTAGTCATTTTGTCAGATAAAAATCAGAAGAAAAGGGAAAAAAACATAAGAAAAAACAAAAATATAAAAATATTATTATTTGATCTGCATTCAGTTTCCATAGTTTATTCATGTCCAGTTTCTCTGGATATGGATGGAATTTTCCATAACAAGTCCATTGAAATTGTCTTAAATCACTGTATTGATGAGAAGAGTCAGGTCTACCATGGTTGATAAACACATAAGATTGCTATTACAACATTGTACATTTATATAATGTTCTTCTGGTTCTGCTCACTTGTCTTAGCACCAGTTCATATAAATCTTTCCAAGTTTTTCTGAAATCAGTCTGCTCATCATTTGCTATAGAACAAAAATATTCCATTATATTTATATACCATAATTTGTTCAGCCATTCCTCAGATGATGGGCATATCCTCAATTTCCACTTCCTTACCACTGCAAAAAATCCCAGTATTTGTTTTATAATATAAATTCCTTTTGTAAGGAATGTAATAATATGATGACAGCAATAATAAATCCAAGTCATTCTTCTTATTTGAATACTCATTCCTAGCATGTTAAAGATTCCTTCCTTACATCCCACACTCCTCATATATTCAGTGTGACTAATCGTGCTTCTTAATGATCTCATTCACAACTGCAACAATAGACCACCAAAAGAAGCATTGACCTGATTCTGAAAATATCACTACATTTACCCCAATATGTCACTCTCTACCAAAAAACTACTTACTATTTATCAGTGATTTGATTTAAACCTATTGCTGCAATCATAAACCTATGGTAAGAATTCATATAACCTATGAACTCTGTGTGTTGTCTCTGATTTCCATTAACATAGGAATTAAGCATTTAATTGACAGCTCTTACAGAGAAAGCAGGGAAAGATTAAAATGATTGTTTTATTTTTTTTCTAAATGGGAATGATAGCAGCAGGGGAAAGAAACCAGATAGCAAAAGCAGCTGAATCATCAGAGCAAATCCCATCTAGTTTGTGGCAACTGGCGTTATTAATTTTCAGAGTGGCAGGAGATATTAGGTACAGTATACTGCTCTAAACTCCTAGTAAATATATATTGTTGCTTAATTGATTCTTGGGTAAAATATTTAAGGCAGATTTGCTCGATTTCTATTTTGTTTCAGGTTTCTCTGCAAAGAAAACTAACATTTATCCTAAAAATAATTGGGTAAAAATGACTAATAGGGGATTGATTTCCATAGTAAGTAAGAAGATGGTAAGAGAGACCATAGATGTTAATGATGGATTCAGATTCCCTGGTCAAGGATCTTTGGGTCCTGAAAAAGAATATTGCAAATTTGATTGCCAAGCCACTGCCACTGATTTTTGAAATATCATGGGAATCCAAGAGAAAAACCACAAGTTTAGAGGACAGCTACTTCTCAGATTTTCTAAAAATGAAAGAGAATAAGGTCTGCAAACTATAATGGTCAGTGACATTGACTGGGAACATTTTAGAAAATATTATTGATGAGATAGAGAATATCTAGAAATGGTAGTGTTGAATAGAAAGAGATTCATGAATTTGTCATGAATAGGACATGAATAGATGATCTTTTACCAAATCACTTTAAATCTAATTACTAAAGAAGTAAATGAGACCAAGATTATGGGGTCTACTTTAATTAGATTTTTAGCAATACCATGATCAGATGAATTTTTAAATTACTAGATGGCTAAATTCCTAAATGTCTATATTTAGTAATATACATAGAGATACTCAGAAGATTCTTATTTAATGTAATGCTTCTAATGGAACCAACCAGTTTCTGAGGACTCATGATGAAACATGCATTTCACCTCTAGATAGAGGTGATGGAATCAGTGTAGGTTGGTGTGTACGCATGTTTGTATGTGTGTGTTTGTGTGTGTGTGTGTGTGTGTGTATAAACATGGCTAATATGAGGATTTGTTTTACTTGATGCTACATATATCTAATAGGATTCATTTTTCTTGCTTCCTAAATGAGTAGAGGAGGGGATATTTTTTGACCACTTATCTATTAGAGAATGGCTTTTGATTTTATATGTTTCTGTTAGTTATGTGTCTATATATCTTGAAAAGTTTGTGGCCCTTCTTTGAGAAATTTGAGGAAATAATTTTCCCTGATAGACTGTTTCCCTTTTTATTGCTGATGCATTAATTTTGTTTGTTCATATATTTTTGTTTTTATGTAATCAAAATTACCTAATTGTATTTTGTAATTGCTTCTATCCCTTATTTGGTTAAAAAAATATATTTTGCTACTATCAGGGAAAGATAAAGATCTGTTTCTTTTCTATTTTTAATCACATTATCTTTATTAGATAGGAGACATATCTATTTTGAATTTTTTGTGAACAATGATGTAATATGTTATCTTAAGCCTAATTTCTATTAGAGTAAATTCCAGTTTTCCCAAAAAACTGTTTACATAGTACTTAAAAGTTTGCAAAGAATTTTCTACTTATTATTATCCCTATTTTATAAATGAGGAAACTGAGACCCAAAATTATCTTTTCAATAATCATCTAAGATATATATTAAGTGTCAGAGACAGGATTTGAACATTAATCTTATTGGCTTCAATTCCAATGCACAATTTTCTATACCACATCGATTTAAGGTTCTTCTGTTAAATCAAGTAATAACTTAATTCTTGTGAGGTACAATGTCAATATTAGATATAATTAGCCTCCAACTGGTATCTGGACTACATAGGATTTACATCACATTATCCTCATCATAGTTTTCTACTTATGTCTTGGTTTCTTGGTTTCATCAGAATACTGACTTTTATTTTCTGTTTTCCTAATTTTAAGAATTTCTTATTTTTTCTTTTATAAAACTCTTATCATTTCAAAATAATGTAGCATATGCTTCAGGCTTGTCATCTCTCCTTGCACTCTGAAGAGCAGGTAAGGTTGTAACAGGGTGACGACTGTTTCTTTCCTTGAGGTTCTAAAGAAAGTCAGGAAGTGGTGGGTTGCTCTTCTATTGCTATATTTTACAAGTTTTCTCTGATATACTTACTTGCTTGATTAGCACTTGCTATCAATGAGTCACTTATATTTAATTATTTTTTAGAAAGGATTATTTTACTAAGGTAAAAGAAGCTAAGTGGCACAGTAGATAAAAAACTGGGCCTGGAGTGAGGAAGACCCTAGTTCAACTTTAAGCTCTATGACTTTTACCTCAGTTTCTTCATTTATAAAATTAACTCAAGAAGGAAGTGGTAAACAATTACAGTATCTTTGCCAAGAAAACTCCAAATGAGGTTATAAAAAGTTAAATATGAATGAAATGACTATACAGTGGCATATTAGTAGGTAATATAAAGAACAATTGGTTTAAAATATCCCTCCCAACAATAGCAATAAGAGCAACAAAGTTTGTGACCTAGTCTTCTACCAACATATAGAGGAAAGAGAAAAGTGGACTTAAGCTTAGAATATAGACTAATAGGACTTATTCTTAGTTCCTGGAAGTTCTTTTGCTATAGTTCTTATGATGTTTCCCTTAGCTCTGGGATAATTTTCTGTGCATCCTTACAGAATTCTGAGAATGCTTTTTCTCAATGTATCAAGTTGTTCCCACACACACACCCTTGGTTCCATGTGTACATGGTACTTTTAACCAGTACTATCACTAGTTTGCTGATATCAGATCACTGATGAGAAGTCCAAATCTTCTATTTCTCTAATATTTAGAAGGAAGGGAAGAAGTTATAGACACTCTACCCTTTACTCCTGAGTGTTTTCTGCTTCGACTACTTTCTGTATAGACATTGAAATCCCAAAACATGAACTTTGTGCCTTTCTATGCACATCACAGAATTTGATTTAGTCTCCTTAAACAATCCAAATATACTTTTTGGCCCACTTAGTTGAAATCCCTTTCGTTGATCAGTTATTCAAATTGATTTATTCTCACTTGGTTAAAGCAGTTCCTTTAAGTAGAGTGGGGTGGTGGTGCTGGTAATTGGTTGACTCAGTCAATCCACACCCTTACAATAAATAGAAGCAATGGAAAAGAGAAAAATATGCTTTCTGACTTCACCTTCTGAGATGAGAAGATAACTTGGTTTCCCTGAATATTCTAACAGCAACAAGTTGTTAAGAATACTAAAAATGATGCAATTTTGGTGGTGTTTTAGGTGCTACAGGAATCTGTTCTAAGAGATTTGGATTGAATCCAACCATTCATTTCAAGTCTGAGTAGATATGCTACTGTGTTTCAGTTCAGCACTAACCACATGTAGGATACATTAAAATGAGCAGTATTTTCTTATTTTAGGAAAACAACTACATCAGAATTCAGTAGCTTCTGGAATATAGGAATCCTTTAGCATGTCGTTTCTTTTCTTTTCTTTCTTTTTTACTCCTCTTTCCTGAAAAACAAGAAGGAAATGTGTTTAAAGTTCTTCAGCTCTCATAATAACAGGACCAAGTCCTTTCTTGTCAGATTATCTGGTTCAGTTCACTTGGTGTCACTAATAACTTAAGTTTTCCATACCTAGATTTAAGTATGAACTCATCAACTTCAAAATAATCCCTTTTAAAATTATTAAATGAAACAAGCAATCTTGAAAATCCCAATGTTCTCTTTTCTACTTTATTATTATTTGGTTAACTAGCTTGCCTAGTTTTCATGAATCCTTAGTTTTATTATTGGAATGGCCATTGTCTCCTGAGACCCCTTTTAAGTGAGATCCTGGGAAAGAAAGTTAACTGACAGAGTGGCCTAAATTTTGAAATGTTGTAAAATGTGGGATCATATGGATTAGACATATTAGGAAACTTTGACAGTAGGTAGCCCAACCTCCATCATTTTACTAATGAAGAAATCTCGGCCCAAATAGAGTGATTGTGAAGTATGGAGTTTACAATTTGAAAAATGTAAATGAGTAAGATTTTAGAGAGTATTCTCTTATTTTTAGCACATTTCCATGTCAGGAAATTTGCATGTATCCCTCACCATTAAAACACGGAAACAGCAGCCAAAAAAATCAGAAAGAAAAATAAACTAAAATTACTGAAACCAGACAAAGAATTTTTTCCATGTACTCCCTGCTGATTATGGCCCTCTGCTCCCTTTCTCTTCTCCTCAAATTGTTATATTTAATTACAAAGCAGGTTAAGGCAGATGCTTCTGCCAAGACTTGATTTGTTAATTTTGCCTAACACATTTACAGTGAATACCAAGGGTGGGAAAACATAGTGGGGAAAGCATAATGGGCAAGGGAAGAAACCTTCAAAAGAAACTGAAAAAAAGTCAATGAATAGAGAAAGTAGGGGATGTGGGAAAGGCAGCTAGGAAACTGGTAAATCGACAGCTCATAGAGAGAGTTTAATATACAGTATATCACATGCTTTGTCAACCAGCTATACTCTTGAAGTAATACATGGCTGTTCAGTCAACAAGATTTAAGAACTGCCTTTGGTTGAAATATTGGGATAGGTATTGGATATACAAAAGCATAAAGTGAACATTGCTACCCATCTAGGGAAACAATATGTGCATATATGTAAATATATATGAAATAAATACAAGATGATTTTTTAAATATGCATATATGTAGGCATACACAAAATAAATGTAAGGTTTTTTTTTTTTTAATGTGGGAGGAAAAGTTATACTTGAAAGAAAGTAGAGCTTTTAAGAGGTAAAGGAGAATACATTCCAAGCATGGAAAACAGCCTGTGCAAAAAGCATTGATATAAAAATTAGAATTTCTTGCATGAGGAGCAACAACAAAAACAACAACAAAACAACAACAAAAAGCAAACAAGCAAACAAACAAACAAAAACAGACTGGCTAGACCAAAGAGTACATAAAAGGGAGTCATATGGAAGTAAATTGTGAAAGTCTTTTAATACCAAATAAATGTTTGTATTTCATCCTAAAGATAATAGGGAGCTATGGGAACTTATTTGAATAGGGAAGCAAAGTACTCAGTCCTGTATTTTATAGCTATTGTTTTGATAGTTGTGTGGAGGATAGATTGGAGAGATGAGAGACTCGAAATAGGGTAAGACTAGAAGATTGTGTTTGTGGATTAGAGATAAAAGGGATATGTGAATTCTGTGATACAGATGAAATGGATAAGATATGGCAACTGATTACAAATACAGGAGAGGGATAGTAAAGAATAAAGGAGGACTTGAGATTGTGAACATGGTTGTCTGGTGGTACTCTTTTCAGAAACAGGACAGTATAAAAGAAGGATGAATTTGGGGGAAGAGCTAATGTCTTATTTTAGATACACTGAATTTGAAATATCTTTGAGAATCCAGTTTGAAAAGTCCAATGAGTAGGGTAGAGGGAGATGCATGACCAGAAGTCAGTATTAGCATCAAGATAAAAATAAAAATTGGGAAGTCATTTGCATAGAATTTTTAAGTGAATCTTTGGCAACTGCTGAATTGGGATATAGATGATGGTATAGTAAAAGAAATTGAAAGAGAGAGGTTGAATAGGTAGGAAGAGAACCGAAAGAAAGAGGTGTCATGAAAAACTAGAATTCCGGAGGAAGAGATCAACAGTGTTGTAAAACTTGTGTAAAAAAAAATCAAAAAAATTGGGGTTTCAGACAGTGGCAATTGAATTTGTAACTGAGATTGCATATTATTTTAGAGAAAACAATTTCTGTTGAGCCATGGGACTGGGAACTGCAAATATTGAGCAAGTGAAGGTATAATAGCTTTTAGATATAGTTTATACATAGATAGCTATGTACATTGTATATATATATATATATATATATATATATATATGTATGTGTATATATATATATTATAGAGAAGCTATAGATAGAAGAAAATTGTTTTCTTTTTAATTTGATGAACAAATCAGGAAAGACAAAGTCAATAAGCTTGAGGAGATGGAAGGGTTTAATGAGGAATTTTTTTAAGAATAAAAAAGACTCAAAGATATTTGTAGGTAACATAAGTGTCTAGAAGAAATGGAGAAATTATGATAAGGCCTCACATCTCAAACATAGAGGGAACTGAGCCAAATTTGTAAAAAATAAGAACCATTCCACAATTGATAAATGATCAAAACATATGATTTGTGCCCAAAGGACTATAAATTCATGTATATCCTTTGACCTAACAACACCACTACTAGGCATGAATATCAAAGGGATTTGGGGAAGGAGGGGAGGAAAATTTGTATATGTACAAAAATATTTATAACAGCTCTCTTCTCAGGGCAAAAAAAAAGGAAATTAAGGGAATGCCCATCAATTGGGAAATGGCTCAATATACTGTGATATATGTTTGTGATGGAATATTATTGTTTCATGGGAAATGATTTTCCATGAACTCAAGAGCAAGCTGAAATGTACTATATATAAAGTATTAGCAATGTTCTGGGATGACCAAGTATAAATGATTTTGCTTTTCTCAATAGCATAATCATCCACAACTACTCTAAAGGACTTATGATGAAAAATCCTAACTATACCCAGAGAAGGAACTGATTATGTCTGTTTATAGATTGAAGCTTTCTCTCTCTCTTATCTCTCTCTATTTCTTTTTAACTTAATTTTTCTTGAGGGTTTTTATTTTCAATAGGATGGGAGATCTATGTTTTCTTTCACAATTTGACTTTTATGGAAATGTTTCACATAACTTCACATGTGGTTTCTTAGTTGTGGATGGAGATAAGGGAGAGAATTTAAAATGCAAAAAAAATTTTTTTAATTTTTATTTAATAATTACTTTATATTGACACTCGTTTCTGTTCCGATTTTTTTTCCCTCCCTCCCTCCACCCCCTCCCCTAGATGGCAAGCAGTCCTTTATATGTTGGATATGTTGCAGTATATCCTAGATACAATATATGTTTGCAGAACTGAACAGTTCTCTTGTTGCATAGGGAGAATTGGATTCAGAAGGTATAAATAACCCGGGAAGAAAAACAAAAATGCAGATAGTTCACATTCGTTTCCCAGTGTTCTTTCTTTGGGTGTAGCTGCTTTTGTCCGTCATTTATCAATTGAAACTCAGGTCTCTTTGTCAAAGAAATCCCCTTCCATCAAAATATGTCCTCATACAATATCGTTGTCGAAGTATATAATGATCTCCTGGTTCTGCTCATTTCACTTAGCATCAGTTCATGTAAGTCTCGCCAGTCCTCTCTGTATTCATCCTGCTGGTCATTTCTTACAGAACAATAATATTCCATAACATTCATATACCACAATTTACCCAGCCATTCTCCAATTGATGGGCATCCATTCATTTTCCAGTTTCTAGCCACTACAAACAGGGCTGCTACAAACATTTTGGCACATACAGGTCCCTTTCCCTTCTTTAGTATTTCTTTGGGATATAAGCCCAATAGAAACACTGCTGGATCAAAGGGTATGCACAATTTGATAATTTTTTGGGCATAATTCCAGATTGCTCTCCAGAATGGTTGGATTCATTCACAACTCCACCAACAATGCATTAGTGTCCCAGTTTTCCCGCATCCCCTCCAACATTCATCATTATTTTTTCCCCTGTCATCTTAGCCAATCTGACAGGTGTGTAGTGGTATCTCAGAGTTGTCTTAATTTGCATTTCTCTGATCAATAATGATTTGGAACACTCTTTCATATGAGTAGTTTCAATTTCATCCTCTGAAAATTGTCTGTTCATATCCTTTGACCATTTATCAATTGGAGAATGGCTTGATTTCTTATAAATTTGAGTCAGTTCTCTATATATTTTGGAAATGAGGCCTTTATCAGAACCTTTAACTGTGAAAATGTTTTCCTAGTTTGTTGCTTCCCTTCTAATCTTGTTTGCATTAGTTTTATTTATACAAAGGCCTTTTAATTTGATGTAATCAAAATTTTCTATTTTGTGATCAGTAATGGTCTCTAGTTCATCTTTGGTCACAAATTTCTTTCTCCTCCACAAGTCTGAGAGATAAACTATTCTATGTTCCTCTAATTTATTTATAATCTCGTTCTTTATGCCTAGGTCATAGACCCATTTTGATCTTATCTTGGTATATGGTGTTAAGTGTGGGTCCATGCCTAATTTCTGCCATACTAATTTCCAATTATCCCAGCAGTTTTTATCAAATAATGAATTCTTTTCCCAGAAGTTAGGGGCTTTGGGTTTGTCAAACACTAGATTGCTATAGTTGACTATTCTGTCTTGTGAACCTAACCTTTTCCACTGATCCACTAATCTATTTCTTAGCCAATACCAAATGGTTTTGGTGACTGCTGCTTTATAATATAATTTTAGATCAGGTACAGCTAGGCCACCTTCATTTGATTTTTTTTTCATTAATTCCCTTGAGATTCTCGACTTTTTATTGTTCCATATGAATTTTGTTGTTATTTTTTCTAGATCAATAAAATATTTTCTTGGAAGTCTGATTGGTATAGCACTAAATAAATAGATTAGTTTAGGGAGTATTGTCATCTTTATTATGTTCGCTCGGCTGATCCAAGAGCACTTAATATTTTTCCAATTATTTAAGTCTGACTTTATTTGTGTGGAGACTTTTTTATAATTTTGCTCATATAATTCCTGACTTTCCTTTGGTAGATAGATTCCCAAATATTTTATGGTATCAACAGTTATTCTGAATGGAATTTCTCTTTGTATCTCTTGCTTTTGGGTTTTGTTGGTGATGTACAAAAATGCTGAGGATTTATGGGGATTTATTTTGTAGCCAGCTACTTTGCTAAAATTATGAATTATTTCCAATAGCTTTTTAGTAGAATCTCTGGGGTTCTCTAGGTATACCATCATATAAAACGCAAAAATAAAATAAAAAACAAATATAAAACATTGTTTTGAATGTAACTGGGGTAAAATATTAAATAAATAAAAAGACCAAAAAAAAAAAAAAAGAAATTGAGATATTAAAATTTAGAGAGAGATGGTGAGTAATTGCAGGGGTATTTGGACAGAAAGAAGGAGGATAAAGGATGAGGAATCCTGAAGGCTGCATGTGGATGAGAGAAGGCAAATATTTATTAGTGTCTGGACTCAAGGAACTAAGATGTCAAGGGATTTTGAAATATAGAGAAGGGAGTTAATAGGAAACAATCTTTATTTTTTCAGTAGAACATGAAGCAAAGTCCTTTGTAGGAAGACTTGGGGAGGGATGGTGCAGGAGATTTGAAGAACAAAGGGCTAGAATAATCATGTGGAGAGCACAAAGAGAATCAATTAGGAATGAATTCCTAAAGAAAGGAAAAATTGCCTTTTTTGTGGTGAAGATAGTTGTAATGAATCCAGATAGCATCATTGTGCGCATTTCTTCATCCAAGTTCAGTAGCATGTGAGTAGGAGCTAAGAATAAAAATAGTAAGAGTAGTCCAAGATTTGAATTTGATGGCAATGGGGAAAGTAGACAAGGAATATAAGAGTAGAGGATGATAAAATGTTTAATCTTAACTACAAGACAAGATTGAAAAAGGAGGAATGTAAAGAATGATGACAAGTAATGGCCTAATGGACCCACATTTAACACCATATACCAAGATAAGATCAAAATGGGTCCATGACCTAGGCATAAAGAACGAGATTATAAATAAATTAGAGGAACATAGGATAGTTTATCTCTCAGACTTGTGGAGAAGAAAGAAATTTGTGACCAAAGATGAACTAGAGACCATTACTGATCACAAAATAGAAAATTTTGATTACATCAAATTAAAAGGCCTTTGTATAAATAAAACTAATGCAAACAAGATTAGAAGGGAAGCAACAAACTGGGAAAACATTTTCACAGTTAAAGGTTCTGATAAAGGCCTCATTTCCAAAATATATAGAGAACTGACTCAAATTTATAAGAAATCAATCCATTCTCCAATTGATAAATGGTCAAAGGATATGAACAGACAATTTTCAGAGGATGAAATTGAAACTATTATCACTCATATGAAAGAGTGTTCCAAATCACTATTGATCAGAGAAATGCAAATTAAGACAACTCTGAGATACCACTACACACCTGTCAGATTGGCTAAGATGACAGGAAAAAATAATGATGAATGTTGGAGGGGATGCAGGAAAACTGGAACACTGATGCATTGTTGGTGGAGTTGTGAACGAATCCAACCATTCTGGAGAGCAATCTGGAATTATGCCCCAAAAGTTATCAAACTGTGCATACCCTTTGATCCAGCAGTGTTACTTCTGGGCTTATATCCCAAAGAGATACTAAAGAAGGGAAAGGGACCAGTATGTGCCAAAATGTTTGTGGCAGCCCTGTTTGTAGTGGCTAGAAACTGGAAATTGAATGGATGTCCATCAATAGGAGAATGGCTGGGTAAATTGTGGTATATGAATGTTATGGAATATTATTGTTCTGTAAGAAATGACCAGCAGGATGAATACAGAGAAGCTTGGAGAGACTTACATGAACTGATGCTAAGTGAGATGAGCAGAACCAGGAGATCATTATACACTTCAACAACAATATTGTATGAGGATGTATTCTGATGGAAGTGGATTTCTTTGACAAAGAGACCTAACTCAGTTTCAATTGATAAATGATGGACAGAAGCAGCTACATCCAAAGAAAGAACACTGGGAAATGAATGTAAACTATTTGCATTTTTGTTTTTCTTCCTGGGTTATTTTTACCTTCTGAATCCAATTCTCCCTGGGCAATAAGAGAACTGTTTGGTTCTGCAAACATATATTGTATCTAGGATATACTGCAATATATTTAACATATATAGGACTGCTTGCCATATAGGGGAAGGGATGGAGGGAGGGAGGGGGAAAATCGGAACAGAAGTTAGTGCAAGGAATAATGTAAAAAAATTACCCTGGCATGGATTCTGTCAATATAAAGTTATTATAAAATAAAATAATATATGTATATATATATATATATATATATATATAAAATGTAAAAAAAAAATAAAAATGAATAGCAAAAAAAAGAGAGAGAGAAGTAATGGCCTAGAAAAATATACATTAATATAAGGTTGGGATGGTCACAGTGAGAATCAAGAAAAAAAAGAATAAAATATATTATTTTAATAGGATTATAACAGTTTTGATATCTTAATATTTTGAAAAATGCATGTGATCTCAATGGATTATTTGCAAGTGATAGATTCTTGATATTTAATTAAAATATTATGCAAATACATGAAAGATCTTTGATTTATTCAGTAAAGGGGACTGTCTTCACTAATGCACTAGAATCTATCTATGCCTTAGCGGTGAGCTCTAGAGAATTAGTTTTCTGAATCACATTTGGGTTAAGAGACTTTTCCAAGAAGAGTGTGCTAAAAACTGTCAGATATCAAATTGAATCCAGTTTTTTTTACTTCAACCCTAGCAGCTATCTAGCCAATGTTTCAAATTGCTGCTTAATAAAAATAATGAGTTAGATTTGTATACATTCATTTATCCTTAAAAAAAAACCTTTGCTTAAATAGTGGGGAAATTTCTGATGATACACTAATTATTAAACACCCTAAAGAAATGGCAAAACATAATTTTTAAAGTGTATTTCAAAAACATATCACATTTTCCAAAAATAGGTACTCAATATGGCAGCTTAATGCTATAATATATAAAATGATATTTCTTTTTAAAATGAACATTCATTTTAAATGGTAGCACAGTCAATTGCTTCACTTAAAAAAATTTTGCCATACATTTTTCTAGAACAATTTCATAATCATTTCTTCCTATCTTCCTTCTACATTCTCTTCCATTGTCTTTGTCTATTCACCTATAAAAAATGTTCTTCTTGAGTAAAATTCACATCCCTAATCACAAATCTACTCTTCCGTGGCTTATGTAATTATGAAAAACTAAATCCAGATAGAAATACAGGTAAATTTTTCAAGCATTAGGTAGCATGGACTTGAAAGACAGGTAGAACATGCCTAGCAATCAAAGAAAATGTTTTTGTATTATGTGTAGAGTTAAATCATTCTCATTCACATTAAATTATGACCATGAAGATAATAGAGACTCAGTGCATCATTTGTCCACTTAATTTATATCTTTACTTCTATCTGCAAGGCTTTGCTTTTTATTTTTATTTTTGTGGTTTTCATTATTTAGAGTTCTTTCTCCTTAAACATTTATGAAAATATCAGATATGATAAAATAATACATAACTAATAATGCCAATATTTGGCAGCATGATGTAGTGAGGAGAAGAAAACTAGATTAGGAATTAAAAAAACATGAGACCTGATCCTGTGTTTGATACTGAACATCTGTCTGACCTTGGACATATTATATTTAGCTACTTGTTGAGTAATTTTCTTTTCTGCCAAGTCAGGAGAATTGAACTTCATGTTCATTGAGTTCTCTTCCAGCTTTTACAGTCTATGCTTTTTTGAATTATCATGAAAGTTAATGTAAAAGTTGCACAGAAAAGAACTACGTTTCTCATATTGATCAGTCGATAAATAAGCATTTATTAAGCACTTACTGTGTGTAAATAGTTCAGCTAGATGGCATACTGGATAGAGTATTCACTCTCATATCAGGAAAACTTACCTAGCTGCCCCAATTTCCTTTTATTGTTTTTAAAGAATATGAAAGATCTGAGGATGTTTACAGACATTAGAAGTAGCCAGAAGGTATGTATAGATATTGAATATACTTTCTAAGATGATATCAAACACTCATCCCCTGAAATTGCTTGCTTTGGTAGAATTCCAGGATTTTTAAAAAAAGTGAGTAAGTAATGCAGCTGCGTCATATGTGGAAAGCATATTCCTTAGAAACCTGATTTTAAAAAACAATAATAACACATATTGCATGTCACTTACTTTATTTTTCCAGATATATGTTAATATTTTTCAAGATATCTATTTTCTCTAGGCAGCTAAGTAGCACAATGGATTAAGAGCATGGGTTTGAAGTTAAGGAAACCTGAGTTTGAATGTGACATCTGACACTTACTGTGTGACCCTGAGCAACTTTATTTAACATCTATTTGCCTTAGTTTCCTCAACTTTAAATTGGTAATAATAATAACACCTATATTGCAGGATTGTTGTGAAAATCAAGTAAGTCACAATTTTTTTTAAATTTTTATTTAATAATTACTTTATATTGACACTCATTTCTGTTCCAATTTTTTTCCCTCCCTCCCTCCACCCCCTCCCCTAGATGGCAAGCAGTCCTTTATATGTTGGATATGTTGCAGTATATCCTAGATACAATATATGTTTGCAGAACTGAACAGTTCTCTTGTTGCATAGGGAGAATTGGATTCAGAAGGTATAAATAACCCGGGAAGAAAAACAAAAATGCAGATAGTTCACATTCGTTTCCCAGTGTTCTTTCTTTGGGTGTAGCTGCTTTTGTCCGTCATTTATCAATTGAAAGTCACAATTTTTAGAAAGCACTTAACCCACACAATGCCTGGAACACACTAGACACTTTACAAATGCTTAATCTCATCCCTGTTCACAATATTTTGTCTTCTTCATCTATATCTTGCCACTGGACCTAGATGGCTTTGGAGGGAAAAGTAAGGCAGTTGACTTTGCATAGCCCTTCCTCATGTAAATCCAGTTTACTTGCATGTGATGGTATCACTTCCCTGATATCATGGTCCTCTTTGAGAACAAAGGACAAACAACAACAACTATAACAACAATTTTGTAGAAATAAATAAAGCTCTTTTTTGGCAGTCTCTTTAAAATTTGAATCTTCTCCAACTGTTTGCCATTTTCCTATTAGTCTTTTGTGTTTAACATATTTAGGAACAATGATTATTATTATTAAGTAATAATTATTATAACTGTGTTCAAAATTCTGAATTTGGGTTTATATTTGGAGGGAGAGCTCATACCCAGTTTGGGGGCCCATCCTTAGCAGTTTATGAAGAAACTGCCAGAATTTGCTCTTCCAAAATCCGGTTACTTCTCTATTCTGACAGCATCCTGAGGCACGGACACATGAGTTTCAGAGGCTTTTATAGCTGTTGTTGATATTTCTGAAACCACTATTAAAATCACTGAACTTGAGGTTGGTGACATCAAACTCTTTTACAAGAGAAAGTAAAATATTATATTTATGCATATATATGTGTGTATGTATTAATACATACAATGTTTTAATTTAATTTTAAGAATAGATTTTTAATTTCTGAATCATAAAATGTAGCTACCTACATCATAAAACTGCTCAAATGCTAAATTTTGACATTAATAACTCCCATGAGAATTCATTTTTCTCATTAAAACATATTTATAAAATTGTATTTATTTGTGCTAAACATATTTTAATAACTTACATGTAATTTATAAATTAATATTTGTGTTTAATTATATTTAGTTTGACAAAAATTAAATTTATAAATATTAATTTTCATAAATTAAATTTATGTTATTTAATTACATTATTTTAATCTTCTAACTTGCCATTGAAACTTCTGGAACACCTCATGGAGTAATTCAATATAATTATAGATTTAAGTTTAGAATATATTTTTAAACTTCTAACACACCTTGTATAATTTAAATTGGAATAATGTAGTAATATCTTTCCTTTAAAAACTATTTGTGAAATAGATTTAACTATAAATTCAATTTTAAATTCTGTGACTGAGAGCAAATCATTTTAAGTAGCAGTGTCTCCTCCAAACCAATGATTTGAAGCAATTTAATCACTCAAAAAAATTAAGGACTAGCTTGTACTTAGTCAAAAAATTCACAATCTATTAAATTTAAATTATATTTCAAAGGATTGGCTATCCATGTACAAAAATGAAATGGTATAATATTTACAAATTTGTGAAGTTTTTAGTAATTTCTGGCTTTGAATTTGGAATCTGATTATTTGAGTTTGAATCATTTCTCTGCCACTTCACAACTATGTGATTTTGGACATGATCCAAGACAGGATTGTTTGGTTTTGGAAGTCTCTTTAAGCTCTCAACCTATGATCATAAAGGTTCTCCTCACCCCTTCCTTTCTATCACCACATGTTTTCCTGTGTTTATGAACTTCCTGATTATGAACTGAACTTAAGACTATAACAATGAAGACTTTGTCATCTTTCCAAAGCATTAGAAAGGATAAAATATCAGGAGAAAAGATTTCCTCTACTCATCTCGTCATGAATTTTTAGACCAGGGAGACTTGTATAGCTTTAGAGAGGTGCATCACTGAAAGAGAGAAAGCTATTGTTCAAGTTGTAGTGACAGCCTTTAGTTACTTCAAATGGGAGACACTGTAGATTTTTAAGTATTACATATCAATTTACAGACTCTTTTATGGAAAGCAGATATTTGCTATATTTGGAATTCATTTTCAAACAACTGTTTACCCAGGCAAAGCCATCTCGATTACATTGCTTTTGAAGACTGAAATTGGAAAACATAATATGTTGTTTTAGTCCTGGGGATTCCTAATAGAGAGAATGCAAATTTCCCTTTGAAAAATTGAATTTACAGGTATATTTTCAACTATAACAATTTTCATCATCCTCTTATTTTCATTCAGCAGTGTATGAAGTATATATTTTTCTCTCATTTCCACAAAGGCAGAACTAGATGAAAGAGTCGACTTTATGAGGAAAACTTCTGTCAGATTTCCATAACAGTAAAAACAGTACAATTGGTAGACTGAAATATAATGGTTAACGTATTTTTTATTGTAGTCTTCATTTGTATGGGTGTGCAAAACCACTATCTAGTAGCCTATAATAGGGTAAAAAACAATCAGTGGACACATTAAAGAAACAAAAAGTTCAAGTACTGGTCTAAGCTTTTCTTTTTTTCTGGGAGTGGTGCTGACAATTTTGAAGTGTCTAACAATTAAATGCTTAAAATGTTTCAGTCCCCAAATTCTATGGTCTCTTTGCTTGTGTGCACCTCCCAGGCTGTTTCCTCAGATAGCAACACAAACACTGGCAGACCACCAACAATACATTCTTTGAGGACCTCCACTAGAAGTTGGGAAAGTGAAGTTAGTGTTCAGACTCTAGTAACCTGCGAAAGGATGTGTAGTAAAAGAGCTTTCTTTTAAAGTATGTATATCCAAATGATATCCTTTTCAGGTGTTTTTATGGGTGAAAAAATCTCAGAGAATGCAGCATTACAAAAATATAATAGACCACATAATTTTATTGATAGAATATCTGGATTACCAGTTTCCAAACAGAATGCAACATTTAGCACTAAAACAATACCTAGTATAATTTAATCTTAAAATGGTATATAAAACTTCTGGAACTATTCTACCAACTCTCACCAGTTGGTGAGTTCTCACAAGTTGAGTTCTCAGAGCCAGATAAGACTATCTTCTAATGGAGTCTAGGAGTATCCCTAAGGAGTTGGAAGTTATGTAGGAAATATAAATGAAACAGGCAAATAACTAATAGGTCAGGAAGATTCAAAAGCCTCCTTTTGTATATATCAAAATCTTATTCACTCCTGCCTAGCTTTACTTGATGTTTGCCATTGAAGTTATCAGGTCATAGGGAATATAAAAGAATGTTTTATATTTACCTTTAAAGATAGCTTGGAAGGCATTTGGAGATAAAAGTAATAGATAAGCCCATAAAATGAATTTAGCATATGCTTTTTATGCTGTATTGAGGCACTATGGAATACTAATATTTTGTTCAACACCATTTTACCATTTCCTCCTTTATGTAAAACTCTTTTCAAAAATGCTCCAAGTGTGAATCTCAAATGTTCCAGCTGGATTTTAGGTACATTGAAATTCTAAATATATATGCAGTATGGGCCCTTTTTCCAATTTATAATTGGCAAGATCCCATAGGAAAAAATCATTATTGCTACTATAAAAGCACTTCTTATCTGTCACATTTGGGAAATGAAAGTTTTGTAAAGGTCACAATAAAATATGCCCCCAATTATGCTGATGACTTGTACATCACAAATGGTTTAATAGCTTGGAACATATCTCAGTTTTTCTCACAATATAAAAGAGGGGAAATTATTAAGTGAATAACAATTTATTTCATAATTTTAGGAGCTTAAAAAAACACTTTAAAGAGAGATGATTGATCATTTTGTAGTCTATTCACATTCTCATTTTGTGATTTGGATCTATTTAAATTAAATAAGCCTACAAGTATATTAGTTCACCTTTATTAATTTGTCAAGGTTAATATCTGCATAATGAGCTCAAGATAATTAAAGATTCTTTGGCATCCATCTGTTAATGTTTACATAGGATGGTGAGTTTTGTAACTGAGCCCTTTGCTGCAGTTTGGCTCCTCTCTGAAGAGATTTCTTTGTTATGGATGATAATAATAAAATCCATTAAGGACAGTACAAAACATACTTCTGTTGCCTCAGGCTACTTCAGAATTCCTTTTTTTAAACTTTCAGCAACAATAGCATATTAGAAAGATCAAATTACACACCTAAAAAAGAACACATAGCTTGTGTTTGACAGCAGATGAGGTTGGTGTAATATTGACTAAGGCAGATGACCTGCATTAATAATGCTATTGATTTCTGTTCTGTCACTTCTATAAAGGGATACTGTTTCTGAGAATATATGACATTTTATATTGTCTGTAACATGGTAGTAAATTTAAATTTGTAGATTATTTGGATTCTTACCATTTAAGTCAATGCAATTCAGTAGACATTTATTAAGTACTTATTACATGCAAGTGATTTTATTAGGCAAAAGGGAAACAAAATTAAAATGTGACATAAGCTCACCAAGAAGGAGCTTAAGATCTCTGGGAAGAATTTGACATTTATATAATATAATATTGTATAATAACATATGTATATATAGTATGATAGAATGTGAAGCATCATGGTGACATGGGGGAACCAGAAAAATATTCTAGAAAAATGTGAAGAACCCATTTAAGAGGGTATATCTCTGTATTTTGGGGAGGGTGTTGTGAATCAAGGATTACATGGTAACAGCTAAGATGAGCCTAGAATGAATAAATGAATGAAAAATTATTTATTAAGCAATTGTCAAACTTATTAAACCCCTGGAATAGAAGGAGAAAAGTAAGAAAGTCCCTCTTCTCAAGGAGTTCATATTCTTATAATGGAGAAGACAGTTCATATAGGAAGTTTCCATTTCAAGTCAGAGGGAAAGGTCCCATGGTCTTTAGGTTAAGGAAAAAAAGCAGATTGCAATGCCTCTTTTTAAATATAATTTCCATTGATAAAATTATGTAAGTTTCTAATATCAAAGCATTTGACTGTGTGAAAGACTTTGGTATCAATAGCTTTCTTTTCTTTGTGTTCATTGGTCATGACTTTAGCAACCACAGAAGCTACTAGAAGGCTGCAATCTCACTAGAATTGTGTCTCAGAATGATGGCTGTGATGGCTGGCCTTGAAGTGTGATCCTTGTCATAAGCAATTGATGTTGGAGATGAAAGGGAAGGTGACCTTAAGGAAGCTAGGGAATCTGAAAGATGCAGATGATGATGGAGGCTATATTCCAAGTATAAGGACTGATCTGAAAAAGAGGTGGAAGTTGGCTCTAGTTTAGGGGAAAAAAGCTGTTTCTAAAAAAGCATCTACTAACTACAGTGAAGGGTAGAAATATGAATGAAGACTTGGAAGGTCATTTGGAACCAGATTATACAGAAGTTTAAATGTCAGATGAAATAAATGTAATAATTATTATGATGGTTATTTCATCTCATAGAGATAGAGAGCCACTGATTCAATAGTGAGCCACTGTAAGCTTTAGAGAGTGTACTCACATGGGCAGATCTCTGCATTAGGAAAGTTATACTGGTAGTTATGTAAAGGATTGGTTAGGGAGAGGAGGAATGTGGGGGACAAGAAGACCACTTAAGGAAACTGTGAAATAGTCCAGGGAAGAGAAAATAAAGACCTGAACTAGAGTGGTGGTAGTATAGAAGAATTCTGATTCACTTCAGCATAGCAAAATAGATAGTGTCCTGAATTTGGAGGAAGACGTCCAAGGTTTAAATCCTGGCTTTTTCCTTTTCTATCTTTGTGACCTTGAACAAACCACTCTTTGGTCTTTAGTTTCCTCATCTGTAAAATGAACAGATTGAACACAGTGTTCTTTAAACTCCCTTGCAGCTGTAACTCTAAATCCTAATTGGAGAGAAGGGAATAAATGTGAGTGAAATTATGTAGAATGACAGGATTTGGCAACTGCTTGACTATGGTAGGTGACTAAGATGGAAAAATCCTAGAAAACTTTAAGATTTAGGACCTAAGTGATTAGGAATATGATAGTCCCACCAATAGATATAAGAAAGTTGGGAGCTACGACAGGCTCAATATAGACAAAAGAAAAGTTTGATGATACTTCAGAATTGTTTTAATTTGCATTTCTCTAATCAATAGTGCTTTAGAGCATTTTTTCATATAACTATAGAAAGCTTTAATTTCTTTTTCTGAAAATTATTCTGTTCATCTCCTTTGACCATTTATCAATTGGGGAATGACTTGTATTCTTTTTTTTTTAATAATTTTTTATTGATAGAACGCATGCCAGGGTAATTTTTTACAGCATTATCCCTTGCATTCATTTCTGTTCCGATTTTTCCCCTCCCTCCCTCCACCCCTTCCCCCCAGATGGCAAGAGTCCTTTACATGTTGAATGGGTTGCAGTATATCCTAGATACAATATATGTGTGCAGAACCAAACAGTTTTCTTGTTGCACAGGGAGAATTGAATTCAGAAGGTATAAATAACCCGGGAGGAAAAACATAAATGCAAGCAGTTTATATTCATTTCCAGTGTTCTTTCTCTGGGTGTAGCTGCTTCTGTCCATCTTTGATCAATTAAGGCTCTCTTTATCCAAGAGGTCCACTTCCATCAGAATACATCCTCAAACAGTATCATTGTTGAGGTATATAATGATCTCCTGGTTCTGCTCATTTCACTCAGCATCAGTTCATGTAAGTCTCGCCAGTCCTCTCTGTATTCATCCCGCTGGTCGTTCCTTACAGAACAATAATATTCCATAATGTTCATATACCACAATTTACTCAACCATTCTCCAATTGATGGACATCCTTTCATTTTCCAGCTTCTAGCCACTACAAACAGGGCTGCCACAAACATTTTGGCACATACCGGTCCCTTTCCTTTCTTTAGTATCTCTTTGGGGTATAAGCCCAGTAGAAACACTGTTGGATCAAAGGGTATGCACAGCTTGATAACTTTTTGAGCATAGTTCCAAATTACTCTCCAGAATGGCTGGATGTGTTCACAATTCCACCAACAATGTATCAGTGTCCCTGTTTTCCCACATCCCCTCCAACATTCCCCATTATCTTTCCCTGTCATTCTAGCCAATCTGACAGGTGTGTAGTGGTATCTCAGAGTTGTCTTAATTTGCATTGCTCTGATTAATAATGATTTGGAGCATATTTTCATATGTCTATAAATAGTTTCAATTTCTTCGTCTGAGAATTGTCTGTTCATATCCTTTGACCATTTATCAATTGGAGAATGGTTTGATTTTTTATAGATTAGGGTCAGTTCTCTCTATATTTTGGAAATGAGGCCTTTATCAGAACCTTTGATTGTAAAAATGTTTTCCCAGTTTATTGTTTCCCTTCTAATCTTGTTTGCATTTGTTTTGTTTGTACAAAAATTTTTCAATTTGATATAATCAAAATTTTCTATGTTGTGGTCAATAGTGATCTCTAGTTCTTCTTTGGTCATAAATTCCTCCCTCTTCCACAGGTCTGACAGGTAAACTATCCTATACTCTTCCAATTTATTTATAATCTCATTCTTTATGCCTAGGTCATAAACCCATTTTGAACTTATCTTGGTGTACGAGTGTGGGTCAATGCCTAGTTTCTGCCATACTGATTTCCAATTTTCCCAGCAATTTTTGTCAAATAATGCATTCTTATCCCAGAAACTGGTGTCTTTGGGTTTGTCAAACACTATATTATTTAAGTTATTGGCTGTTTTGTCCTTTGAACCTAACTTATTCCATTGATCAACTAGTCTATTTCTTAGCCAATACCAGATGGTTTTAGTAACTGCTGCTTTATAATATAATTTTAGATCTGGTACAGCTAGGCCACCTTCATTTGATTTTTTTTTTCATTAATTCCCTTGAAATTCTTGACCTTTTGTTTTTCCACATGAACTTTGTTGTTATTTTTTCTAATTCATCAAAGTAGTTTTTTGGGAGTCTGATTGGTATAGCGCTAAATAAGTAGATTAATTTAGGTAGTATTGTCATCTTTATTATATTTGCTCGCCCAATCCAAGAGCATTTAATATTTTTCCAGTTGGTTAGATCAGACTTAATTTGTGTGGAAAGTGTTTTGTAGTTTTGCTCATAAAGTTTCTGATTTTCCCTTGGCAGATAGATTCCTAAATATTTTATACAATCAGTAGTTACTTTAAATGGAATTTCTTTTTATATCTCTAACTGTTGGGTTTTGTTAGTGATATATAAGAATGCTGATGACTTATGTGGGTTTATTTTATATCCTGCAACTTTGCTGAAGGTGTAGATTGTTTCTAATAACTTTTTGGTAGAATCTCTGGGGTTTTCTAAGTATACCATCATATCATCAGCAAAGAGTGATAATTTGGTTTCCTCATTGCCTATTCTTATTCCTTTAATCTCTTTCTCAACTCTTATTGCCAAAGCTAGCATTTCTAATACAATATTAAATAGTAACGGTGATAGTGGGCAACCTTGTTTTACTCCTGATCTTATTGGGAATGGTTGCAGTTTGTCCCCGTTACATATAATGCTTACTGCTGGTTTTATGACTTGTATTCTTATAAACTTTTTTTTTAATTTAAATTTTATTTTATTTAATAATAACTTTGTATTGACAGAATCCATGCCAGGATAATTTTTTTACAACATTATCCCTTGCACTTGCTTATGTTTCGTTTTTTTCCCCTCCCTCCCTCCACCCCCCCAAGATGGCAAGCAGTCCTATATATGTTAAATATGTTGCAGTATATCCTAGATACAATACATGTTTGCAGAACCAAACAGTTCTCTTATTGCCCAGGGAGAATTGGATTCAGAAGGTAAAAATAACTCGGGAAGAAAATCAAAAATGTAAATAGTTCACATTCATTTCCCAGTGTTCCTTCTTTGAGTGTAGCTGTTTCTGTCCATCATTTATCCATTGAAACTCAGTTAAGTCTCTTTGTCATAGAAATCCACTTCCATCAGAATACATCCTCATACAATATCGTTGTTGAAGTGTATAATGAACTTCTGGTTCTGCTCATCTCACTTAGCATCAGTCCATGTAGGTCTCTCCAAGCCTCTCTGTATTCATCCTGCTGGTCATTCCTTACAGAGCAATAATATTCCATAACATTCATATACCACAATTTACTCAGCCATTCTCCAATTGATGGGCATCCATTCATTTTCCAGTTTCTAGCCACTACAAACAGGGTTGCTACAAATATTTTAGCACATACAGGTCCCTTTCCCTTTTTTAGTATCTCTTTGGGGTATAAGCCCAATAGAAACACTGCTGGATCAAAGGGTATGCACAGTTTGATAACTTTTGGGGCATAATTCCAGATTGCTCTCCAGAATGGCTGGATTCGTTCACAACTCCATCAACAATGCATCAGTGTCCCCGTTTTCCCGCATCCCCTCCAACATTCATCATGATTTTTTCCTGTCATCTTAGCCAATCTGACAGGTGTGTAGTGATATCTCAGAGTTGTCTTAATTTGCATTTCTCTGATCAATAGTGATTTGGAACACTCTTTCATGTGAGTGGTAATAGTTTCAATTTCTTCATCTGAAAATTGTCTGTTCATATCCTTTGACCATTTATCAATTGGAGAATGGCTTGATTTTTTATAAATTTGAGTCAATTCTCTATATATTTTGGAAATGAGGCCTTTATCAGAACCTTTAATTGTAAAGATGTTTTCCCAGTTTGTTGCTTCCCTACTAATCTTGTTTGCATTCGTTCTGTTTGTACAAAGGCTTTTTAATTTGATATAATCAAAATTTTCTATTTTGTGATCGGTAATGTCTCTAGTTCATCTTTGGTCACAAATTTCTTTCTCCTCCACAAGTCTGAGAGATAAACTATCCTATGTTCCTCTAATTTATTTATAATCTTGTTCTTTATGCCTAGGTCATAGACCCATTTTGATCTTATCTTGGTATGCGGTGTTAAGTGAGGGTCCTTGCCTAATTTCTGCCATACTAATTTCCAGTTATCCCAGCAGTTTTTATCAAATAATGAAATCTTATCCCAAAAGTTAGAATCTTTGGGTTTGTCAAACACTAGATTGCTATAGTTGACTATTCTGTCTTGTGAACCTAACCTTTTCCACTGATCAACTAATCTATTTCTTAGCCAATACCAAATGGTTTTGGTGACTGCTGCTTTATAATATAATTTTAGATCAGGTACAGCTAGACCACCTTCATTTGATTTTTTTTTTCATTAATTCCCTTGAGATTCTCGACTTTTTATTGTTCCATATGAATTTTGTTGTTATTTTTTCTAAATCATTAAAATATTTTCTTGGAAGTCTGATTGGTATAGCACTAAATAAATAGATTAGTTTAGGGAGTATTGTTATCTTTGTTATATTCGCTCAGCCTATCCAAGAGCACTTAATATTTTTCCAATTAATTAAGTCTGACTTTATTTGTGTGAAAACTTTTTTGTAATTTTGCTCATATAATTCCTGACTTTCCTTTGGTAGATAGATTCCCAAATATTTTATGCTATCAACAGTTATTTTGAATGGAATTTCTCTTTGTATCTCTTGCTCTTGGATTTTGTTGGTGGTGTATAAGAATGCTGAGGATTTATGGGGATTTATTTTGTATCCTGCTACTTTGCTAAAATTATGAATTATTTCTAATAGCTTTTTAGTAGAATCTCTGGGGTTTTCTAGGTATACCATCATATCATCTGCAAAGAGTGATAGTTTGGTTTCCTCATTGCCTACTCTAATTCCTTTAATCTCTTTCTCGACTCTTATTGCAGAGGCTAGTGTTTCTAATACAATATTGAATAATAATGGTGATAGTGGGCAACCTTGCTTCACTCCAGATCTTACTGGGAAGTATTCTTATAAACTTGATGCAGTTCTTCATATATTTTAGAAATAAAGCCTTTATCAAAAACACTAGTGGCAAAAATTTTTTCCCAGCTTTCTGCTTACCTTCTAATCTTGGTTGTATTGGTTTTGTTTATGCAAAAGCTTTTTAATTTAATGTAATCAAAGTTGTCCATTCTGCATTTCACAATGTTCTCTAGTTCATCTTTGGCTGTAAATTCTTCCCTTTTGCAAAGTTCTGATAGGTAGACTGTCCCTTGCTTTCCTAATTTACTTGTAGTATCATCCTTTATAAAAGCTTAAGTCATCTATTCATTTTGACATTTTGGTATGGGGTGTGAGATGTAGGTCTATGCTGAGTTTCTGACATTATTTTCTAGTTTTCCCAGAATATTTTGTGAAATAGTGAATTTTTATCCCAGAAGCTGGAGTTTGGGGGTTTATTAAACACTAAGTTGTTATAGTCATTAGCATATCTTGTATATCTAACCTTTTCCATTGTTTCAACACTCTATAATCTTAGCCAGCATCTTATGCTTTTGATGACTGATGCTTTATAATAGTGTTTTGGATCTGGTACTTTTAGGTCACTTTTTTTGTATTTTTTTCATTAATTCCTTAGATATTCTTGACCTTTTATTCTTCCAGATGAATTTTGTATTTTTCCTAGCTCCATAAAATATTTTTTATCAGTTTGATTGGTATGACACTGAACAAGTATACTAATTTAGGTAGAATTGTCATTTTTATTATATTAGTTTGGCCTACCCATGAGCAGCTGATATTTTTCCAATTGTTTAGGTCTGATTTTATTTGTGTGAAAAGTGTTTTGTAATTATGTTCATATAGTGCCTGGATTTGTCTTGCTATGTAGACACACAAATATTTTATATTGCCATTATTTTAAATGGAATTTCTTTTTCTATCTCTTGTTGCTGGACTTGTTAGTAATATACAGAAATGCTAATGATTTGTATATATGTTTATTTTATATCCTGGAACTTTGCTAAAGCTATTAATTGTCTCAAGTAGGTTTTTGGATGATAGTCTAGGAGTCTCTAAGTATATTATCACATTTCTGCAAAGAGTAATAGTTTTGTCTCCTTGTTTTCTATAATTTCTTTAATTCCTTTTTCTTTTTTTATTGCTAGAACCAACATTTCTAGCACAATATTGAATAATAGTGGAGGTAATGGGCATCCTTGTGTTATCCATGTTCTTATTTATCTAACTTCTCTCTATTACAAATAATGTTTGGCAATGATTTTAGGTATATGCTGTTTTTTCTTATACTTGCTAGTGATGTGAATAGGAATGGGTGCTGTACTATGCAAAAAGCTTTTTCTACAACTATTGAGATTATCATATGAATTCTGTTAGTTTTGTTATTGATGCCATCAATTATGGCAATTTTTTCCCTCATATTGAATCAGTCCTGCAATCTTGGTATAAATTCCACTTGGTCACAGTATATTTTCTTGCTGATAAGTTATTGTAATCTCTTTGCTAATATTTTACTCAAAATTTTTGCATCGATATTCATTGGGGAGATTAGTCTGTAATTTTCATTCTCTGTTTTGGCTCTTCCTGGTTTAAGAACACCACGTTTGTGTCATAGAAGAAATTTGGCAGGACTCCTTCTTTGTCTATTTCTTTTCAAATATTTTACATAGTATTGGAATTAATTGTTCTTTAAATATTAGGCAGAATTCACTTGTAAATTCATCTGGCGCCAGAGATTTTTTTTAGGAAGTTCATTGATGGCTTATTCAATTTCTTTTTCTAAGATGAGAATTTTTATGTAATTAATTTTCTCTTCTGTTAACATGGACAGTTTGTACTTTTATATTCATTAAAAATTTTAATTCTATTCATTGCCAACTGTTTTTTTTTTTCATTTACCTTAAAATATACTCACATCTCCTCTTAAGACTTGCATAATGGGGCTGTGTTCATAATATATTTTGTAGAATTAAAGAGTTAGAATAGAAATGGATCATTTAGATCTAGTTCAACCTCAATTTGAAGATGAATAATAGTAATGGTATTTATATAGTGTTTAAAGTTCAAAAGAAACTTTAAATATATAATCTTAATTGCTTCCAGTACATTAACACTGTGAGGCAGATACTATTATTATCCACATTTTATAGACAGAGAACCTGAAGATGCCATGTTAAGGGATTTGCCCAAGGTTATATGACTAATAAGTATTTGAAGTAGAATTTGAACTCAGGTCTTCTTGATTCCATTTATCACCACCTCAAAGAAGCATATCCGAGAGAAAGGTAACATGATTTATCAACAATTACTTAATAAGTGGGGGCTGAGCTAGTATAATCTGGTCCTCTGATTCCAAATCCAAATATCTTTTCACTCTACTCTGCTTCATTGCAAAGAAAACCGAGAGCATTGCAGAAACCAGATTTCTTTTTCTAAATATACAAAGTTAGGTATTATGTTTGGGGGAATTAAGAATATAGTTGAATGATTACATAATTTACAACCATTTACAAAATAGATCTTCCTGGGGACAAAAGCCTTGCATGACTTGCTGTCATTTTGGGGTAGATTCAAAGGAGAAGACATTTACAGGAGAGTAGCTTCAAGACTGTTCTCTTGAGACAGATTATCCTAATAAGCTGTCAGTTGTCAGTGCATCTAGTGTGCTGTTAAAGCAAGCATTAGGGTGGCAATTGGAAAGTAAACGTTTACAAATGTACTAAAATTGAATTATAAATATGGTAGTTAAAGGGAGTGCTTGGTGAACCATTTCCTGTTGGCTTAGCTGTCTGGATTCTGTAGTTCTACTGTCTGATACTTTTTATTTAAAAGAAGGAAGCTGTGAAAGTGATTTTCATCTAAACATCCAGTGATAGGGGTGTTTTATATTACTTGCAATAATTTTTTTTAAATCTTTCTCCCACAACAAATTTTATTTGACAAAAACACAATACATATGCTATTTCTAGTTGGTAATGCTTTGGGAAGGAAGGGGGGAAAACGAAGCAAAATGAAAAGTGGATTTTTGAATGTTAAGAGATATAGATATGGGAGTAGCTTTCCCTTGCCCTTTTATATGGAGTCCTGCCAAATAGAACCTGCTTTATTATATATTCTTCAAGTTTCTGACTGTCATTATTAGTTTGCATTCTCAAAATCTGCTGTGATTTTTTCAAATGCTATTTTTATTAGTTTATGCTTTTAATGAGTCTAACCACTTAGTAAAAATATTTTCCCTTTTTCTTTTTGCCAGCTAGTGCCTTTTCTGTGTTTTTTTATTGACAATTAATGCTAAAAATCATCATTCTGTGTTAAATTTTTAAAATTTAATTTAATTTAAAATAGTTACTAAAATAAATATATTTTAAAATATTAGTGAAGTTAAGAGGGAAAAAAACTTATAGAAGGAATGTCAGGCTTTTAGCTGAGTAAAAATAGCCATGGCGTTAACCAATAACATATCTCCTAGAGAGGTCTACAGTTATAGTATATTTGTGATACGTAGTTTGTAGAAGAAATGTTATGTACTTGAGAAAAGAATAGATATGTTGTTTTATATGAGATAATATGTTTTTTATAAAATTTTAAAAAGAAATTTGAGTTTCATAAGCATTATTCAAAAGCACCAAAAGTGCATTTCTCAGGTTGTTTGTTTAAAAGAGGATTACATAATTAATAATAATGTTTGACCTAATGGAAACACTGAGGGCTGCTTTGAAAATTAATTTATTTTCCCAATTCAAATTCATATGAAAAGATATTTTTTAGCTTTAGAAACTAGCCCAATTATTTTCATTTCATGTACTTCCCTTAACAAGAGTTCTTAGGATCCCGGTTTCATCAGTTTGCCACACATGTCTCCTCAATTTAATTCTGATTTGAGACAATTAGGATATTGTGATCCAGTTTTTCTGCCTTCTCGATCAATTAGAAGTTTTAATAAGCTTTCTCTGATACAGTAATATAATAAAAACACAATTTGAATCTACAGAGATGCCAATAACAGTACTATTTTTTATTTAGAAAGACAAAATAATTTAATTATAAGCTCAAGAACTTTACTTTTCTTGAAATAATAAACAATTCACTCCAGATATTGTTATCCACTTTATACTAAACACAGAGAACAGAATCTGTTAATTGTATTGTGTTCATTACATCTGTGGATTTTGCTTGTTCTTGGTAAGCCCCCATTCTATGAATCTGCCTCAGGCATTGAAAAGAGCTAGTCTGGGCTAAGGTAATTATTCTTTTATCTATCAAATCTAATGCCTAGTCATTTTGGAATTACAGAATTATCCGTGCTAAATTATTGTGTGTGTGTGTGTTTTAAGTCATCTTGACTAAGAAGACATTTAAAACAATTGTTAGTATGATGGACATATCCATGCTCAATTTTTTTCCCACCCTCTTTGTCATTAAAAAATTTTTTTCTTTTATATCAGAGTAAGTGGATATTGTATTTCCATAATAAGTATGGGCAGTATAGACAAAAATAAAAATGCCGTGGTAGAACAACATATTGCATCAAGTGATGACTTTTTTTTCTCTTCTGCCTGAATAATCATTTTGTTACAACGCATGGAAGGCCAGTATACTTACTCTAATTGCGTCCCTGTGCAAGCAAACTTGTTGCATAGAAAACAGGCATGAAGAGAAGAAAAACGCAAAACCAAACAAATCAGTAGCCATGGAAAAGCAAATGGATCAGTGCAAGTTTCAACATGTCACTTTTTTTAAAGAATTGAAAGAGAATAGACTAAGGATATTATATTAAACTCAACAATAAATAGTCCCACCTTGAAAAAAAAAACTGTTTTCTTCTAGGCAGCATACTTTTCCATTGTGCCATCATGTTTTATATTACAGGTGGCATTTTCTGATGTATTGTTAGTTGTAATTACCTTTCTTCAAAATGACACTTTGTGTGAAAGGGAGGGAACCCAAGAGGTTTCAAGGAAGCTGAACTAGAGCTTTCCGTGTCAGGAAGTTACTATAGCACCAGTGACTTTTCTTTTCTTTTAACACTTAAGAGAATCTCAAAGCTATGAGGGATTTTGCAGATCATTCCATGCAGCTTCCTCTTTTCCAAAAGAATCATCAGCCCAGGTAGGTTGAATCAGACTAAATAAGAAAGTGATAATAGAGCTAGAATGAAGTCCCAGGTCTCCTGACTCTTGGTCAGGGATTTTTTTTTTTAATGCAACTTTCTCCTTTGTCAAGGATCACTGACTGACAAGCCAGGAGTCAAAGGGTTGAATTCACTATATCATATTTTAACCCTTTAGTACTAATCTTGAAAGTGCCATTCTGGAGGTCTCTGTATTAATGATTAAATGTATTTTAAAAGTTCATATGTGCAGGCAGAGAAATCATTCTGGGATGGCCAGGAAGCCACAAGAGGAAGCTCTCTCATTAAATGACAAGAGGATTGGGACTTAGGCATTTGGGACAAACTCTTAGTTGGATATATCCCTTTCTGACTCCACCCACCCGGATGCTTGTACAGGAACTGTAACCTAATGCTGGTTTACATCAGAATTTGAGCTATGTTATTTTAGCATTTTAGATGTAAAATACTGCATTTTAAACTGTGAGTTCTTTCTTCTTTACTATCTGGACTACAAATTCTGCTTATTTCATTTCCATACATGGACCTTGATGCCAAAGAATAAAGTAAAACAGGCCTATAAACAATTAAATTTCTAGCTGTTAAGATCGCCTTTTACTATATATAGATTCTTCTTGCTTTTGCTGACCATGTTTAGCCTCTAGGCTGCTCTTGGTTTTATCTGGTTTGTTGTTCTTGGCTCATATTGTTATCCTCTGTGTATTGTATTTTTTTAAATGTAAAATTATGTATTTAGCAACAACCTTTGGAGCATATTATGTTTCTCGTAGTGCAGTTGCTAGGCAAGAAAAAATTACAACCAAGGCATTTCAAGTCAAGTCAAAAGCTAGGCCTACATATCTGTTAGCTCAGTGTCACCAAGTGAAGTGTGAACTTCTTACTGCTTTTTGAGGGGATGTTAATAGAAATGTCTGCTTGTTTACTTATTTACACACCAATACCAGTCAACAGTAACTAATGTAAAAACTGCAGAGCCTAAATCTTTAGGTTCTAATTAGCCTCTTCTTGAAGGGAAGAGCTGCCTGTATGTGTGTGTTTCTTGTAGATTGAATCTAAATACCACCCTCACAGAAGCCAAAATAAACTTGAACCATCTGTATGACAACTAGGCAAATTTAGTGGGAGGAAGATTCATGCATACTTCAGAACTACTACTTCTGCACTCCCCCTCCTTCCCTTCAGGTTTAAAAGATAAATTATTTTAATTGATGTGTCGGCTAGCCAGCGTATATTGAATGAATAACTTTGATAAATGGAAAACATTTTGGATCCTCAGAAAATAGAGTGTAATGTTGCAGCAAATTTGTTTCTCCTTTTCAGTAGTTGACAGAATATCACTGCAGATGTTTTCTTTTTTTGGTGCATCCCTATATTTGGAGCTTCATTCTAGGAAGCCTGTAGAAAGTGGTAGCTCACTATACTCTGTCTTTATAGCCCTTAGTTTCCTGAGTCAAAAACTAACTTATCTGGGCCTAACACATTGGAAACTAAAAAGACATGTAGCTGATGACTTTGAATAAGGACTTTGGCTTTAAGGTAAAAACAGAACAAGCATTTATTGTAATTTAAATTAAAGGGGGAATCTTTATAAAAATTGAAGGTGCAATGAATTTAAAAGTTACTGTGAGTGAAAACAAAAAGACAACTATTCATTTTCTCAGTATTCTAACAATAGAATAGAGCAGATATTGTTATGAAAAGAAGTTAGAGAAAGAAAATGGACAATCAAATGGGTGACAACCACTGGAAAATGCTGTCAATAGCTTTATTTTATCCTGAGACTGATTCTCTGTCAGAATGTTACCTTAAAAGCTCTCATGGAACAATTTGGAACTATGCTCAAAAAGTTATCAAACTGTGCATACCCTTTGATCCAGCAGTGTTTCTACTGGGCTTATACCCCAAAGAGATACTAAAGAAGGGAAAGGGACCTGTATGTGCCAAAATGTTTGTGGCAGCCCTGTTTGTAGTGGTTAGAAGTTGGAAAATGAATGGATGCCCATCAATTGGAGAATGGTTGAGTAAATTGTGGTATATGAATGTTATGGAATATTATTGTTCTGTAAGAAATGACCAGCAGGATGAATACAGAGAGGACTGGCAAGACTTACATGAACTGATGCTAAGTGAAATGAGCAGAACCAGGAGATTCAATGATAACCTCAACAATGATACTATATGAGGATGTATTCTGATGAAAGTGGATCTCTTCGATAAAGAGAGCTAATTCAGTTTCAATTGGTCAAGGATGGACAGAAGCAGCTACATCCAAAGAAAGAACACGGGGAAATGAATATAAACTGCTTGCAATTTTGTTTTTCTTCCCAGGTTATTTATACTTTCTGAATCCAATTCTCCCTGTGCAATAAGAGAACTGTTAGGTTCTGCACAAATATATTGTATCTAGGATATGCTGTAACCTATTTAACATGTAAAGGACTGCTTGCCATCTGGGGGAAGGGAGGGAGAGAGGGAGGGGAAAAATCAGAACAGAAGTGAGTGCAAGGGATAATGTAAAAAATTACCCAGGCATGGGTTCTGTCAATAAAAAGTTATTAAAAAAAACAGCAAAAAAGCTCTCATGCATTAAGGTGGCCTTCTTGCATATTTCAAAATAAAGATTCCTTGGAAGATAATACCATTGATGACATTGTTCACTAACTTACCATTATGAGAAAACAGATGCTAGCTAAAGGTGTTTATTTTTGTCAAAAAGGAGATCTAACCTAGGGTCCCACTTGATGGTGTAGATGGGGAGGTACTTGAGATGCTGCTGTTTATATTTAATATTGGACTGGTTCCATCAAGCCATAGAATATTAAAGAGCATCTTAAGTGATAACCATAATTACTCAGAAGTTTGATCTAGCCAAAATGTTTGTGGCAGCCCTGTTTGTAGTGGCTAGAAGCTGGAAAATGAAAGGATGCCCATCAATTGGAGAATGGTTGAGTAAATTGTGGTATATGAATGTTATGGAATATTATTGTTCTGTAAGGAATGACCAACAGGATGAATACAGAGAGGACTGGCGAGACTTACATGAACTGATGCTAAGTGAAACGAGCAGAACCAGGAGATCATTATATACCTCAATAATGATACTGTTTGAGGATGTATTCTGATGGAAGTGGATCTCTTCGATAAAGAGAGCTTTAATTGATCAAAGATGGAACAGAAGCAGCTACACCCAAAGAAAGAACACTGGGAAATGAATATAAACTACTTGCATTTTTGTTTTTCTTCCCGGGTTATTTATACCTTCTGAATTCAATTCTCCATGTGCAACAAGAAAACTGTTTGGTTCTACACACATATATTGTATCTAGGATATACTGTAACCTATTCAACATGTAAAGGACTGCTTGCCATCTGGGGGAGGGGGTGGAGGGAGGGTGGGGAAAAATCGGAACAGAAGTGAATGCAAGGGATAATGCTGTAAAAAATTACCCTGGCATGGGTTCTATCAATAAAAAGTTATTAAAAAAAAGAAAAAAAAAGAGATTCTCCCATTCAGCACTGGATAATTTGAGATGAGAGTCCTGTCCAGTCAATTATGCTCTCCAATTAATAAAATATTAAAAACTCAAAAAAAAAAGTTTGATCTAATCATTCAGGTAGTGGGAAAAGCTCAAGTGAATAAAGATGACCATGATTAAGATAATGATATAACATTCAATACACACCCTATAGAGTTTGTCCATCAATACATGTTATGTATCTTTTGGGGCTTAATGCAATCAGTACAATATTTTCTGTGAAAAAGAAATATTTGGTTATACAATTTACACACATATATCTAACAGATACTTAAAATGATAATAATTTGGCCTCAGCATTGAAAAGGAGAAGAAGGAATGCCATTTTGGAAATTGCAATATTCTTTTAATGACCTCAAAATATTGCCCAGAATCAAAGCCTGAATTCCTTGATATCAGTGTTCATCTAATGATGTATGGGTATAAGTTATGGACCTCTACACACCTTGATGAATTCAATTTCATGCATTAGGTGACATTGGACAATAGGCAGTTTTCATGGAGGCCATAAGCAGCTATTACTTATTATTATATTAAAATAATATATATTATATTACTCATTATATTATGCTTATAAATAATATAATATGTCATATATTATTTATAAGACATTACTGAGGTGTGTAAAGTATTAAAAAGAAAAGTGTAAAGGAGGCAATCAAAAAATCTACTCTTTAATTCTTACTCTTTAAATCCTATGAAATATAACTTCAAAAAAATTGATTGCTAATCATGGTATGAATGAGCAATAGCTAATATGCAGTTTTCCTAGTCCATTGCTATTCTTCTTATGTTAAGAGAAAGTGGGGTATTTGCTCCACCATTATCCCCCACTCCATCATTTGGATAGTCTGCCTGTGGCAAATTTATGGAAAGACCTATACAAGTGTTGGACAGAAGGAGCTATAATGTATGGATTATGAACAGTAGTATTAGAAATACACACATTGATGAAATCATACAACTTTTTGTATACTGAAGAGATATTCTCTAGTGACATGATTTGTCTTTTAAATTTCTAATCTGGAGCTCTTTGGGGATTCCTTTGCACTGCAAATTCCTATGCATACCAACCATATGTACTAAAACATATCACTATACTTTTTGATGATTGATTTAGTAGCATATGGGATAGCTAGGTGGGACAGAGTAGAGAGAATGCCAGGTCTGTAATTAGGAAATTCACCTTCCTTAGTTGAAATACATAATATATAGAAGGATATCAAAAAATTCTAAATTCAGGAAAAAAGAGACTAAGAGAATAGGGAAGGATAGAAGATAAAGAAGGAATTTGTAGAGGAAACCCTACTAACATCAGATCTGGGCTAATGTGAGAACAATGCACACACTTATAAGAGAATAAAAGACTTATAAAGTTATAAAGAAATAAGAGAGTGAGGAAATAGGATAAGAGGGTGGTATAGAGAGGTATGTAGATGAACAGAAATGAGATAAAGATATAACAACATATATATTTAGAAAGATATTAAAGTCTTCCAAATTCAGATACAGTGGGAGGAGAGGACAAGAAAGGGATTCTTGGAGAGGGAGTAGGTTAAGTAATAAGTATCAGGGACACGTGAAGTAGTGGCATCAGAAGGGATAAGAGTATGGTGAGAAAGATACTGAGGAAAATAAGAAAGATGAAAATAAACAAGTAATTATAGGTTAAAATCTGAATTGGATGAATTCACCCATAAAATGGAAACAGATAGTAGATTAAAAACTCAAATTCAACAGTTTGTTGCTTTCAGGAAATATAATAAAAATAAGTGATGCATAGAAAAATAAAATAAAGATCAGGAGTAGAATTTATTATGAAAAAATCAGGAGGAGTAATCATGATCTCAAAGTTAAAACTAAAATAAGATTTAATCAAAAGAGAAAAACAGGAGAACTATACTATACATCAGTCTTATTAATCAATATTATTTTAGATTATTTAAAATAACTAGACAGTAGAAGGCTGGGATACTGCTGTGGTGTAGGAAATGATGAACTGGCTGATTTAGAAAAAAATAAGAAAAGACTTGGGGTTTATGAAAGAAGATGTTATCTCTCTTTAGAGAAGTAGAGGATAAGTGGAAATACACATACAATCTTCTGTAGATGCATATGAATATATCTGTGTGTATGATTATGGAAATATATATATGTGTGTGTGTGTGTGTGTGTGTGTGTGTTGGTATATGTATATGTATGTAACAAGTGCCTCACAGAAAACAAAAGAAAACTTTTAGGGAAATAAAGAAAAGATAAACAACTCTGAACATAATGTATAATACATTATACAGACTTTCTTGAAATGGGAATTTATTGTTTTATATTTTGAATGCTCTCCAATGTTCTGCTGTGAATATGACAATTTTTTTTCCTTTTCCTATTTTATATCTAAGCTTAAAATAAATGAAAAAATAAAAGAAAAAATTTTCAAAGGTCCTGGAAAATAGTATGTGAAAATCAGGTACTGATTCAGAAAAAAGTAAATAAAACCAAACATTTGTAGTTTTTTTGGTAGTGAAAAATAATTAACTTTAGATTAACATAATACAGATTTTTGTGCTGCATGGAGAGCTTATTGGATATAAAATAGAACTTTAACTCAGAAAATTGGATATTATGTTATTAAGGACAAATTTCTTAATCTTAACACTTAAATTTCATTATTTATAAAATGGGGATAATTGCACTATCTATCCCATAAGATTCTTGTGAGGAAAATCCTTTCCAAATGTTAAAATGTCATAGAAATTTAAATTGTCATCCTTATTAACCATATGAAATAAGGATTTCACTTGTAAAATTCATGATAAATATTCTTTTTTCTTTTTCTCCTTTGCCCCAGATACAGCCAAATACTGTATCTGAAACTGACAGTAGACCAATTTTCATTTTTGGGGAAGTAGAAAGTCAGTAGATATTCTCTCCTTTGGAAAATTTTAGGGATTTTTATTGGGTCTTTTTCTATTTCATTTTCAGCACTTAAAATACACAACTTAAATAGTCTTTACCAAAAGACTTATTTTTCAAAGTCTACATGGTTCCAAATAGACCCAATTTATGGTTCAGTATGTGATTTTCTGTATTTCTAGATTCCTGTTGGCTATTGCTACATTTGTTGTGAGAGTAGAAGACAATGAAGTAGGAGAAAAAAAGGACTTAGGAATAAGAAATCCCTAAGAGCCTTATTTTCCCATGTTTACTTGCATCTATCTATCTATCTATCTGTCTGTTTGTCTATCTAATCTTTTGGGTTTTATTTCCACTGTGTTAACCTTTCCTTGTAGTTTTGTCATTTTCGGAATTGAAAAGCATATTATTTATCATGTGTTTCATTGAAGTCAATGCTAAAAGTACATAGAACTACACAAGACCAAGAAAGTATCCCTTGGATACTCCATTAGGGACCACTCATCCTCCATGTTGTTAGTGATCCTTTTCATGATTATTATTTGGGCTGAGTTATCCAGCCATTTTTGAATCCACTTGACTTTAACATTCCTCTCTACCCCATTCCTCTCTATTTATCAGCAACAATAGTATGAGAGATTTTTGTAAGATATTTTGCTAAGATGTACATATATTGTACATGAAATGAGATTAATCTGTTGTGACCTATACTTGATGAACCTATCTTGTTTTTAGGGGAAAAAATGTTTCTTCTAGTTTCCACAATTTTGTCAATATTCATAGGATCAAAAGCTTAGACTCTGAAGGATCTGAGAAATAATCTAATATAACCCTCTCATTTCCATAAGTGAAGACACTTCCTGAGAAGTGTCTTGAGAATATTTTGGTAAATATATATACATGCATTTGCAAGGGCTACGTCAATTCTATGCCAAGAATGTCCTTTCTACTCCTATTTTCTTATAATCTTTTACTGCCTTTAGACTTAGCTTATGTGCCATCTCCTATAGAAACCTTTCCTAATCTCTCCTATTTGGTAGTATTCCTTCTCCTCAGATAATCATATATGTGTATGTATTGTATATGTTATACAACATATACTTACATATGTAATATTCACATAAGCATGCACACACATAGAGCTATACATCTATTCTTTTATTCTTAATTTCCATGACACAATTATCATCTTTGTGCAGATGGTTTCCAAATCCAGAAGTGACAAACTTGAAAGCAGCCCACAAAACTCTCAAGTTCAGGCAGAAGCAGATTGAAATGTAGTTGGAAAATTTTTAAATAAATAAATAACAACACAATTCAATATGAATAATTTAAATATTTGGTGCCAGCAGGGTTCATTTCTAATTGATTTTGACCCCATTACCCTAATGTATGTTAAGCTTTAATTTTCCCTTGAATTCTAGTCTTCATTTCCACCTAGATTTCCCATATATATTTCTTTCTTAAAATTAAAAAAAATATTTTTGTTACATTTGAGTTTCAAGCTGTTTCCTTCCCTCCTTCCCTCCCACCTCTGCTCTGGAGAAGGCTAGCATTTGACATCCATTTTGTGTATATGTGTGAAATTATACAATACATGATTTTGTCTTTTAGTTCTCACACTGGAGGTGGATAATATCTTCATAGGTCATTTTTGAATATTGATACAACTCAGAATAGTTTAGTCATTATGTTTAGTCTTTGAGAAACATCACTGTTACTGTATGCAATGTTCTCTTGGCTCTACACATTTCACTGCATCGTTTCATATAAGTTTTTCCATATTTTTTCTAAAATCAACTTACTCATCATTTCTTATAGCATAGTATTATTCCATTACAATTATATTCCACAACTTATTCAGCAGTTCTCCAGTTGATGGGCATCTCCTCAACTTCCAATTCCTTGCCATCACAATAAAGGTTATTTTATCTTTTCCTTAATCACCTTGGGAAACAGACCTATGGTGGCATTACTGGGTCATATATAGTTCAGTCTTAAAATGTCTAAAAAAGAATAATTATCTTTCCTTGTAAACTCACCCATACTTCCAATTTCTATATTTCTTTTAAAGATAGTATCATATATGTATTAACCCAGAACCTCACAATAACCATTTCTTTCCCTTTCTATATACATTCAAGCTGACAAATCATTTAAAGCCTTTTAAAGCATCTTCTTCATCTTCCTTCTTCTGTCTAATGAAATGGCCAATTTAATACTCATCACGTCTCAGCTATACTGGTAGAATAGCTTTTTAATTGCTCTCCCTTTACCATGCTTGGTCTTTCTTTAATCCATTCTCCAAAGAGAAATCATGTATGAGTAAGTATGTGTATATTTTTATTCCAGGGATGGAAAAGGAAGTCAATCATACTGATTGAAAATAACAAATCCGGAGAAGTAGATTAGAGTAACATTTTGAAAAACAAGTCACTTAAAAACTGAAGATTTCATTTTCTTCATTCAAAAATGAGAGTTAGCCTTGATGATCTCTAAAGTAGGCCTTCTAAGTCTAATGTTGTGCCTATTAAAACAAAAGCACACAAGAGATCTGAGAATGAAGAATAGATCTAGGAGAAATAAGGCAGATGGAGAAATGAGGAGAGAGGAGATTAGGATGAAAAAAAGAGAAATTTCAGAATTCAAGATCAAGGAGCTAACTAACATAGTTATAAAGGATAGTATGATTCATAATACAATAATTGTTGTGAGAAGCTGAGGGGGAATACTGAGGTACATTATGAGAACTGATCTGGCTAATGAATGAGGGGCAAATCATTCAAGGGAACATCAAAGTATAGAAAAGACCTGGAGTCTAGTAGATGAGTATAAGAAGGATTTGGAATGGGTAATATAGATGGATGGAATGAATATTTTTTAAAAAGGCTTACTGAGTTATGGTGGCAATTACTGTGAACTATGGCATGGAGGAACAAAGGATAGGAGTATTGCTTTTCCATGCTTTTTTTTCTCTGGTTGGGGTGAAGCTTGAGAAAAGAAGCACCTGTTGCTAGAGATGATATAATGATTTTTGTACAGATCAAGGTTTCTGAAATCAATGATTAATGGGAGGAAGAAATGAAGCTATCTAAGACAAAGTGTAATTTATTAAGAATAAAGCATTGATTCAAGAGCAGAATGAAATTGAAAGGCAGAGAAGGTTTTGTATGTTGGATGATTAGGAATAAAGATAGTTGAGGAAATGATATTTTTGTCTTAGCAGATTATGACTTTGAATTGTAGAAGTTAGGAGAGTAAGAGATAATTATTAGCTAGCCATTGGAGGGGAGAGAATTAATTAATTAGGATCCTTAGAAATGTGATGATTTTATATATTGGTAGCAATGGTAGCTGTGGTTGAAACATTCACTTGCATAGCTTCTTAATTCCCTGAAACTCAATGGGGTATAGTCAGCAAGGGGAAGTGGATCAGTGAATATTACTTTGAGTCCCTTGGAATGTACTAAATTCACTTTGGTGTTATTTCCCTAAATTTATTCCAGTATAATAGAGAATAAAGGATTCTCAGATGATATATTACCTCTGGAACAAGAACATGGCTCCCAAGTTTAGATATTCCATTAGAATTTGGGCTCCTAGAGGAGAGTGATAAAGTATTTTTAAAAATTTATCTGTAACTACAGTGTTATTTTTATTGTATAAACTTAGGGTTCTGCACACCTCATTTTGCTTCATTTCATACAGATATTACTACCAATTTCCCATTTTTTAATAGCATAATGATGTTCCCTTACATTCAGATAGCACAGTTTGTTCAGGCTTTCTCCAATTAATGCTACCTCTACAGAATTTCCAATACTTGCATATTTTTGTAACATGGATTCTTTTCCCTTTTCATTGATTACTCTCTGGTTATTATTTTAACTTGTGAATGAAATTATTTAGTCAATATTGATGTCATTTCTGTTTATTCACCACTTAACACTCTAAGTTCCTAATCAATGCATTTTTAGACATAGACAAATGGTTGGTTGGTTTTGTTTGATAGAACTTATTTGTTATGGTGTCATTGAGGGCAGGTCTGGTGGGGGAAGATGTCAGTGGAAAATGATAGTAATATAATGACAAAAGAGACAACATAGACAAAGCATTTAAATTGCAAAAGAAAAGAAGAAAGATGGCTGAATGCAGGTTATGGATATTCAGTGCTAAACTGCAGTACTTGAAATTTATTTCATTCTCAGTAAAGAATTATTTTCATAGAGGGAAACATTTTAATCAAATGTAAAACAATCCGAGGATTGTGTGTATATATATAGACATATATCAAGAAAAATTATATATATGTATATATAAGAAAAGTATTTTATACATGTATATAATATACATATGTATATATATGTAAGTATATACATATAAACTTATAATATCTACATATATTCCTAACAGCCTCACATTTCTGCATTGATCCTTCTAAATACTAAGCAATATTTGTGTGTGTGAATGTGTGTATCTGTATATAACATATATATGTATGTGACTTTATATATGTATCCATACATATATGTACATATAGATAGATAAATATATACATAGATACAATTCTAGAATTGTTTACTAGTGATTAAATGTGTTTTTTGTGAAATATCGATGGCATTTTCATATATTAATGACTGAATTACAACTTTTCCTATATCTTCCCTCCCCTAATATATAAGAGATTTCATCCCATTGAAGAATGTAAAATTGACAATTGGTCAACACATCTTATTCCCCATTTTCTCATTCCTTACCCTTTCTCTAAACAATTCCCTAAATTGTTAAGTGATTTTTAAGTCTTTGGAACTATATAGTATGCTGTCCTGTCAAGTCAGTTATATTCAGAACTCTAATATTCTAAAGTATTGAGCTGAAAGCTATTGCTTCTTTATGTACCTAGTTTTAAGCAAGGCAATCAGAAACTGAATTTGGCAGAAGGACATTAAAAATTGGCCTAGAAACCATATAATTTGTGAGGTGAGGCAATCTATTGTAGAATGACCAAATAAGTTGTAGTGTATGATTGTAATGGAATACTATTGGGCTATAAGAAATAACAAGCAAAATTATTCCAAGAAACCTGAAAAGACTCATATGAACTGATGCAGAGTGAAGTGAACAGGACCAGGAATATCATTGTACACAGTAATAGCAATATTTTATGAACAATGTTGAAAGATTTAGCTATTTCAGAAATACAGTGATCTAAAACCAACCAAAAGGAGTCACAATAAAAAATGATATCCTTCTACAGAGAAAGAATGTATGGAGTCTGAATGTAGACTAAAAAATACTGTTTTTCATTTTCTTTCTTTCTTTCTTTCGCTCTCTCTCTCTCTCTCTCTCTCTCTCTCTCCCCCTATCTATCTAATATTTATTTTTTTTTGTTCAAATTGTCTTCTACAAAATAACTAATATGGAAATATGTTTTACTTTGTATCTCAATGAGGAGGGAGGTAAAAAAGGAGAATTTAGAACTCAAAATATATTTATAAATGAATATTTAAAATTGTTCTTACATATAATTGAGTGAAAATAAAATATAAAATTTTGAAGAATAATTGAATGAACTAGAGATATTTGTGAGAACTAATCAGGCTAATGAACTAGTGGGAACCAATTATTCAAGGGAACATCAAAATATAGAACAGACCTGGAGTCTAATAGATGAATGTAAGAAGGATTTGGAATGGGTAATATAGATGGATGGAATGAACATTAAAAAAGGTTTACTGGGTTATGGTGGCAATTGTAGTGTGTAGACTATGACATGGAGGAACAATGAATAGGGGTATTACTTTTCCATGCTTTTTTTTTCTTGGTTGGGATGAAACTTGAGAAAAGAAACATTGTTGCTAGAGATGATATAAAGACTTTTGTACATCAAGGTTTCTCAGATCAATGAATATTGAGAGGAATGAAATGAAACTATCTGGGTTGAAGTGTAATTTATTAAGAATGAAGCACTGATTCAAGACAGCAGAATGGAACTGGGAGGTGGAGAAGGATATGTTATGTTGGACAATTAGGAGTTAAGATAGCCAGGGAAATGAAATAGTAGAAGTAAGGGAAGTAAGAGGTGATTATTAGCTAGTCATGGGAGAGAATGAATTGATTAGGATCTATAGTCCTGTGATGATTGTATATATTGGTAGCAGTGGTAATTGTGGTTGAAATATTTATTTCCATAGCTTTGATTATTCATAATAATTGTGCTTTTCTAGGATTTATTTATAATATCATTGGGTTCAGCATAAAAATATTTTTCTAACTTGTATAGTTCAACATGGAATGAGAGGTGGTCAAATATAGTAGAGATCTGATTTGAAAACTAGGAATATACGAATTAAAATCCTGCTTTTGACATATGCTAGCTTTTGTAACCCTGGCAAAGTATTTAATTTCTGTGCTTTGATAACTGTCCAAGGGTATGTTGTTTGTTTTTTGTTCTTGAAGACAACCGTGCCTTCAGTGAAGTTATACCATGACATGCAAGTGAATTGGATTTAAGTGAGAGAGAACTGTGCAAAGTCACTGGCCTCACTTTCTCCTCTGGAGTCAACTGGGTCCTGTAGTCAGACAATATATTAGTTTGTTTCTAGTCCTAAGATTATTGATTCTAAATAAGTTCTCTTTCCTCTTACTCTGAGGCAGTTAGGTGGTTCACTGATAGAGTGCTGGTCTTGAATCAGAAAAACTGATTTTAAATCTGTCTTCATTCGCTAGCTATATAGCTCTGGGCAAGACATTTAACCTCTGTTTGCCTTCATTCACAGGACAAGGAAATGGTAAACCATTCTATTATCTTTTTTAAAACAAACCTCATAGATAGTAATGTCTAAGGGGTCACAGTAAGCTGGACATGACTGAATGATTGAACAACACAATAACGCCTTATCTTATTCTTATAACAAGACTTGTACCCAGAGGTACAAGAACTGAACAACAACAACAAAAAATAACATCTGGCCACAGTTATTCCTTAGAGACTTCATGAGATCATTCTACTGCTTTACTTGTAACTTCTAAACTTGATTAGAATGCTACTTCGGATGTGATGTACTTATAAACAGTCTCCATGAGAAATCTGCAACTTACTTAACTTCATGGGTCATTTCTCTTCTTGGATGATATTTATCTAAATGCCAAGATCCTTTGAAGTCAATAGGAGAATAAATATTCAAGAATAAAGATGGAAATATATGATTACTTTAATAATGTGTAACTTTTTAAGTCATAGAAACAAAGTGATAAATTATGTGCATCAAGATTCTGATTTTTATTCTATGAGAGCTTGTCTTTCGGTTAAATTCAGCAAGCTAGTTTATTGCTGCCTTTTGTTTTTATGCCAGCCATTTTCCATTAATCATATCCATTCCTTCCTGAGAATATAACAGTTAACATATATAATATTATAATAATATATATAATATTAATAATTTTATAATAATATAGATTGATTTTCTATAGAGTGATTTTATTTCACAATACAGAATCTATAGTCCCTGATCTCCCTATTGAGAGGAGGTAGGGGGTGTTTCATCATCATTTCTCTGAATAGAATTGGTCAGAAAATCAGAGTATGATTACCTTTCTGGATCAGTTTCATTTACATTACTATGTTCATTAAGTTATTCTTTTGGTTCTGCTTACTGTGCTTTTTATAAATGTATTTTTTTAAATTTCTCATAATCATCATTTCTCATTGCACAATAAAATTTAATTACATTAATATACCACAGTTTGTTCAGATTTTCTCTAATTGGTAGACATTCATCATCTTTCAGATTTTTGTATCTCAGAATACTGCTATGAAAATTTTGGTCCATATTTTGGTACCTTTCCCTTTTTTAACCTCCTAGAATTAAACTATTGTTTACTATTGTTACAAAGCACTGTTCTAGGTCTGGGGATAGAAAGAAAACAAAATGAAAGCTCTTGCCTTCAAAGTGCTTAAATTCTACTGGAGAATACTTTGAGAATATGGGAGTTACTATATACAAATCCACATTTATTGTTTGTGGATTTATATATAGTAACTCCCATATTCTTTTTTTTTCCCCCATTGAATGAATGGGAAATTCCCAAATGGGAATGAATGGGAATTGCCCAATGAATCCCAAATTCATTATTTGATTTCATAGCTGTTATAAAGAAAATTTGATGGGCCCATTATATTGCAGTCAATTTATATGGTGAGAATATCACAGGATTGGCGTCAGAGAGCTTGGGTTTAAGGCTAAGTTTACTTACTAACTGTGTGGCCTAGTCAAATCATTTTACTCCTTGGGCTTTATTTTCCTCATTTATACAATGAAAAGGTTGTATCATAGCATGATAGATAAGACAAATTAAAGTGATTGCGAGATCTTTCAGTTCTTCATTCTGTGTCTATATTTACTTAGAAAGCATTTAGTTTCATAATTGTTTTATTGAATATCTCTATGTCCTAAGTATTTGTTAACTACTTTAGGAAATGCACTATAGTATAAACTATGAAGCTTGATCTTGAGGACTTGTTTTCTCATTGAGTAGAAAAAATTTAATTGCCATAAGTGAGCATTGCAAGGACCTTCGCCCCTTTTTCATTCTCTCTCTTCCTGGACAAGGGAATGCTCTTTTACTTTTCCTATACCTAGGCTCATATAATCGGGATCATATAATTCCATCAGTGCACACAATACCCTGAGGAAGAAAATGGGCATAATCACAAGCTGGAAAATTCATATGCCAGGCAACTCACAACTCTGCAATACAAGCCTTCATGTCCTTGATCTCTTTAGAAAGCAGTCTATAACATAAATTACTGTGATTTAACATTCAAGATTTCACTACTCTCCAAAACTAGTAATACATACAATAAATTCTAAGTTCAGGAAAGGAAGAACTATTCCCTGAATTTAATATGTTATCCCCTTCCTCCTTGAAGTTGTACATCTATCAAATATTTATTGTGTGGCCCTAGGCTAACAACTTAATCCCTGCTTCAATTTTCTCTTCTGTAAACTGAGGATAATAATAGCATTAAGTCCCAGGATTATGAGAATAAACAATATTTTTAAAGTATTTTGAAAACCTTAAAGTTATATGTAAAACCACTACCACCATCACCTACACCATTAGTAACTACTATCCTACTCCTGTCACTACCACTACTACTATAACCACCACATCATTATTACTACTAGTAGTATGCTACTGCTATTATTGCTTTATCATTAATAATTTCCCAGTTAACCAATCTAATTATATTTATTTTAATTCTGATTCTCTTTTCTGTATATTTTGAGATTATTTATTACTTCTTCCTCCTTGGCCCTCTTTTCTTCCTTAGTTTCAGAGATATCACAATCACCTATTTTTGCTTTCTCTCTAACCATTGCTTCTTACTGTCTTTGTTCCTTCATCATCTGCCTCCCCCTTAATGCCAGGATCTAGTAAGGGAATGCCTTTGGTACTTGTCTCTCCTCACACAACATTCTCTCTTTTGGCAGACTCATTCATTTCCAGGACTTCAACTACATGATATATATATATATATATATATATATATATATATATATATCCATATATATATCCAACATACTGTTTGTTAATTCCTGAGAATTAAGGATTAGGTTTTATATGAACTGTATATTTCTACATATATTTTGTATATTTCTGTATATTTCAGGCATTTATTACACTCATCTACTATTACTATGTGTTAATTCTAGTTGGAGAGGAGGATAAGGGGATACTAAGACCAAAATAATACAATCATTTCCTTTCAAGGGACTTCTGAAGAAATCAACATGTAAAAAGAAATCCAAATACAAAAATAGCTAATGGACAATAATTTGGGCAAAAAAGGTCTCATAGAAGAGATAAATTTTGGGCTTAGTCTTGATGGGAAGTAGGAATTCCAAAAAGTAGAGGTGAGGAGGCAGAGTATTCTAGGCATGGAGAATAACTTCTGCAAATGTCCAGAGATGAGGCTGAAATGATGTTTCCAGGGAACATAAAGTAGGTCAGTTTAGAAAACTGAACACATGAGTGAAAACTTTATGAAGTACTTCTAGAAAGCTACACTGGAACCACATTATGAAGGACTTTAGATAAAGGCAAGAGGAGTTTCCACAGAAGCATTAGAGTCATTGAAATTTCTCAAGTTGGGTTATTTGATTCTTTTTTCACTTTAATAATTACAATTTGGCAGCCGTGTTTAGGGTATATTGAAGTGGATCATATCTGGAAACAGAGGAACATTTAGGAGGTGGTTGCAGTAGTCCAGGAAAGAAACAATGAAAGTAAATCCAACCGTTGTCATGTGTGTGCAGAGAATCAGACAGTTAATAAGAAATGTGGAGGTACAAGTGACAAGATAACAGCTGAAGGTGGTTATGGGGATTTGACAGAGAATAAAATGTCAAAGGTAGCACCAAGGAACCTAGAAAGATGATAATGTCCATAACAGAAATAAGGAATTGCTTGGCACAGTACTTTGCACACTTCAGGAACTGAATAAATTCTGTTGTAAATAAGATGGAATTATGCATTTTAAGAAAGTATTAGAGTTAAAAAAAAAGACAGATTCACAAAAACTTTGCACGATTTTCTGAGTGATGAAATCAAGAGTGACCTCTAAGAGAGGCTGGAATATACCTAATCTTTTAAGGTATATTTTATGTCAATAAATGGGGGAAAACCAGGAATTTCCACATTATATCTCTTCTTCCTTCTGTTGGCAACTGGGTACTAGGCTAGAGAGCAACTCAAGAAGTACTCCTCTCTCTCTCTCTCTCTCTCTCTCTCTCTCTCTCTCTCTCTCTTTCTCTCTCTCTCTCTCTCTCTATATATATATATATACATATATATATATATATACATATATATATTATATATATATGTATGTATTTGTATGCACACACTCATACACATATACACACACAAACAATTAGATAAAGATCCTGAACGAAAGTAGTTGCAGTATAAGATGGCCTTGGTTAACTCCATTACTTTGAGGGTAGGAGAAACAACAGGCTATTTAAAACATGCTTGTATTTTATAACTCATGGAAATACCATGCTGCTCTTGTGTTCAAATATAGTGTCTCAGGGTCAAAAGAGAGTTCAAATAAAATTAAATCCCAGAGAACAAGGCTGTACACACAGGCAGGCAACAGACCAACCATGTGATGTCCCCTAAGGCAATCTCATGGTGTCAGTTTGGGAAGATGTTTAGCTCAGTGACAGTTATTTTCCCAGCTGTGTATTAGAGCTCCTGTGGTATAGAGATTTCTGAACAGGGTCAAAAGGCAGGCAAATAACAGGAACTTTGGAAATAAATAGCACTCTATTTCTAAGCAAGATAAAACTTACAATATGTTTCATGGTTTAAAAAGAATTTCAAGGATGTTTGCACATTATTAGAGTACACAGCTTATGTCTTAATAATTAGTGGACTTTGTGCATATGAGACCAAAATAATTCTTCAAGATACATAAAGTGAATTAGAAAACTTGAGCTATAGGACTATGAGGAAAGTCTCTTCCATCTTTGTTTTTTGCTGTATGAAATGGGTCTGCTTGCCATTTGGAATGGAAAATTCTTTAAAAATAAAGCCCTTGCTATGAGTAAATGGCCACTTGACAGTACAGTGTATAGAACACTGGTTTTGGAATCAGGAAAATTCATCTTTGTGAGTACAAATCTGGCCTAGACATTTGCTAGTTATGTGATGCTAGGCATGTCATTGTGTTTGCCTCATTTTGCTCATCTATAAAATGAGCTGGAGAAGGAAATGGCAAACGCTCCAGTATTTTTGCCAAGAAAATCCTAAAATGGGCATAAAAAGTCAGATTTGACTGAAATGACCAAACAATAACATTAATAATTGACATAACAAATCTCAAATCTCACCTCCAATACTAAAAGTCCCACAAAATACTTTTCTCTCCATGTTAAAAAATTGGGGTGGGATACAATAGTTAGAAAAATGTTTATTATACCATCAAATAAGATTACTATGAATGTTGACACTGAAAAATGGCTATGTTGTAAAAAAAAATAATGCATTTATAATTTATATAAGTTTTTTAAAATGAAAGCTTTATAACTTGCTTTCTTGTATCAATACAAAAAAGGAATGAATATCTTTGTACCACTCTTTCTCTCAGCTCCTTTTGCCTTCCAAATATGTGTCTACATGAATTCCAGTTTTGTTATTAGATATTTAGTCAGTTCTCTGTTATCCAGAAGTCACTTATCCAATTAGATTATCAAGGTTTCTTCTCTTACTTTTCTCTGCCCACTATTTATTGCTACTGCTCCCTTGAGGTAGAAAAGAGTCATTGAAATACTGTGGAGGTCAAAAAGTTAAATATGGTTTCCAGAAGCCTCGATTAAAGTTTAATAAAATAAAAAAAAAGATATTCAAGGAAGTTTGATGGATTATTTGTGAATTTCAGTTATCTTTATTTTCCTATTAGCTTTCTAGTACAAACTTAACTGAATGTAAGTTATATTTAATGCTTATACTAACATGCAGAAGAATTCTTGGAACTTTATTGATAATCTAGAAGAAGGGAGTCAGGATGGTGAATCATGTCACATAAATGGGAAATGTTTAGCTTCTTTCAAGAGCTCTTCAGTTGGAATGGAGAGAGAAGGAAGGTATGCTGACATGATACCTATCTTCAAAGCTGGAAGAAACAGGTGACCTCGTTTCAATTCTTCCAGCAAAGGCTGTAATATTGTAAGTACGGAGTGAGTGTAGGGGGAAGTCTTGCTTAGCTGTGGCTTAAAATTAATGGCCTGTGAGGTTCCCTCAAACTCTGAGATTTTGTGATACTACAGATAGTTTGAGGGAGTTAAATGTCCAACCTCTGGAGTAATTAAAATGTTGCAAAGAAATCTGACAAATTTGAAAATGAGCAATAAGACTGGAAGAAAGGTGAATTATGCTTTCACATTTTTAAGATAGCTAGAGAACATTTTATTTTGTGTAAAAAGATAATTCAAATATTTATTGCCATAGTTGATGTGAGAGTAAGCAGCTATACAAATGGATGTTATTTATTTTGGGATAACTATTAAATGGTTTCTCTTCTAGTGAACCAGGGAAATTCTGGGACTATATGTGAATGTGTTCCTTTCATTTATACAGTTGATATGAGTTAATTCAATGAGTGCAATCATTAGATAAATAGTCAAAATACACAGTAGGATATGAAAAATAGATTTCATTACATGTGTAACTTCTTATTGATCATGATAGTAAATAGCTGATCAGAGAGCCTGTGCTAATGAATGCAAAGTAATATATCACAAAACAAGAAAAGTTAGCTTTGGGCCATTTTATGGCTATATTCACAGGTAGATTATATTTACATCTCTAATAAAATAAGTTAAAACTCATGCTATGGACTAGTCTGAATGAATATTCAGAGAATAGATGGAACAATTAAAGTCCGTTTGTTCTCATTTCACTGAAGTAATAGAATAGTTGTCAGTGTAAAGACTACTGAATTAGAGTTTCAGAAACGTAATTCAGACCCCAGATCTGCTGTTTATTACTTTTGTGACTCATAGCAAGCTACTAAACTTCTCTGAGACTCAGTTTCCTTCTTAGTAAAATGATAGAATTATATTGAATGACCTCTAAGGTACCTTCTAACTCTAGCACTATGGTCCTATGACATATGGTAGATACCTAAATAAATATTTTTTTCTTTCTCCCCTTCCTTGTTTGTAAAAGGATATTTTTCCATTTCTTTTTTTTCTCTTAAAAAAAGAATTTTATAAAGGATAATCAGCAGAATGAGGAGCAATAAGCAATAAAGGGGAAAATTAAGGTGTTGTAAAAAAAAATATATATATATATCAATACTTTTTTTAAAAACAGTAAGCATTCTGGCATAAACACGATCTTTTTTAAAAATTAAAGCTTTTTATTTTCAAAATATATGCATAAATAACTTTTACCTTTATAAGACCTTGTGTTACAAATTTTTCCTTTCCTTCCATCTATTCCCTTCCCTAAAGAGCAAGTAACCCAATGTATGTGAGGCATATACAATTCTTCTACACATACTTCTACAAATATCACACTGCACAAGAAAATCAGATCAAAATGGGGAAAATGAGAAAGAAAATAAGATGCAAGCAAACCACAACAAAAAGAGTGAAAATGCTATGCTGTGATCCACACTCAATTCCCACATTCCTCTCTCTGGGTACAGATGACTCTCTTCATCACAAGACCATTGGAACTGGCCTGACTCATCTCATTGTTGAAGAGAGCCATGTCCATCACAATTGATCATTGTATAATCTTGCTGTTGCTGTGTACAATGATCTCCTGGTTCTGCTCACTTCATTTAGCATCAGTTCATGTAAGTCTCTTTAGGCCTCTTTGAAATCATGCTTCCATTCATTATTTATAGTACAATAATATTCCATAACATTCATATAACATAACTTATTCAGCTATTCTCCAATTGATGGGCCTCTACTCAGTTTCCAATTTCTTGCCACTACATAAAGGACTGGCACAAATATTTTTGCACAAGATATGATCTTTTGTAATTAAGAGACAACACTGTCTAGCTAGATCAGACAGCATCTTTGAAGGGGCAGAATACAAAGATTAGTTATTTATCACAGAGACTGGGGTGGTTGCTAAGAACTGGACTTGGATAACATACATGTTATAAGTTCATTTTTAGAGTTTTTCACTTTGCTTCTATGAATACTACTTTAGTTAAAAGCATAATCTGAAAGGGTCAGAAATGTGTTTTTAAAGGCAGAAACAACCCTACTGAAACTAAGCTATAGCAACCTCTCACTGTTGGGAGAATGAAGTGTTCTACATAAAAACAAATTTTTACATATGACAACAAAAATACTCCTTTAATTGCAAAAACATGAAAAATTTAAATTAAAAAGATAAGTATTTCTTAAAATGTACATTTCTTTACCTTTTTTAAGGCAAGGCAACATGCATGTATTCAGTGGTTACTATATGCCACACAATTTAGAATATATGAAATTAAAACTCTCTTTCATGAATAGGACAACTAAGATAAGAAGGACATAGTCCCCTTCCCAAGTAGATGATTTGTCAGATGAAATTAACAAATAGCTCTGCCAAATCACTATTGATCAGAGAAATGCAAATTAAGACAACTCTGAGATATCACTACACTCCTGTCAGATTGGCTAAGATGACAGGAAAAAACAATGATGAATGTTGGAGGGGATGCGGGAAAACGGGGACATTGATGCATTGTTGGTGGAGTTGTGAACGAATCCAGCCATTCTGGAGAGCGATCTGGAATTATGCCCAAAAAGTTATCAAACTGTGCATACCCTTTGATCCAACAGTGTTTCTATTGGGCTTATACCCCAAAGAGATACTAAAAAAGGGAAGGGGACCTGTATGTGCCAAAATGTTTGTAGCAGCCCTGTTTGTAGTGGCTAGAAACTGGAAAATGAATGGATGCCCATCAATTGGAGAATGGCTGGGTAAATTGTGGTATATGAACGTTATGGAATATTATTGCTCTGTAAGGAATGACCAGCAGGATGAATACAGAGAGGCTTGGAGAGACCTACATGGACTGATGCTAAGTGAGATGAGCAGAACCAGGAGATCATTATACACTTCGACAACGATATTGTATGAGGATGTATTCTGATGGAAGTGGATTTCTCTGACAAAGAGACTTAACTGAGTTTCATTGGAGAAATGATGGACAGAAACAGCTACACCCAAAGAAGGAATACTGGAAAATGAATGTGAACTATTTGCAATTTTGATTTTCTTCCCGAGTTATTTTTACCTTCTGAATCCAATTCTCCCTGTGCAACAAGAGAACTGTTTGGTTCTGCAAATATGTATTGTATCTAGGATATACTGCAACATGTTTAGCATATATAGGACTGCTTGCCATCCTGGGGGGGGGAGGAGGGAGGGAGGGGAAAAAACGAAACATAAGTGATTGCAAGGGATAATGTCGTGTAGAAATTATCCTGGCATGGATTCTGTCAATGCGAAGTTATTATTAAATAAAATAAAATTTATTATAAAAAAAAAAAAAAAAAAAAAACAAATAGCTCTGAAAAGTATTGGAAACTATAAATAGCTACAGAAAATATTGTTCCAAATTACTAATATGGAAAATGAAAATCAAAGCATTTCTGAATTTTCACTCCATACCCAACAGATTTACAAAAATTGATGTAGAAGGTCATAATAATGGATGCATTGTTAATTAAGTAGCATTCAAAAAACAATATGCACAATGGTAGCAATTAAATTATAAATTACAGTATAGAAAGGTAGATAGATAAATAGATGAATGGAGAGGTAGATAGATAAAAGGTGGGAGAGAATATTAAGAGCTTGCTATGCAAACTATACTGTTTGACTCACTCATTCTTTAAAATTAGATTATTTAATTTCCAGTTGTTTTTTAGTGTATCTTCCCTTGGCCCTTATTGAATATAATATTTATTGCATTGTGGTCTGAAAAGGAAGCATTTACTATTTCTGCCTTTCTGCATTTGATTGTGAAGTTTTTATGCTCTAATACATGATCAGTTTTTGTGTAGGTGCTATGTACTGCCAAGAAAAGGGGGCATTCCTTTCTGTCATTATTCAGTTTTCTTTAGAGGTCTATCATATCTGGGGTTTCTAGAATCCTTTTAACCTCCCTAGTTTCTTTTTTGTTTGTGTTGTGGTTAGATTTGTTTGATTCTGAGAGGGAAAGGTTGAGGCCCCACCTACTAGAATAGTTTTATTGTTTATTCCTGTAACTGAATTAAAATCTTCTCTAGGAATTTGTCTGCTCTACCACTTGGTGCATACATTTAGTATCATTGCTACTTTATTTTTATCATACCTTTTATCAAGATGTATTTTCTCTCCTTATCCCTTTTAATAATACTTTTGCTTTATCTGACTCAGCATTGCTACCCCTACTTTTTTTTTTATTTCAGCTGAGTCATAATAAATTCTGTTCCAGTCTTTTATCTTTATTATATCTGTCTGTGTCATATGTTTTTCTTGAAAACAACATATTGTAGGATTCTGTTTTTTTAACTGCTCTGCTATTTGCTTCTGTTTTATGGGAGAGTTCATCCCATTCACATTAACAGTTATGATTACCAGTTTTGTATTTCTCTCCATCCTATTTTCTCCCCTGTATGTATTTTTGTTCTCTCTTTCCATGCTGTCCTTAATCCTGTGTGTTTTTTTTTACCCAACCTACCCACTACCTTATCTCCTATCACTCCTGCCCCTTTCTCTCAGTAATGTTTTTTTAACCCTCTCTACCCACTAGTGTTTCTGCCCTCCCTTCTACTCTATCCCTCCTCCCTTTTGTTCCCTCTTTCTCTTCCTACTTCTTTATAGGATTAGATAAATTTCTATACCCAACTGAATGATTAAGTTATTCCCTCTTAGAGCCAAAACTGATGAGGTAAAGCTTCAAACAATACACATTCCCCCTCCCTTTTTTCCCTTAATTGTAATAGGTATTTTGGAGCCTCTTGGTGTGAACTAATTGTCCCATTACACCTCTCCTTTCTTTTTCCAGTACAGACCTTTTTCTACCTCTTAATGTCTTTTTTCTTTGGTGTCATCAAGTCAGAGCCTATTTACAACTACATCCTAAGTCCATGTGGTCTAACTCTCTGTCTACCCCAGTGACAAATACAGCTCTCAAGAGTTACAGATATTGTTTTCTCATCTAGAGATATAAATAGTTTAACCTTTAAAAATATTTTCCCCTTACCTTTTTATGCTTCTCTTGAGTCCTGTCTTTGTAGTTTAAAGTTTCTGTTTAGTTCTGTTTTTTTTTTCAATAGACCAGATTGAAAGTCTCTTACTCCATTGAAGCTCCATCTCTTCCCCTGAAAGACTGGGTAGTTAATTCTTGGTTGTCACCACATCTTTTGCCTTCTGGAATATGGTATTCTAGGCCCTCTAGTCTTTTATTGTAGAAGCTGCCAGATTCTGGGTAATCCTGATGATTGCTCCTTGATATTTGAATTGTTTTTATCAGCAGCTTGCAGTATTTTTTCCTTGAGATTATAGTTTTGGAGTTTCACAATAATGTTCCTTGGGGTTTTCCTTGTGGGATCTCTTTCCAGAGGTGATCAATGGATTCTTTCAATGAGTATTTTCCCCTCTTTCTAAAATATTGGGGCAGTTTTCCTCAATGTCTACTTGTAGAATGCTATACAAGCTCTTTTTTTTGGCCATGGCCTTCAGGTAGCCCATATTGTCTCTTCTGGATCTATTTTCTAGGTTGGCTATTTTGCCAATGAGATATTTCACATTTTCTTCCATTTTTTCATTCTTTTGTTTGTTTGGCTGATTCTTACAATGTCTCACAATGTCATTAGCTTCCGTTTGCCTTGTTCTAGTTTTTAATATGTGATTTTTTTCAGTTATCTTTTGTATTTCTTTTTCCATTTGGTTTATTCTACTGTTTAAGTAGCTTTTTTTCAGACAATTTTTTCCCTTTCTTTTCCAAATGGTTGTCTCTCTCATGCATACTTCTCAATTCTTTTCTCATTTTTTTCTTTTATCTCTCTTATTTGCCTTCTGCAGTCTTTTATGAGCATTTCTAAGAAGCCTCTTTGAGTTTAAGATAAATTTATCTCACTATTAAAAGATTTCTTCTGTGGCCATCCTGTCCTCCACTAAGTTTGTGTTTTGGTCTGTCTTGTCACCATAGTGTTTTTATTATCTTCAAAGTTCTTTTCTGTTTCTTGCTCATTTTATTTCCTTTTCTTTTGGTATTTCCTTTTTTTTTTTTTTTAACTTTTAAGGTGGAGCTCTGTTCCTGGAGTAAAGGTTTCACTGTTCCAAGCTTGCTATGCAGTTCTGAGCCTCAGCTTTGAGCACAAGGACCCCTTGTTTTTATAGGGGCTAGCTTTGCCTGCTCTTTTTCAGGAAACAGCCTGGTTTCCCAGATTATCTTCTGGGCTGGGATTAGAAGCTACCCCACTGATTTGCTTCTCTACCAAGCCAGAACTGAGAGTCTTAGTCTTTGATTTGTTATGATTAAGACCCTTTCACCTACTTTCCTAGAGTCTATCTGATTTAGGCAGGATACCCTTTTCACTCAAATGAGAATGGCCTTTCTTGAAGTTTTTTCAGTCTATCTTGAGCTGGATAGTGGTTTCATTCTCTCAGACTCTGTTCAGAGACTTGGTTTCATGTGGCTTTTTAGGGAAAGTGGGAAAATTCAAACAGCTTCCTGATTTTATTCCAACCTCCTCCATTTCCCTACTTTCTTAAACAAACAGATTATGAGACAGACTTATGATTCCACAGAAATTTCCTTTTTCCCTGTCATTATTTTGCTTTGCTCTTGGAAGATGTTATGGTCCCTCTTTTTTGTTGCTTTTCCCCCTGTTCTTCAGCTTTTTTTTTCCCCTGAAGAGGAGTATCATTACCTCTTGTACAAGAATTAGCAGACAGATTATAGAGGAACTTCAGCTTACAATATTATACCTCTTCTACTTTTTCATAGTCACAGTATTTTAGGTCTCTTTTGATTTTTCTCTCTTCATTTCTCAAGCATTGTGCCTCCTCTATATATCAGCATCACTTATTGTGTTCTTGTTGAGGGAGAAAAGAGAGTGGGAAGGATTTGAAATGGCATTCCCATTTCTTTCCCTTGGTCTTTCCTTCTTTAATCAAACTTAGGACAATTGGATGGGGCTATGCAAATTACACTGGGTCACGTCTCCCAAAGGGAGTAAACCTAGAATGTTGCATTCTCAAAGCAGGTAGTTATGACTCAGAGGAAGGGATGCAACATCTTACTGTGGTTGTTTGCTCTGTCTCCTGGAATGATCTGTGGGAAATCAGAATGTTAGCACTACTCTTCAAAATATTTATTAGGTCTTTGAAGTTTATTTTAAGAGGAATAACCCTTTCTCTGTGGTTTCAGTAGCAGCTTTAGGAAACAGTGTATTATTTCAGATTTCAAAGTTAATTTTAGAAATAATGCTGATTATATAGTGAAATTTTGCAAATTTGCTTCATTTATGTGAAAGGGTTACATTAAATTTAAAAATTTTATTTTGGATTCTTAGAATTCTCTGCACATCACCACCATAACTCAGGGACTTTCTTCTGTCTTTGCAATGTCACCTGGGAACATCTTTCTGCCATGGCAGCCACTACTCTAATTGGTTAGTTTCTACTGAGCCTACATTTGAGGGTCAGACAATGCTATGCTTCTAGTAGCTATCTAGATTTCAGTATGTCCCTGAAGGAACTGTGCTATCCTGCTCCTTCCTTTTCAACTCCTTTTCATGTTATTTTTCTCCATTAAAAAGCAATATCTTGAGGGCAGGGGCCCTCTTATATTGTAGAAAAATACTTATTATTTTGCTTTACTTTTTACCTGGAAGTATGTAGAAGTACCAGCTTTACAAATTTATATAGCTAGCTCTTGAAAGTACCTTTGAGGTTTCTAAAATTATGTGAATATTGAATATGCTGAAAAGAGAATTCTTAGTCATTTGAATAATGGTCTCCCTCCTAAATGAAGTTCTTTGATTCAGTGGCCAAAAAAACTTCATTTAATATGGAGATAGAGCAAGCAAGGGTTACAGTGAATACAGTGTCAGGCCTGGAATCTGGAAGACCTGAGTTCAAATCTTCCCTCAGATATTTAGTTATATGACCCTGGACAAGTCTCTTGGCCCTATTTGTCTCAGTTTCCTCATCTGTAATATGAGTTAGAAAAGGAAATGATAGCATCATTGCTTAGAAAACTCAAATATGTCACACAGAGTTGGACAGTATTGAAACTATTGAACAACAAGAACAAAATATATAGAGAAAAAATTTAAAAAACAGAAAAATGAGTTTGAGAATAAAATAAATGTTGATTGTAAATGTAACCAGTTTTGCAGAGTAAGATTACATTGCATTCAACATTTGTTTATTGTTAGCTCTTTTTTATTCTACAATCATAAAAGTCAAGCATTTTTGGTCAGTAGATCATAGAATGTCAGTTAGGAGGGAGGTCACAATACAAATGAATAAGAAACTGTTAGTCAACACATTCAAGTAGTCATATAGATTTTGCCTTAAAGAAAACTATTAAGGAAGAGACCACTAAATTTGTAAATAACTGAAATATTTAGAAAATTTTTCTTTACAACTTCTTACTAAAGCAGACTTTTGAAATCTTCTGCTCCTTATTATGCCTCCTGGAGCTAAGCTGAACAATTTTAATCCCTTTTCCATAAAAATAAGTCTTCAGATACTAGCAGACAGATATCATGTTCAGTTGGATCCCAGTGAGGAGAATATATAGTGGTAATAAATGGGTTTAACAATCACTGTTTATATTTCTGAATAGCTATTAAAGTTCATCCAAGAAAAAGATGGATGATGACATAGGTTCTTTGTTGGAGCTATATCACTATATAATTTATTATTTCCTTCCTATTCTCTGTTTTAGCTGCAAAATGACATATTTTTTAAATTGAAAGAAAAAATACAGATGATTTGGGTAGTACCCCATGGTAACTCTCTTTCTTCTTACTTTGAATGATTAGAAAACTAGAAGTAAATAAATCTAGAGATTCTAAGAATTGCTTCTGTAATCAAAGTCCAGGGAAAAGTTACTTGAAGAAAATAGGAAGATAATTCAATGTTTTTCAAATCTAAAGAATATTTTAGGGTATTTATATGTGAGATCAATGCAATAATCATATATATGTGTCAATATAGTGCTTACTTAATGAATATAATAGTTCCAGAATGGCCAAGTGATTAACAATCAGAATATTTTACTATTTAAAATCTGATGAATGTAAGGTGATAGTTCCGAGAGGACAAAGGAGAGATGATAGACAAATTGCTTGTCTAAAAGAGTAGTTTAGAAAGTTTCTTAGGAAAAAATGTGTTTTCCAGAGGGTTTGGGAGACTTTGAAATTGATGAGACTGGCAATATTGAACTAGAGGAAATGGGCTTCTAGTGAGAGGAAATTGTTATTCATTGGAACTGAAGACAGAATGAGGCTCCTGAATCCCATCTCTGAAAGGCAATCAACTGGCAATCAACATACCTATCAGTTTGGGTTGATTTACATTCTACCTGAAATCCTAGCTAAGGTACTATTTCAAATGCCCTTCAGATCTGCTCTTGTTCTAGGATACTTCCTTTTTAAACACTGCCAGGTATTAGTTATGTCATTCCAAACTCTCCATATTATGAAAATAAATATCAGCTCATTTAAAATCTTTAGAATTATTCGTGATAAAAAGAATAATAATAATAACAATAATAATAATAACACTTGATCTTACAGAATTCTTTAAAGTTTTTACTTTACATAAATGATCTTATTTAATTTTTACAACCCTTTTTGAAAATTAATGATACTACATTTAAGTGTGCAATCTATAAATCCAAGATAGAGAATTAGATTCCTTGATTGCGACTCCTTGAGGATATTTCAGTCTTTTCATTCACAGTACTCTGCCTCCCAAGCATACAGCTTTAATACACACACACACACACACACACACACACACACACACACACATATATATATGTATGTACTGGCTAGTATTGTGGTAAGAAAATCCAATTTTGTCACCACCACTACCACCACCCAAATCTAAACTTAATGAGCATTTCTGTACTTAGACTCTAAACAGGAGTTAGAAAATTCAAAATAGGACTCAAAACGTGTAATTCCATATGAAGAGCAAGTCAACAAAGTAAATACAGTACTTAAAAATAACATATTTTAGGTATTAGATAAGGTTGGGGTTCCTAATTTAGAGTCTTGGGACTAGTAGATAAAGTTCATAAGGCCTTTGAATTCTATAGGGAAAAATTACATATTCATTGAAACCATATTTATTTCATTTTATGCATTTAAAAACTTTATTTTGTGAAGGGATTGACAGAATCAAAGAAATACATGACAAAAACGTTTAGTAGCTTCTCAATTTCAATTTAAATCCCTAGTATTAATTAGTACGGTAATACATGGGATAAAATGTAGAAAGGATACTTAAGATGAAATTGGGAATGGCAGTTGAACTTGGCAACATACATACAGAATTTTTTTTTTTTTGTTATTCATTCTTCATTCTCAAAGAGGACTAAAGATATGAGAGGGGAGGGGTGACACCTTGACTTGCAAATGAATTAGATTTATGTGAGGTGAAGCTGTGCAAAATTGTCAGCCTCACTGTCTCCTCCAGAGTCATGAGGGTTCAGTGGCAAGATATAGGCTAATACCAGTGGCAGTCTCCCTGAAGAAATTCTTATTGGAGGCACTATGAATTTAAAAGGGTGCTCAAGAATTTATTCTTAAAATATTTAATTGAGAGAAGGATTCCCAGGAGAACAGGGGAAACAGTCATGGGTGCTATTATTAAAAAAAAAAAAATTGGTGACCTATAATACAATAAGGACATATGCCTGGCTTTAAAACAGCTTTACAAGTTTCATGAAAATAACCTTTGCACAGATTATGAGTATTTTTAATGAAAGATGTTAACAGGCAAGTTTTTGGAGATGATTTTAAAAGCAAAATTCTAGGTGTCTTCATGGTCATATAACATAAAGACAGCCACAGTAAATATGAGGTCTCTATTTGATTTAGTAAAAGAAAGTTGATATCTTGAAGTTTTTCCTCGGGGAAAGTACATCCCATCCATATACTAAACTATTCAAGTCTGTCAGGTGCATCTACCAAAGTAATTTTTGTTCAGTGATCTGCTGAGTATTGACTCTAATCAAGATTCTAAGCTATGTTCACAAAATGTTTTTTTTTTTTTTCAAGTATGATGAAACAGGAAGCTTTTCAATGAACAAGACACTGTCTTTCAGCTTTGGATCTTTTCTCTGGCAATCTCCCATGAGTGGAATGTTTTCTCTTCTTCATTCAGGCTGCTGACTTCTCTGACTTCCTTTAAGTTCCAATTAAAATCCCACCTTCTATAGGAAGCCTTATCCTATTTCCCATATTTCCCCTCTTATTTCCTTTAAGTTCCAATTAAAATTTCACCTTTTAAAGGAAGCTTTACCCTAATTCCCATGTTTTCCCTCTTTTATTTATTTCCTATTTATGCTATATATAGCTTGCTTTGTATATATTTGTTTACATGTAGTCTCCCTCATTAGATTGTAAAATGCATGAGGTCAGAGATTGTCTTTTGCCTTTTGGGGGAGTATGCATTTAATAAATATTTGTTGAATAAAATTGAACAGTGATTAGACTTGTTCCATTTGACCATGGAAAGCAGTATGAATAGTGGTTAGTATTTGAAGAAAGGCAGGTTGTTTAATGTAAGGAAAAACTTCCTAATAATTAGAAATACTTGGAAATGGAATGGATTGTTTTACATGTAGTGGCTTCTCATTTAGTAGAAGTCCTCAGGTGGAGGGTGAGTAATTATTTCTTGGAGATGTTATTGAGGGGATTATTGGCCGGGTATGGGTATGGTTTTCAGTTCTAAATGTATGAGCTCCTGACTTTCTATTCAGTTGGACGGAAGTAGTGATTTTAATCAATCACATCAGTAAGATTACAAATTCTCTAAGTATAGCGAAAGAAGCTGACTCAGTTCAAGTGACTTACATATGGTCGCACAATTGGTAATTGCCAGAATTGGCACTCAAACTCAGTTCTTCTGTCTGTAATGGGCTTTACAACCTATTTACCTCAGAAGTTTTAAAACTTTTAGCATCATGGACTCCTTTGGCAATCTGGTGAAGACTAATGGACCACTTCTCAGAATAGTTTTTACATACACAAAATAAAATATGTAGCATTATGAAACAAACTTGTTATATTCAAATAAAAATGTATTTTTCTCATCAGGTTCATGAGTCTTATAATATATATCCATGAACTCCAAATTAAAAATATTTTTATTACCACAATACCATTATGTCACCATAAAGATCTGATAATGTAATGAATATCCAAATACATGAGAGTTATGCTTCTTTTGAAGTTGAAAATTTTATAAAGAAAATTTCTGGATATAATTATGATTCATCAATGGTAATAATTTTTCTGATAATTACTTTATCCAATCTACAAAAATATGAATGGTTTTATGAGGATTGTTTTATATATTTTGATTGACATCTACCAATTTCATGTCACATATATTTTAATCAAGTATATTTTATATATAATTTTTAAAAAATCTTATGCGTAACCTATCTTTCTACCCAAAATCTGGACTCATACAGACTGGATATAATCCTGGGAATTTATATAAAAAGGTTTCCTCTTTGTTCTTCAGTGAGATAATCTATTTTTTCTCTTATGTCTAGGTTTCTACATGTATAGGTAAAAGAGATCCCAATCTCCTACAGGCATTCAGTATAATAAATGAAAATTTGAAATGGAATAGCCTTTATTTTATCCAATTTTTCCAAATTTTATCCAAAGTGTCGATGCAAAAGACTTAAAAGTACATAAACAGATAATGAAATCACATAGGTCATTGGAAAGTAATCTGACTTAGAAAGAACTAAATGCAATCATTTGATATTCTGTTAACTGCCTAGCTCTCTAACTGAATCTCAGGATACTTTCTCCTCTCAAGACTTTACTCCTCAAGAAAGATGAATGGATAAATGAATATTAAATCACTATGCTAAGTGCTGAGGATGCAAATACATAGGTGAAGACTCTATCTGCCCTCAGGAAACATATATTCTTATAGAGAAGAAACTAAAAGTATTCCTGAATGATGGCCAGGGAAACTATACTTTAGTTTAGAAAGTAACTGGAATAGTGAGTGGAACCATAAGAAAGTAGATTGACATAGAAGCAGTGGTGATATCTATTTGATTATGGGTTCTAGAACTGGTAACAGTTCTAGACAAGAATGGAAAACAAAGCAGATGGTTGAAGATATTCAAATAAAAACATATTTTTTCCACCAAGTTCATGGATCCTGTGATATATATCCATGGACTCCAAATTAAGAATCCTTGCCTTACCACAGCATCATTGTTACCATAAAAGATCTGAATATCCAAATCCATGAGTTATGTTTCTTTTAAAGTTGAAGATTCTATAAAGAAAGTTAATGGACATAATTATCTCATCAAGGGGAATAATAAATCAATGTGAATTAAGTTTTGCTGATAATTATTTTATCCAAACTGAGATGAATGTGCTTTGTGCTTGTGCTGAAGCTGTATCTATTGGCCAGGCTGCTTCCATCCTTTGGCCTGGGAATGTCTACTTTCAAAAAACTCTCCTCTTAGGCCAATTGGGTAATCACATATTGCTTTTGCAGGTACTATGTTAGTAACTAAGGTGCCACTGATTCTTGGATTTGGAAAGCTCCCTTTCAGATGTGAAGTTTTTGACTAATGCTCAAAAAGAGAAAGTTAAAGGCAGAAAATGTCGAGTGTTGCTTAGTAGGTAGGCTATGGTGGGGTGGAAAAAAGGTGGGGAGAAGCACTTGTAGCTCTCTACAATAAAAGTACCAGTAGTTGTTCTGGGCTAAAGGAGGAAGAACTCTTAATTCTTCCTGCATCTCAATGGTCTTCAACCTTTTCTCCTCTACCAAAAGATAGGGGCAAGGGAATGTAGTAAGATATAAATGAGACTGTTCTTCAGATCAGAATATTTTCTCCTCTGTCCCATTTATACCATCACTTTTTGGGCAACACCAGTCACTAAAAACCAAGTCAATAGCTACCTGTGTCCTTTCAACAAGCCACAAATGGGCATGCGTAGGCTTTGCATGGGATAGTGCTTTCCTAACTTCAGGCAAAGAAAAACCCATAATCTATACTATCATCAAATTGGTTGGAGACTCTCCTATTCAACCCTTTTCCCCTTATATTTATACACTGCAAACTGGAATAAACCTATTTTAGTTTGGTTAGATGAAGCCTTGAACAGTGATGACTATTTTCAGAGTGATATAAGCTTCATAAATATTTTTCTCTCCCCTATCTCCATGACAAATTTTGTTTAAAATAATATCTGACCTGGGATAGTAGAATCACAAACAAGGTCATTTGTAACTGGTGAAATCTTTTAACCCTTTGCTGTATTCATTATGTAGTGAATTTTAGAAAGTCCTTATCCATTTTCTTTAGATTTATAATATGAAACTGTCATCTCCTTGAGGGCAAGGACTGTATTTTGACTCTTTTTGTGTCTCCAGCACAGTACTTGGAACCTAGTAGGCACTGAATAAATGTTTCTTGACTAACTGTTAAACATTGTTAAGATATAAATAAATTTATATGGAGAAGTGGAGATATACTTTTTAATAAATGCTTGTGAATTCATTGAGTTGTGATTGCAACCACAATGGATACAACCAGGTCTATCTCTTCTTAGGTACTGAATCATAATTCTGGTCAAAGCTACAAAAAAGAGAGCTGTTACTTATTGGGAACCTCTATGTAAAGATTCAGTTGGTCAGATAATTAAAAATTGGGAACAAAATAACTTTGTAAGGGTTCTGCAGAAATGTGTAGTGGTTGCATCTCTAATTTTCTTTCTGTGTCTCGAAGTAACTAGGCTAGCTTGTATAAAGTAAATAGTTTGATTCCTGTTCTTTGAGGATAAAGCCTGTAAGTGAATGCTTTCTGGCAGGCTTTGCCCAATAAAGAAAAAGTTAAAGGAAAAAAAAAAGTAGGAATGCTATGTCTTACTTCTGCTATATGAAAGTGGTAGTTAATGGTTATGCCTGGCCACACTTATTTCTTCTCTTAGTATGCACTTCATACTCCTTAGTTATTTCCCTTAACTTATCCCACCCACCCTCATTCCCTAGTAGGGAAAGAAAGAAGCTGAAAGAGTGAGTGATGACATTGATCAACAGTCCCAGTCTTGTCCCAGATGGCAAAATAGTGCTCTGACCCATTTTTAGCCTAAGGGAAAGGAATAAAAGACCTGGATCCAGTTTAGATCTGTCTTTTGGGAAATTAATAAAAAAATATTAAAAATAAAAACCATACAACTCTATCACAATTTACTCAGGTATCTGGTTAGGAAATCCTAAAGTTCGGGAGGGCAGTCTAATCATTTCTCTGACCTAATTTTGTTCTGTGTATATACTAAGCTATTCACTGGTGCCTTCTGTGGAACTCTTATCTACATACAATTAATACAAAGACATACATTACAAAGAAGTAATAAGGCATATTTTTATTGTGGAACAAAATTAAGAAATAGAAATTTTTTTTTTAATGATGGAAAACATCTAGGAAACAATCACCTTACACAACAGGGAACAGAAAAGAAATTTGAGGAGTGCAACTTTTTAAATACCTCAAAATGAACACAGAAAGATGTCTTTAGTCTCAGAAGGTATGTTTCAAACTACTTGCAGAAACTTTTTTAGCCTTTTCGATGACTCATTGAGTGACCAATTCAATGCCACTGCCCATTGTCCTGTCCTCTACAACTCTCCTCTTTTTATATATATATATATATATATAGCCTCAATTCTTTTAAAAAAAACTCTTGGGGTGGTAGATTAAACTTCTTCTGTCTCAGAGCACATGATCAATCTACTCCTTCTCATGCCAAAATAGGTTGCTGCAACAAGGACCACAATTCACAGAATTCAGTTGTTTCAGACTTTTCCTCTTTTGTCAGGGAAGAAAGTTATCTGAACAACTCATTACAAGGTTAATGATACCCATGGAAATGTGTTCAGGAGGAAAAAGACCGGAAAAGTGAAATTTGATTAATTTTATATTTATGTGATGGGATTGCTATGTAACTTATTTTAGAATTATTTGTTCAGATTGTTTTAAGTGTGCATGCACAAATGAAAAAAAAATCTTTAAAAGTGCTGGAATGGCAACTGTAGTTCTTTGGGAAAGGCAATATTAAGTCATGTTGTACAAAATAATATTTAAACAAACAGTGAGGTTAAGTCAGAAAACATAGCATTTGAGTTAGCTAGAACTAGTGACATAGAAGCCTGGTTGTCAAGGGAAACCTTTTTCTGATTAGAAAAGAGAGAGTCTTATTATACAAAGGTAAACATGGAGATGATCTTTTCTCCTTTTCTTATGCCTGTGAGCAAGAAGAAAGAACATAAGGAGTTTTGGAGCAAAGAGAAGCCATATCTAGGAAAGTAGTTCTTTATAAGAGTTTAGGTCATTGTGATTAGTAGAAAGCAATCAGAGGAAGGGTGGAACAGTTAAGGGAAGAATGATATTTAGGACTTTCGATAAAAAGCCATGTAGCAGTGTACCCAAGGAGACCAAGTTAACACTATAGGTGAGATAAACAGAAAGCAGAGCCAAGGTTATGAATAATTCTATTACTGCTCATATCAGAGCATAAGATTTCATATGTACCAAGATATTTGCATTTTTTCATCTCATCTATATTGCATTTATTTTTTTACACTGAGCAATTAGTTACTTACAGTATTACAATAAGGAGCTATATTTTAATAGAAAAGATAGCGTTCACTGAAAACTGAGATTTAGGTAGTCATGTTTATGAGAAAATTAATTAGTCAGGATATAATAATATATAAGGATATCATTTTATCACAAGTCCTAAATATCATTCTTCCCTTAACTGTTCCACTCTTCCTCTGATTATTTACTACTAATAACAATGATAAAAAAGGATATAACATATAAGGTAACATTATAATAATATTATTATAATCTTTAGCACCATTATTCACCAGAATTATAGATGTGATGCTTAGGAAGAATTGACCAAAATATATAGGGTTTGGGTTGTTAAAATCAGACCATTATGATATTGAGAGCCATTACATGATCCTGGAGTAGAAAAGAAAATGACCTAACAACTACCTTAAAACACTATTATTATTTGCCCTTTTTTTTGGCTCTATTTTTTTCTGCCCAGTAAGATTTACTTTATTGATGCTATATGATGAGACAATGAATTATCAGTAAAAATTATTTCTCTTGGCAAATATTTTGTATTGCTTGAACCTCTGTGTCCATATAAACCTTAGTTTTAGAGGAACATAAAAAAGTAAAAAACTATAAATTTATGAGATATTCAAAAGTCCCTTACATTTCATGGTTTTAAAAATCTATTACTGACTTTGAGGGCAGTAGTGTATCTTTATCATTTTTTCCTTTGACTCGTATTATTGATAATTATTTTTATACACTACCATATATTAAAAAGGGTTCCATTTAGTCACCAGATATAATTGAAAAAGACTAAAAATATGTAATTCAGTATAGGTATATATTATTTAAAATGACACTTTGTTGAAACAATAATTTCCAGTAATTTATTTAGGAATATAGCAAAGCCTGGGTTTGTGATGTTTATTAGAATGTCACCCATGTTAGCCCAACAGCTCTTAGAATAAAATTACTGAGAAACTTGTTCTTTGTCACCTGTTATTGTTGCCACTCATGATTTATAGACTTGTTGCTTTTGGAATAAAAAATGAGGTGGGAAATATGAAAGACTCAGTAGAACAATTGTTTTAGTTTTTACCCACATTATATATATATATTTTTTTAAAAAGAGATGCAAAAGCATTTCTTTCCCCATTTGAAAAATGTTTATCGTTTTTCTAGTGTGGAATGAAATGAATCTATTGCTCCTTGAGCAACTTCTGATGGTCAGAGTCAGAAAATAGGTTCACTTCTGTGTTATCTTATCAAAGAAAGATATTATGTATATATAAATTGGTGGAAGAGAGTAAATATCATTTCTCCTGGAAATTTTAATTTGCCTTAATTCCTGATCTTTTGTATATTTTTTAAATACAGTAATGTTTTGCCTTAAAAGAGATTATTTATTGCTAATCCTCATTTATCTAGAAATTCTCTGTGATGGAAGGACTAAAAGGGGAAAACCTTTTTTTTTCTTTTTTCTGCCAGAATTACTACCATAAAGTTCACATAGCAAAACTAAGAACTTTAGTCAGAAAAATTCTCATGTCCTTACTCAGAGTCTTTTTAGTTGTACTTTGCACATAGTTGTATGTTACAAGTTTCTTGAAGATTCAGAAGCAGTAAAATTTTGGATTTGGATTGCCAGAGGCATGTAAGTTAAAACAGCAAGAAATGATTGTCATTTGTTTTCAGCTATAAGTGAAAGAGAAATAATATAAAAGTAGATGCAGAAATTTTAAAAATCATACTAATCAGATGCCTTGTTTTGTAGAGGTATAAATAATCTTCCACATGTTAATAATCTTTTTGGGACATGAATATGCTATAGCACAATATAACAATTGATATTTATATTGTGTGTGTGTATTTTAAGGAGCTTGGGGAATTCAGGTTTAGTTATATGGGAAATCAGCTCATCCAGCATCATATTAAATTAATTAATTTCCATCTTTTAGCAATGGTCAGGTTGGAAGTTGCCAAAACTGAATTTTATCCTGTCAATATGCTCTAAATATAAATACAAATTATTTTTTAAAGTATGGTAGCTGAACAATAACACCAATAAGAAGACTTGAGAGAGTAAGATAAGTACAATATGCTAAGACAGTAAATTATGAGTTATGTGATTGTGAGGTATAACTCCTAAGAATGCAATTGTTAGCTTTGCTTAGCTTGCCTATCCATCTCTCTCTCTCTCCACCTGTTCCTGTTCATAGACATGGTTGAAATATACAGGGATAATCCTAGAAGACAAAGAATAAAAATACAATGGACCTTCCAAATCCAAGTCCAACATATGGGGCAATGCTGTAGTTGGAAGGCTGAGGGACATGTACTAATTTCATTGATTCTGGAATCAACACATATCACGTTATGTTGCTTCTATACAGTCTGTTACATACTAACACAAAATGGCCATGCAGTGGTATGGAAATCACTTTGGGAATTTTCAAGATCCTAAACAAAAATTTTAAACACTTGGAAAGAAGGGACCATATCATATATTGACTTTATATTTCTAAAGGCACAGAGATAGTGCTGAGTAAATATTTACAGAATAGAATAAAAGCATGAAATGCTCCTCTTGATAGAAATAAAATTTAGTTTCACAATCTTAAAACTCCTAAAATTGGACACACTGCAGTATTAGAAATGAAAGTAGAGATAGTGAGGGACCTTTGTGATCCAGTAATTGTTCTAAAGCACCTTGGGTACATGTGGGCAAAGTCTCATTGTCATTACTAAATTCACTACTAGAGCCCAATAAAGTTATATCACTTATAATAACTAAGAAAAAAAGGTTCATTTGGAGATTTAGTCAAAGTTAAAATATTTCTTCAATTGGAGTTCAAGCTATGGTGTGGGTAAGAACACACAGAAGCATATCTTTATTCCAAAAGATACAAAAGGGGCAGGATTTTTTAAAATCTTTACAAATTATGGACAAGGGTAGAACTGATAGCTGTAGAGCTGCTCCCACCTTCATTTTAGGCATGTAGTTTCAATTTACTTTGTCTCAAAACATATAATTCATATGCTCCCTAATACCTAGCCAACTTCAGTGAGTTTTCTCTACCCTCCTTATCTCTGCTAGGTATTGTAGGGGAGGAATATAGCCAGAAGGTGGCAGGAGGAGAAAGTTGAAACAAAAATTATATCTATTTCTATCCTCAATCTGGATAATCAGTTTCCTGAATAATTAAGAGTTAGATGTAGTTCTGTTGTCATTATTACTGGCATTGTTTTTTAGTCGATTAATCTACTTTGATTGTAGTAGCTATGCATGCAGACAGTTTTAGAGAAAGACATAATAGGTACATTATATTTAAATTTAGGAGCCAAATGTTCAAATTTTAGGAATTGAATAGTGAATTGAACACAGGTTCATAGAAAGGAGCATTTCTTGGTATTTGCAGTGATCCTATTATCACTGTGTTATGCCTATCAAAAAAAAAAAAAAGCAATTTTTGTTGTTCTGCCAGCAGTGAGAAAAGTACATGTCATGGGGCTTTTCTCTCCTTTTTCTATCTTTGCCGGGACTCATATCGAAGGGCAGAGGTATGGGACTGCCCATCAGTCAACCGTTATTGTTACAATCACTGGCTGAGTTGTGCTTATTCACTCTGAAACCTCCCATTCTCTCCCCTCCCTCCCTCCTTGAAACCTTGAGGCTTACTAAAGAGCTGTGATTGCAGTTACACTTTTCAACCTTAGATCAATAGTGTTCTCAAGAGCTTGCTTCTGAGTTGAAGTACCAAACCTCTCTCCGTTATTTCAGGTAAGAGAATGGATTTTTTTTTAAACGAACTGTGAGTAAAATTCAAGGTTTTATAGGGGTTTTATTTTTAAAAATAGGTTTGTTGAATACATTTGGCAGATGATGTTTCCAAGTCCCGTTTTCAGTTTTCCCTAAAGATAAATAATTTGTGTGTTTAGGCAGCTATGGAATAGAGACTATTTTCTGACACCCAATAGTATTTGTACTATTGACTTGTTGTGCAAGTGTGGCAGGTATTTGCTAAATATATTCTAATTACAGAAAATACAAGCAAACAAAAGAGATTATTAAGCTGTATAGTTTTGGTCTGATTTTAGTATAAAAAGTTTCATTTAATGTATCTATATAATTTGCTTCAAACTATATTACAATTTTGAATTTATTTCTATCTAAAATTGTTTTGATTTTGTTATTGTCTTTTTCTCCATTTTGCAGCTGATTTTGAAATTAATGGTCCTCTTGGAAATATTTACTTTGAGCATAGGTACTTCCTGTAATATAAAGATATAAAGACAAATCTGAGGTAGTGATTTTTTTCTTTTTTTTTTCCATTGCTCATCAGATGGAGCAAATCTTTTTTTATTCCTTGTTTGAGTGTTTTTCCTTTTGTTTCCCAATAATAAAAGGTAGAGGTTCAGTTTAAATTTTTTAATCATAATCACCACTTTTGCCATTTGTTGAATTATTCTATTCCATTTCTTTAGTTACTAGGTGATTAGATGCTTGTACAACAAATATTTCAAGATGACATGAAAGAAAGTTGGCTTTTTAAAACATATTTTTAAAATAATGAAAAAATAAATTATCTATTTTATCTTTCTCTTGAAAAGTTAAAACTAAACTTTAAATCCTTTAATGAAATCATGATATAGAAATTTGTAATATGACAAAACAATTCCATTTTTTCTCATTTTTTCATGACTTAAATATTGAATATTAATATTAAAAATTTAGAAATTTCAAAATTCAAAAAATTTCAAATTCTTAATGTGAGTCAAAAATCACATATAAGTAAAAGTTAGAAGAATGACTGCTTTCAGACATTGCCATCCCAGCAGAAATGATTTACTTGTAGGTTCTGGTTTTCATAGCCATGAATTCTTTTTAAGAGTTTTAGGGATACTATTTGGCATTTTTGAAAGAAAGACTATTTCTTTCGTTTTCTGAATACCTATTGACAGATCGATTTAGCAATCAAAAAGTAGACATATTGTATCTTTTTTGTTGTTGAAAAGGAACTTATTTAAAATTATGTATAAACTGAAACTCAGTTGTCATGATTCTGCTGCTTCTTTAAAAGTATATGTAGGACAGTGGTAGCTGTCTCTGATCATTGAAATAAAATATACTAAACTTTTTCTGTGGACTGTTTTGCTTTTTTTCCTTTAAATAATATAGAAATACTACAATATAGAAAACAAATTAATTCTTGAAAGATACATTAGGATTTTCCAAAAATCTTTTTAATATAGTGTTCTAAAAAGCTGCATTAAGAGTTCAGGATTTTAAAAGATATGGCACAGTTATCTTACAGAACTCATAGAGACTTTCAGTACTGTTCTTTATTTAGATAGAACTCTAACTGAAGTCCTGTAAAGAGCCATATAGTTTTCATGGGACTTATTTGAGAGGCATTGCATATGTGCATAAGTTATAAGGGACTTTTAATCTCATATTATCCTAAACAAATAATTTTTTATTATCTATATATATGAGCTCATAACTGTTGATTGAAAAGTAAACATTTCACTAAAGCAGCTGTGTCTTTTAATGCTTTTTTCATAATAGATAACAGTTTCGTGGATTTTTTTTCCCTTTATAGTATACTTACTATATAGTCACAGCCTTCATCAGTAGTTTGAGTCAGATAAATGACTGAAACAGTTAAGTGATTGAATTGACCAGATGTAAACACTGATCCCCTTGTGATTGATAAGACTGACAACATATGACCTCTAGTCTCTCCCATATAGAATGAACATGGAGAATAAAACCTAGCCTTCTTGTTAGCTATTTTCAGGGCTCATTATTTTTGATAGCTCTGTCTCTTCCCTTGTGAACTGTATTACATTTGGGTTCAAATTGAGTGACCCTTTTTGGATAGCTCAGAATCAGCATGATTCCAAATGCACATCTATCTATTCACTGTTGCTTTCCCACAATTAGGGACTTATTCTGCATTTGTTCAATTTGATTCCAGTTGTGTTTCAGTGTTAATTTTTTTTATTGAATCTTTGTCTCAACTTGCTTGCAGGTGCCCCACTTCACTCACCATGAATTTTAAATATAGAAAGATTGTCTGTAGGGAAGCAACTTATTTCCTTCTCATTTAACACACAATTTTCCATTGTAATCTACTTGTTTTAGAAATCTAACTTTTTCCCAAGTCTGACACTATTGAATTCAAGTTACATATTTTAAACCTAAATGGGCTAATATGATTAGAAGCTGATAATGTTAAGTCCCTTGAATGATTTGCCTATTTCTAATGCAAAATTAGAAATAGTTTGCATAATCCATTTATCATTGAAACTATTCTGTGCTATGCAAGTCACATTCATTCTCAGAAATTATATGATTACTATTTTATTTTATATTTTTGAACCATTTATTTATTTTCTTTAATTTCTTTAAAAATTAAAATTTTTAATGTCAATAATTTATAATAGTCCTATATCAGGCAACTCTAATTTTGTTAGTTCCTGTTCTCTTAGAGGTAGCTAGTAGATAGATCATTGGATCTGAAGTCAGAAAGATGAGTTCAGATCCTGATTCAGATACTAAATAGCTGGATGATTATGGGCAAGTTATTCAACTTCTATGTTTAATCAGTAAAATGAGCATAATTATTATAGTGCCTTCCTCCAAGGATTGTTATCAAGATGAATAGATTAATGTTTGTAAAATGTTTTGTAAACTTTAAAGTTTATAAATGTTAGGTATTATTAATACCATAATTTGAGTACAATCTCTATACAAATTACTAGATTGAATTTTCTACCTCGTGATAAGCCTCTCTGATCTTCTTGGACAAAAGATATATAATCCAGAGTTGACCCTATACTTGAAGCTTTTTCAATTTGGTAGAATCTTCTACAGCTTACACTTCATTGTGCTAACTTCAAAAAATTCAGGTCTTAGGAGAGGACTCACATTCAAAAATATTTATTGGCATACTTTTTGCTCATAAAAATAATTTAAAGAGGGGCCTAAACCATTCCCTTCTCAGCCTTATTATTGATTTCTATACTTCAAAACTTGCCCAGTACCCAGTACATTCCAGGCCTTCCATCTCTTTCTAATTTTCTTTTTTCCTTTACTATCTTCCTATTAGAATGTAAGCTCTGTATGAAAATGGATTTTTTACTTTTGAGTACCTGTTAAAATTAATAAAGAAGCAATAAAATTCCCTAGGTCTTTTTAGTCCTTAGCAAACCTTTATTTCCCCCCCAAAATAATTCCCCCCCCAATATAATTCCATAACTTGGAAGATAACTGAACAAATTGTGGCATATTAATCAAATGGGAAAGTAATCATAAGTAATGCTTAATATGAAGAATTCAGAAAAATTCAGCAAGACTTGTATGATGCAAAATAAAATGAACAGAACCAAGAAAGGGATTGAAGAAAAAGAAGTAAGCATTTAGGAAGACAATTTATAAAATAAAAATATATTATTTTAAAAGAAAACTACTAAAGATTATAGAATTTTGACTGTGACCAATCATGTTTTAAACAATGGATGATAAAGCATCTTCTCTCTAGGTGCAGAGGAAATGGATAGAGGAAAGTAATGAGATACATATTTTTTCAGTTGCGGCCACTGTGTTGACATGCTTTATTTAACTGTATTTGTTACAAGGAAGGACTTCTATTTGTGGAGGAGTTGTGTGTTAGTAGAAAGTGATAGGGATTAAAAGATGGAAAGAAAACATCAGTAAAACTTAAATCATAAAAGAAAATAAAGGTTTGCTAAGGACTAAAAAGACCTAGGGAATTTTATTGCTTCTTTATTAATTTTAACAGGTACTCGAAAGTAAAAAATCCATTTTCATACAGAGCTTACATTCTAATAGGAAGATAGTAAAGGAAAAAAGAAAATTAGAAAGAGATGGAAGGCCTGGAATGGACTGGGTACTGGGGCAAGTTTTGAAGTATAGAAATCAATAATAAGGCTGAGAAGGGAATGGTTTAGGCCCCTCTTTAAAATAGAGGTTCCAAGAATTCATCAGTGGAATAAAAGACCTTATAGAAAGATATTCCATTTGAGAAAAGTGAGGGGTAATTGAATGTTCTAGAGAGAGAAGACTCCAGGTGCTGAAGGAATTTCCAGAATGAAAAGAAATGATCTGAAATTCTGGAAGTCAGGAACAAGGTTGAGAGATGAATGTGACAGTGGAAACAATTAAAATCGGATGACTTAAGGTGGCACACAGCAATAAAAACAGTCTGTGGGAAACAACTGGATCCCAATCTTTTAATACTGCAGGCTTCAAGGACTAGTCTCTAACCGGTGCATATCTGTGATGGTGCTTTGATATTCTTTCTCTTCTGAACCCTTTATAGTTCAGCTTCTAAGTTTATAATCCCACTAAAACTGTCCAATCCAAGTTAAATTTGGAATATTTGCCAAATTCGGTGGCCTTTCCTCAGTCTTCATCCTTCTAGACCTCTGTAATCTCTGACAATATTGTTCACTTTCTTCTTCGATACTTTTTTCTCTCTCTGTTTTCTGATAGTTTTCTCTCCTCATATTCCTCTTATGAATCTAACAATTCCTTTATTATATCTTTGTTCCACCTTCTTAGGAAACCTTTCTTACTCCCCTTAATCTTAAATCCACTAGAACCTTCTTTCTGAGACAAACCCCCAATTAATCTGTGTGTCACTCTATTGTATATAGATGTTTTCATGTTGTCTCTCCCACAGCAGTAAGAACGCCTTGGGAGCAAGGGCCGTTTTTTGCCTTTCTTCAAACGCCCAATGCTTGGCACATAATAGGTCCTTAATAAATGATGCTGACTGAGCGATTCTGTGTTTGTGCACATGCATGCCAGAGAGAGAAGACAGACAAACAACAGGTGTTCTTTAATTGTTCTTTAATTTCTATACCAGAAGATGCTAGTAACTCATTTTTATATGGTAACCGTGAAGGTTAAACAGGATTTCCAGAATGCCCAAAAAGCCATCTGGGATTGTGGGGGTGGGGTGGGGAAGAGCCACCATTATTAGAGTCAGTCTGTCCTGTCTTCCTTTTCCCCTACTGTGTGCTCTGGTCTTTCCAGAAAACAGGCTTAATGAGAAGAGTTGCCACTAATGGAAAAAACCTCCTATTTTGCCTTTCCATTTCACTAAGGCTACTTAACTGTTCTCTGGCCTTGGATAAAATGGGAGTCAACAACTCTATTCTTTCTGATAAGGCAGAAGGCCACAAAGATGACTCTCTGCCTTGTTACTATTACTTAAGATCTTACAAGTTTTTCAATCTGCCCTCACTTTATGCTTATCTGTTCCTTGGTACTATTGTCTTAACAATCTATGAAAGGAAAGCACCTCCAGTCATTGTGCTTAGCTACAATGCTGTATCCTTAGGATATTTAGGACTCTGTCCTGCAGCTGAACTTTCTTTTATATATTGTCTTCCCCAGATAGATTGTAAATTCCTTTAGATTAAGGACTTTTCCTTTTTTGTATTCTTTTGCTTAACATAGGACTTGAGACATAGAAAGCACTTAATAAATGTTTTTATACATTCAGTCATTTATTCAAGTTATATACAGCATTATATGTGGTATTCATTCAATCATCAATACAGCTAACAAACATTTATTAAGTATCTAATGTGTACAGGTACTGTGTTAGCTACTGTAGTGTAAACACAAGCTGATAAACAGAATTGAATATATCTCAAAAGATCCTTTTCTCTAACACAGATTCTAATATTCTAATAAAGGGCAGAATGTAAAAGTGAAAAGATTAACATGACAAGAGAAAGTGGACATTCAAATATGACTCAGAAAGGATGAATGGAAGAACATATAGGAGGATTGATATAATATTGACTCATGTATTACGTCTGATATTGCAGATTAGAAAGGCATGCTATTGAAATCACTTATATGTTACAAGTCACATAAACCGTTTTTTCTCACTAAGTGGTTATCCATAAAAAAACTGAGCTCTGGGTTGCAATTATTAAAATAAAACATCTTTACAAGCAAATTTGGTTAACTCAGTTTGTGTATTTTCAAAGTGATGACTGACAACTAAGACATGCTATTAGAAAGAAAGGTTGGTGAAGGAAATCACATCACTGTGTTGTGGAAAAAATTTGTGACTATTTTAGATAACTCATTTCTGAGTACATTCTATTCCCTGACCATGAATAGTTTTTACAATGCCCATAAAACCATGCTATTTTGCTGCTACTTGCCAAATACTAATACCTAGCAGGTAACAGTGAATCAAATTCCTCCAGATTTATACAGTATAAGGAAAAGTTGACTCTTCTTGCATGTGCTAATGCCATAAACCTCAATAAATTAAAAGTTTTATTCATTGGTGATGTCATTACCCAACGGCTTTTAAATTAAATTAAATCTAGACATTTATTACATACCTACTATGTTCAGAAACGTGGCTATGAGCTTTGGAATAAAGAGACAAAAATCATAGAATTCTTATCTTCAAGGTATTTTATTTTATTAGGAATACACACACACACACACACACACACACACAAACACAAGATAATTTGAGAATGGGGAGAGGATATTAATAAGTGAAGGGATCAGAAAAAAAGCTTCATAAAAGTACCATAGACACACATGAAGAAAAAATACATTCCAAGTATAGGAGATAGCTTTGATGAATGCAAGGAACTATAACATTGAATGCCAAATTTGGGGCACAGCTAGTGGTCCAGTGTTTAGGCTCTTTTTGTTTCATCATGGTTTTCAGGTAGTCCAATAATTCTTAGATTGTCTCTATTTTCCAGGATCTATTTTCCAGGTCAGTTGTTTTTCCAATGAGGTATTTTACAGTTTCTTCTACTTTTTCATTTTTTTTTTTTGTTTGACTGATTCTTGATATCTCATTGAGTCATTCACTTCCATTTGTTCAATTCTCATTTTTAGTGAATTATTTTCTTCGATTAGTTTTTTTAATCTCCTTTTACATTGGCCAATTGAACTTTTAAATGAGTTGTTTTGTTTATTAGATTTTTTTCCATTTCACAAATTCTATTTTTCAAAGAGTTGCTTTATTTTTTCATTTTTGTAAGGAATTATATGCTTTTTCCATTTCACTACATGGTTGGATAAGTTCACAACTTCATCAACAATGTATTAGCATCCTAGTTTTCCCACATCCCCTCCAACATTCGCCATTATTCTTTCCTGTCATTTTAGCCAATCTGAGAGATGTGTAGTGGTACAAAGAATTTTCTGAATTTGCATTTCTCTCATCAATAGTGATTTAGAGTATTTTTTTTCATATGTCTATAAATGGTTTTAATTTCTTTATCTGAAAATTGTCTGTTCAGATCATTTGACCATTTATCAGTTGGAGAATAGCTTAACTTCTTAGAAGTTTAAGTCAATTTTCTATCTATTTTAGAAAGAGGCCCTTATCAGAACCATTGGATGCAAACATTTTTTCAGTTTATTACTTCCCTTCTAATCTTGTCTACAATGGTTTTTGTTTGTGCAAAAAGTTTTTAGCCTAATACAATCAAAATTATTGATTTTTGTATTCCATAATGTTCTCAAGTTTTTCTTTGGCCACAAATTCTTTCCTTTTCCATATATCTGAGAGATAGATTATCCTTTGTTCTTCTAATTTGCTTTATAGTAGGATGGTGGTTCTTTAAACAAATAGGTAAATTTGTATAAAATTGGAATTAAGGAGGGAAATTAATCAATACATTTGAGACATGCTGTGTTTCCAACACCTATAGGACATTAAGTGAAGGTATCTAACAGTCAGCTGCTAAAGTAATATTGGAATGTAGTATCAGGGGAGATAGGAAGTGAGTATATATAGATTTTTGATGTCAGCTGTGTGGTAGTGAAAAAATTGAACCTTTGCATTCAAGAGTATCACATATTAAGATTAATTTTTTTCCATTTTGGATTTATTAGCCTTTTGTATATTCAGTGAAAGAATTTCAAAATCACAGACTTATTAGAACAAATGTTTTAGGATTTCAGAGATTCAAGATTTCACTGGTAGATAATTTCTTCAGTTGCTGTGGTTTCCAAAATTCATTTACTGGTACACAACCTCTGATGAAAACTTATCTTCACTTAGCTAATGTGATGCTTGAATTTCATAGTCAAAGCCTTTGGATTTGGGAAATTGGGGTTTTGGAAATTGGGAGAAACTGCTGGAGTCTGTACTTTGTGAATATAAACCTTTATAAAACCAAAAGAAGTATTAGAGTCAAATTTTATTGGGGGAAAGTCATTACCTAGCTAAGTAATTGTAAAAATATCTCTAAGGAAGTAGGCTTAGGTTTTTGATGAATATGTTTATCACTTTTCAAAACCCTAATGTCCCATTGTTAATTTATTTTAAGGTCCAAAAGGTTCATGGGTTCGTAGGAGAATGGATTTAGGGCTAAAGTGACTTTACAGATTAACTAGTCTAATCCCCAGATTAGACCTTTTACAGATTACAGATTTTACAGATAAGAAAACTGAAATTTAGAGAAGTTAAAAGATTTGCCCAATCTCATATTAGTAGTAAGTGGCAGATCTGGAGCTCCTACTTGGTATATAAAATATTCTAATATATGAGATTTCATGGAAAAGTCATTTTATCATTTATATATTGTGTATTTCCTTCAGGCTTGTTGTAACATTTAAAATGGAATTTAAAACATTGTCTTTGCCTAGAGTTCTGTTTGGTATTAAAAGAGAACTTGGAAAAAATTGTTCCTGGGTGTTATATAGGAAGATGTGTCATCTTCTTTTGATGAGGAATTTATAGCTTTGGAGTAAAACATCCAGAAAGCACCTGAGGATCAGTTCTTGAAATGTTTTTTCTAACTCATGAACACAGCAATTAAGATAGAAGAGTGGAGACAAGCTGATATAGGTGCCACTGGCTCATTGTTTTAGTGACAAAGAAAACAGAGTGATTTCGTTTACAATGGAAAATTGTAGGATTTGGTAAAACTAGAGGATTATTTTTTTGTGGACAAGAAAATATGTTGGATGAATGATACCTTAGACTTTTATTTTATGATATTTCATTTATTTATTTATTTGTTTGTTTATTTGTTACTGAGGCAATTGGGGATTAAGTGACTTCCCCAGAGTCATACAGCTAGCCTGTGTAAGTGTCTGAGGTCCAATTTGAACTCAGGTCCTCCTGACTAAAAGCTGGTGCTCTATCCATTGCACCACCTATCTGCCCCCTGACATTTTATAAGAAGTTAGTTAGAGACTAATTTTTTTTTGTCCTAGAGTTTTTTTTTTTTATTACAGCTTTTAATTTTCAAAATGTATGCATGGATAATTTTTCAACAATGATTCTTGCCAAATCTTGTGTTCCTAATTTCTCCCTCTCCTTCCACCTCTTCCCCTAGAAGGCAAGTAATCCAATATATGTTAAACATGTTAAAAATATGTCTTAAGTCCAATATTTATATATACATATTTATACAATTATCATGCTACATAAGAAAAATCAGATCAAAAGGGAAAAAATGAGCACGAAAACAAAATGCAAGCAAACAACAAAGAGTGAAAATGTTGGGTTGTGATCCACACTTGGTTTCCACAGTGCTCTCTCTTGGGTGTAGATGGCTCTCTCCATCACAAGATCATTGGAATTGGCTTCAGTCATCTCATTGTTGAAAAGAGCCATGTCCCTCAGAATTTATCTTCATATAATCTTGTTGTTTTTAAGAAAGCTAGGAAGAGATAAACTCATTTAATTTTTTATCTCTCACCATCTTGGCCTACATCAGTAACTATATCTTCAGTAACAATTTATTCAGTACCATAATAACTGATAGAATGATGATTCTAAATAAGCCAGGAAATTTTCAGGCACAGTTTGACAAAACTTTGATTTTTATTTTTTAATTAATTAATTAAATGTGAACTTTTTTTTAAGGTGAGGTCCAGATCCTCTCCCTTCTTTTCTTCTACCACTCATGGGGAAGACAAGCAGTATAATATCAATTATACATGTTAGGTTATGCAAAACATATTTCCATATTAGCCATATATCAAAAAAAAGAAAAAAATAACAAAAGCCTGTTTCAATCTGCATTTAAATTGATCAGCCCTCTTTTTCTGGGGGTGGATTGCATTTTTCATCATGGGTCGCCTGGAAATGTCTTGGACCAATGATCAGAGTAATTAAGTGAATTTCTTTTAAATAAAAAAACCTTTACCAAAAACGTCTTTTATTTCAATGAATAATTCTTGAGTTATCTGGAAAATGCAACTATGCTTAAAAACAAACAAAATACTCTTAGAAATGTGTTCCTCATAATTAGAATAGCTGAGATGTTATAATTATATTGTTTTGTCATAATTATGAAGCATATCTACATGATAAGCACTTTCTCTACAAAGGTGAGGGAGTAGTGAGTTTTGAAACAATGAGCTATATAGCTAAACTAACATAATAGGATATCTTCAGTGAAAATTATAACAGAACAGAATAATAACAGAAAATAATAAGACTAAGACCTATGATTTTGTCAGGGTGTGAACCCTTTCTACTGGCAGATCATACACTGTCTAAATTATTCTTTTATAATATCTGGCACTCAACAGAGGCTTAGGGATTTGGTTAAACCCAGATCATTTTAGCTTCATATCCAAAATACTATTCATCATCCCTGATTTTCTTTCAAATACATAAAAATATATACATTGTGAATAACACTTGAGGAGACCTGATATCTTAAAAATAGATGTACCATCCTTATGCATCTAAATAGCATTGTCTTTCACAGTAATTACCTCATGGTGTTATACACTAACCCAGCAATGCACCCAGTGAAATTGCCTTAAAATGCACTTTTTAGACCATACCAAAAAATTCTCATGAAGGATGATAGTGTAGTGCAATGGAAAGAAAGCTGAATTATTAAGCACCCATTATGAGCTGAATATTGATCTTAGTGCTGGATATTGAAGAAAAAACCAAAGCAGGTTTTGTCCTAGGCTCTCTTCTCTGTCTGGCCTCTTCCACTTGGTGAACTTATCAGCTCTCAGGTTTAATTATCAAATCTTTGTAGATGATTTCATATATATAGATAGATAGATAGATAGATAGATAGATATAGATATGTCTACATATACACATATATATGTAATTTAACATATTACACGTGTGTGCATCCAGCCCCACTCTCTTCTCTGAGCTTCAGTCCTGCACCACCATTTTCTTGTTGGACATTTCATTTGGATGTCTTACAAACATCTCAAATTCAGTATCTTAAAGCTGAACTCATTGTTTCCCTATCTCAAACCTGCCTTTTTCCCCCATTTTTCCCAATTTCCATTAAGGCAGCACCATTCTTGTAGTATACAACTGTGTAACTTGTCTCCTTATTCTCCCTTACCCCACATAGATAATCATGTGCCAAATCTTGCTCTTTCTACTTCCACAATATTTCTGGTATTCAACCCCTTCTCTTTGCTCACACAACAGCTATCTTATCACATCTCAGCTGGATTACTTCAACAGCCTCTTAGTTGTTCTGTCTTCATCAAACCTGTGACTACTCCAGTCCATCCTATACATTATTATCGAAACAATTTTCCTTGGTACTGATCTGCCTACATCACTTTACTATGGAATCAAATGCAATGTTTGCCCCGAGAAAAGACAAACTCTTTTATGTAGCTTTTAAAGCCTGTTATACTCATTTCCCAACCTATATTCTTTCCCTCATTTTGAATTACTCCCTCAGAACTAAAACCTCTGGTGTGAGGTCATTTTTAGCCTTTTAAAGGCTACCCCTCCCTCTCTGGTGTCACCTTACTACCCAACTCTCACAAGAAGCTGTAGCATATGCTGTTGCTACCCTGGTAAAACAATCTTGTCAGGTGGGATAAACCAGGTGAAGAGTAATTGGAGGAGTCTCAAAAACATTGGTGAGTTGGGAGAGATGACTACACTAAGAATGTAAAAACTTTCTCTCAGTAGAATGGGAAGCTAAGAAGAATTTGTTCCAATGTCCATGAAAGTTACTGAAATAGGCACTGTGGCACTCTAAGAGTTTGATGAGACATTGAGGATGCCAAGGTAATCCACTGCATCCTGGGCAATGGCCAGTTATCTTTACTTTTGTCTTGCCTCCAGATTTAGATGACTTTTAAAGAGAGGAAGGCTGATGACTTTATGTAACTCCACTTCACTTAAATGCAGTTCACATTTAAGTCAAGATATTACCCATGATGTTGTTGATCCTCCTCAAAAATGAAGGATTGACAATTGCTTCCTCTCTGTGTGATTAAGCCAAACTGTCCTTTTTTCTTCCTTACATGTGATACTCCCTCTCACATCTTACCTTTGTATTGGCCATTCTCCAAGGTTAGAATGCAATCCTTCCTTTGCAATGACTAGTACCCTTCTAATTTATCTTGTAGTTAGTTACTTTTCATTTACCCATATTTATTTATTTTCTTTATATTACACACACACACACATACAAACACACACACACACACTATACTTGTTTTCTATCTTTTCATAAAATGGAAGCTTCTTTCATTTTGGTCTTGATAACACCACTTCTTAACATAATATTTGATATATAATAGAAACTTAAAAACAATTGTTGATTAATAACTCATATAATTATAATATTTTACATTTTGAAAAATACTTTCATCACAAGAACACAGTGTGAGATGGATGTATAAGTTTTGTGTTGTTTATTATAAAATTTGTCACATTCTTTGACAAGCCTTTATAGTATCAAAATGAGATAAACACATAACATTTATTGATGGGTTGAGCAGCCTCCCCACTTTGTAATTTAGATTTTCAGATAAAGCAATTTGGATAAAATTAAATATAAATCTACAGGGAGTAGATAAATGAGGTTCTGGATTGCAAAACACTTTTGCATTAAGATTTTATGTATACATACATATACATACATCTACTTCAGTATAGTTTGAATGATCTCAAAAATTCTAAATCCTATTATCTGATTAATATCAATATCTGAATCTTATATTCATAGCTCTGTGATATGTAAACTAAATTTTTTAGTTTTCCTTTTTCCTTTAACAATTCTCTTGTTAAAATACAGTTCACAAAAGTAAAACTCCCAGTTTTTTAGGTGTTCAACTCATTTTGAAAAAATTGCCATGATTTTTTTCATAATTCTGGAACCACTGATTATTACTTGTGTTATTAGAATATAGTCCCCTGATGGTAGGTATTGTTCTCACTTCTTCTGTATATTTATAGCACTTAATACAATGCCTGTCATTTAGTCATAATGATAATAATAATAGTAATAATAATACACTTACTATATGCCAGGCACTTAAACTCTTATTAAGTGCTTTTGATTGATGCTAAATTTATTTTATATTATGAAGACACTTAAAAAGCAGGCTTTATGACATTTGATTATTAGGTTGTGATGATATAAAAACATGTACACCCCTCAAATTCTGTCTTCTTCAAAGAAATACTCACATGGAGACTAATGTTCCCAAATTAGAATGAATTTGTGAAGTCACTGATGTGGTTACTTCCTCCAGTGACATACATATCACCTATCCACACGTGCCTATCTTATATAATTCTTGTTAATATATTTCTATAACTCTTCTACAGGATGTTCACCCAACATTATAAGGACATTCTTTTCATTATTTTAATACAATATCCTAATAGAATATAGTCTGCCTGGCTGTCATTTCTCGCTCTTTCTTTGTGAGTGAATGAAATGAATAAGTAAACATACATTAATGCCTCTTCATTAATGTCATTTCTACTGATAAAACTATATTACTTTTCGATGTTAAATCATTTGAAAATTTCAAGAATTTTGGTGACATGAACTTTCTTTTCTGGGTTTTTAGAAGTTATATCTATAGTACCTGCAGGAGGAATTGGTAAGTTTCATCTCTACCAGAATTCCTTCTCAGGATGATGATTAAGAGCACTATGTTGGAAGCATTGCTATTCCAAGGTTTTGGGGGTTCATGGTCCTTTGTTATCTTCATTAATGTATGAAGGGAAATACCGGTCAAAGTGTTAGTAATGATAGGGTTTGAATTGCCTGGCACATGTTATTTCCAGTTTCTAACTCAGGGTCTCTTGTTGCTTCATGTAATCTGGCGTGGCTGCATGTGTATGGCATTTGGTTGGCAGCAAGACCAGTGGCCTGGGAGGTGTTATCAGTCTTGGGGGTCCTGAACATATTTAAATGGACCAATGGCAATTGGTCAACAGTTGTTACTAATAGTCACAAAGTGGACCTCCTGTCCACAATAATTTCTCCTTTCAGTGATGATATCATATATCATGGCTGTTGGTGTGAGGAACATATATAATACCAAGGATTTTGTGCTCAGAGTTCTGGGATATTGTCATTAGAATCTTAAGGGAGATGATGGTCAAAATGGTGGTAGTTTGACTTTTCTCACACTGACAATTGCTTGTTGTCTTTCCCTCAGGGTACTTGATGGGTAAACTGGTCATATAGACATCTAAAATAATTTTAAGAAGCATTATTTAGGAAAGAGTTTCCTTCAGAAAATGACCAAACCTGAGAGGTTAAAACTGGACTTCTCCCCTTTTTGGTTAGGCATCTCTTTGGTTATTTGGTGAAGCCTATGAATCCCTTTTAGAATCATAATCATATGTTTTAAATAATAGAAAAAGGATACATTTGTTAAAGATTTCTGAAAATAAATATGTATTTTCCCACCCACATTTACAATCCTCCTGAAATCTCTTAACAGACTTCTTAGGAGTACATGCATTCTCATTTAAGCACTCCTGATCTAAGGGCCCCTCAGAGACTATTTAGTCAACTCGCCCTCTACAATACACTAAAAAATAGCATACAGCTTTTGCTTGAAGATCTTCAGTGACAGCAGTCTAATAGCTAATATAAACCAGCTGGCTCTGTTGCCTACCAATTTATTCTCAGAAGCAAGATTAATAGATTAATTGTTTTAGGTAAAAAAACAAGGTTCCTAGTTTCTTTTTGCCCTTGATGATAGATCAAATTGACATTTTGGATAATTCCTTTAATCTATGAAGCATATATTGTTTTTTAAAAATATTTTCCTCTAAATGCCCGTAAGATTCTATAAAAATGGATGTTAAATCAGATGTAAAATACAGGTATTCTACTCTAAATTCTAGGCAGAATGTCTCTCCTTTTTAAATGCATCTCATCCTGGTAGCCTTGGATAGAAGAATCAACATATTTTTTATTTGACCCTGAAATCTCATTTTTGTTGTTGTTTTTACAGATCTTTCCCATCTTCCATTTTGCAAATGAACATTCTAAATTGGAATTCCCCTTGGCTGTCCTATCCCTTGGCAAGGAAATCAAACATTTGCTTACTATGGCCGTTTTTGCCATCTTTTTGACTTTTCCTTATGCTAGTTCTTTTATATCAGTTATATTTCTTGAAGAAATGGTGATAATTCGAGTCATTTACTATTTTGCAGGATATCAGAGTTAAAAAATACATCAGAGATCATTTAACCTCGATCTGTGTTTTACCAAGAATTCCCTCTACATTATTTATTAGAAATAATCATCGTCCTTTTACTTGAAGGATTCTGGAGAGGAAGAACCCACTTTTTCCTGAGTTTGCCCATTTGAATTTTTGATAACTCTAATTGTTGGAAATATTTTTTTTCAGATGTGAAGTCAAAATTTGTTACTTTGTAACTTCCACGACTTCCTATTAATTCTGCCATTCTGTGTCTGGGCAGAATCAGCCAGCCAACAAGCATTTATTAAATGATGATTATGTGACAGACACTGAGCCAAGTGCTAGGGATACAAATAAAGGCAGCAATTGTGTCCTTACTATCATACAGCTTATATTCTAATGGGAGAGGCAGCATTTAAATAATTATGTACAAGAGAAAGACAGAGACAGAATTAAAGATGTGCCCCTGGTCAGAGGGGGAGAGAGACAAAGACAGAGGAGGTGGGAGAAGAAAGTGATGGAACCAAGGAGAAAGACAGAGACATACAGAGACAGACAGAGGAAAAACAGAGATACTGAGAAAGACACAGATACAAAGAGATAGAATTAAAGATAAAGTGAGACACATGAATTATTCTAATCTTAGAAGTCATTAAAGGAAAGTGGGATGTGAAAGAAAGTGGGATTTGTTTTGAAAGAAACCAGGGAAGTTTAGAGGAAAAACTAAAAAGTATAAAGCATTCCAGGCAAATGCTTGGAATCTAAGGAATATTGGCAGATATGAAAGTTCATATCTTAATAGCAGCAAATAGTCAAATGTGACTGGAGCTTAAACTTCATGGAGGGCAGCAAAGTAGAAGAGAAGGTGATACAGGACAGAATCTTGGGGGATACCTATAGTGGGTGAGGATGACATAAATGAAGAGATAGCAAAGAAGACAGAAGGAATGGTCATGTTGGAATCTAATCCTTTTTTACAAGATAACCATTCAAATATTTGAAGACATTTATCAAATCATTGTATAATATGAACTTCAGGCTCATTTAATTTATAAAGTTTTTTGAAAGCATATTTAAGACTTTCTGAGAGCAGCTAGGTGGTTCAGTAGATAGAGAGCTAAGCCTGGAGTCAGGAAGACCTGAGTTCAAATCTGCCCTTAGATGAATGTGATCCTGGGCAAAGAATCTATTTTATTTAAGTACTAGAGAAGGAAATACCAAATTATTTTAGTGTCTTTGCCCAAAAAAGCATATATAGGATCATGAAGAGTCAAATATGACTATGCAACCACAATAAGAATTTGCATTTAAACCCATTAACTATAATGCTAATAGATTTGACCTAATTTTAAATAATACAGAAACAAGCATCTAGGAATCTATTGGAGTATTCCAGAGTTGTTATATTTTTTGACATGGCTTTCATAGTCCAGATTTTTTTCTTAAAGAAAATATTCATGATATTTGTGTGTGTGTGTGTGTACTTATGTTTCTCTCATTTCAGTGTTTTTTCCCTAAAATGCATACCTTAGAACAAGTCAAAAATTATTTTAAAATATATTTTAAGTTCCTTTCCATGCCTATCAATCTTTTTACTTCCTGAGTCTTAATCTTCTGAACTTTTTCTACCAGTGTAGTATAATCTCATACTACTTATACTACCAAGTAAGCATAATCTTATACTTAGCATTTAATATTTTTCTTACATTCTATTTTTCTCATTTTCAGAATTAAGCTCACATTCATTAAGCCATTTTACTCTTCTTAGCCTTCTTCTTATTCTTTTTTAATCTCCTTATTTCTAATCTTTTCCTGTTAGATATTTGCTGCTTTTCTTTGGATTCATTTTGTTTCTTTGGGGGATTTGGGGGGGGTTATGATTGCTTTTTTCTTCTTTCCCTATTTATCTTTTTTTTTTCTTCTTCTTCCTAAATCTTTTTTCCTGAGTCAGTTTTCCATATTTACTTTCTCTTTCACTGAATAATCAAGATTCATGAGAACTCTGAACTTATCCTGCTTCTCTAATCTACTTTTCTCCAGAAAATGATGTTATAGTCACTTTTGCCTGAGAAACATTGATTGACAGAATTAATGGTAGCAATTACAGTGACTATGCAATGACCCAAGAATTTAGATAAACTTAACTACACATAAGAGGTTTAGAATTAGTACTTTATCCACCTCATTTTCTTAGAATGGCGAAATTTTCCACTCTGACTTTTCATTATTGGTTGAATGCTAACAATGTATTCAGGACAGTAAATTAACTAGAACTCAATTATTTTTCCTCTAGTGAAACTCTACCAAATGCTCACAGGACATTTATCTAGTCAGCCATGCTTAGCCTATTGAAGAAGCTAACTGGAAGAATAGATTCTATGTTCTATCTCTGCTGTCACTAACCCATGGGGATTATAAAAAAATATTAAAAATTAAGATTATATGTGAAAAGCCATTTTAACCAAAATGGACATAGCATCCATTTAGAATTGAAGGAACTTAGGAACCTTCTAGTCCAATTCTTTTCATTACTTGAGGAAATGCCTAGAGCAGGTGAATGATCTGCCCAATATTACAGAAGTAAATGGTTATCCTTGGATTTAAGCCTCTTCTCCCAGGTTAGAGTTAAGAGGGTAATGATCAAAGATTAAAAGTTATAGATTATCATAAAATTGTGTGATACCCCATATGAATTGTAGAGCATGTTCTGATACATTTGAGATCAAGCTTAATGTTACAGTTCTGTAGTTTTTATTTTATTTGAGAAAAGCTGCTAAGTATTGGCATAGATTATTATGATATCATAGCTTCATTTATCTTTCTAGTATTACTTTATAGAGATTCCCTGCTCCTGCAATCTTCATTCCAGTTGAAACAGCTCTCTAGTTGTCTCACATGTACAACACTCCTATAAAAATGACTTACTCACAACTGAAAGGCTCTCTCTTCACTTTTGCAGGATATCTAGATTATTTCAAAGCACAATTTAGCTACAACTTCCTACAACAGATCTTTCTTGTTCCTTCCTTATCTACTCTCAGTTATTCACACTATCTCACTCTTGAAATTACATTGTACATAATCATTTGTATAAACGGTCTGTTTCTCCAGAAAAAAATGCAAACAAATTCCATCAAGCCAAAGCTTTTCATATAGAAGGTAATTAAGATTTGCTAAATTGAATTTCCTTTCTTCTACAGATGTGTTTCATATCTAATTTTTTTAGCCTGAAAAGAGTTTTGAAAGAGTGACTATCAAATTGACTTATGTCACTAAACTGACCAATCAGCATGTTCAAACAACTGGCCAACCTGTCAAAGTTGTTATTTGATTGACAAATCACATAGAAAATAATAGGATGCATCATTGCAGGGTTAGTAAATCCTAAAACACAGGAACTGAAATTCTGAAAAAGTACAGGAAGACTATTTTAATTTAAAAGGAAAGATTTATATTATTATGGGAGAAAATGAATAGACTATTTTGGTTAGAATGAAGAGTAAATGAAGTATAGTCATGTGAAATAAAGCTAACAATTTAAGGCTAGATTTTGGAGGCTCTTGAATCCCATAAGATTTTTTTTTATTTGTTTGTTTGTTTATTTGTTTTAATAGCCTTTTATTTACAAGTTATATGTATGGGTAATTTTACAGCATTGACAATTGCCAAACCTTTTGTTCCAATTTTTCCCTTCCTTCCCCCCACCCCCTCCCCTAGATGGCAGGATGACCAGTAGATGTTAAATATATTAAAGTATAAATTAGATACACAATAAATATACATGATCAAACTGTTATTTTGCTGTACAAAAAGAATCAGACTCTGAAATATTGTACAATTAGCCTATGAAAGAAATCCAAAATGCTGGCAGGCAAAAATATAGGGATTGGGAATTCAATATAATAGTTCTTAGCCGTCTTCCAGAGTTCTTTCACTGGGTGTAGCTGGTTCAGTTCATTATTGCTCCATTGGAACTGGTTTGGTTCATCTCACTGCTGAGGATGGCCAGATCCATCGGAATTGGTCATCATATAGTACTGTTGTTGAAGTATATAATGATCTCCTGGCCCTGCTCGTTTCATTCAGCATCAGTTTGTGTAAGTCTCTCCCATAAAATACTTTTATTAGTATATTCTCTAGGCAAATTATCAACAGTTTTTGTTTTTAGCAATGGAATAACACAATTAAAATAATTTATTAAGAAGTTGACATAGGCAGTAGTCTGCAGTAGGAATAGAAAACAGGAGAGACTAAAAGCAGAAAACTAATTATTATATCAGGTTATTAAAATAGTTCAGGTGATAACTTAAATTAGAGTAGCTGGTTGACAGGGGAAAAGTGGGAACAAGGATATTGTGGTGACAGAATGCACAGAACTTGGCAACTGCTTGATAAAGAAGTTAAAGGAGAAGAGAAAAGTTTCCAACTTGTGTTCTTGGGAAGGTTCAACAGAATTAGTGAATGTAAGAGGTCATTTGAGGAGGAGTATTATTCATAAAGAGTGCTGTATTATTAGTAAAGAAAGCATCAATCAACTCACTTTATTAATTTCTATTTTTTTCTTTTATGTAATTATTTTTAAATTTGTGGAATAAAATAGGCATTTCCAAAAGTATAATAAAAAAAAATTGCACATAAAACTGCAATCTATTATATACAACTTACTATTCTTTTAAAATGTATAATTAATTTATCACATAAATTTACTTTTTCCTTTTTTTTCCCCTTAGCCCCGTTCTAGTGATAGCTAAAGTATTTTTCTTTCATCTGTTAAATTTTGTCTGGTTCAAAGGATCATGTAATAACATTCATGTCTCTAAGTAAGATATTTTCTTTGTCCTCACACATATTTCCTTTCAGTTTTAGGTAAAGCATTCAGTGTTATCATCTTAAATGGACCAGAGTTTAAAAGCTTTCTGTTATTTCTTAAATTTTAAATATGAATAGAAGAAATACTATTAGTATTACTGAGAAATAATTCATGCATTTTTTTCAGTATTATCAAAACAAATCTGGCTAGAAATACGATTCTTTCTCCCTCTTTTCCCCTTCTGTCTCCCTCCCTATCTGTGTGTATGTGTGTTTATCTGTGTCTGTGAGTGGGTGCATACTTAGTAAGAAGTATTTTGTAACATATTAATAAGCTTCAATGACTTTCCTTTTAGGTGCTATAATTAACCCTTTTGTTTAGACAGCAAAAGACTTTTTTTTTTTTTAAATAGCTTTTTATTTACAAGTTATATGCATGGGTAATTTTACAGCATTGACATTTGCCAAACCTTTTATTTCAATTTTTCTCCTCCTTCCTCCCACTCCCTTCCCTAGATGGCAGTATGACTAATACATGTTAAATATATTAGAGTATAAAATAAATACAAAATAGGTATACATGTCCAAACCATTATTTTTCTGTACAAAAAGAATTGGACTCCAAAATATTGTACAGTTAGCTTGTGAAAATCAAAAATGCAGGCGGGCAAAAATATAGGGATTGGGAATTCTACATAGTGGTTCATAGTCATCTCCCAGAGTTCTTTCACTGGATGTACTGGTTCAATTCATTACTGCAACTGATTTGGTTCATCTTATTGCTGAAGATGGCCAGGTCCATCAGAATTGATCATCATATAGTATTGTTGTTGGAGTATATAATGATCTCCTGGCCTTGCTCGTTTCATTCAGCATCTGTTCTTGTAAGTCTCTTCAGGCCTTTCTAAAATCATCCTGTTGGTCGTTTCTTACCGAACAATAATATTCATATTATTCATATACCATAATTTATTCAGCCATTCTACAATTGATGGGCATCTACTCAGTTTCCAGTTTCTGGCCACTACAAAGAAGGCTGCCACAAACATTCGTGCACATACAGGTCCCTTTCCTTCTTTAAGATCTCTTTGGGATATAAGCCCAGTAGAAACACTGCTGGGTCAAAAGGTATGCACAGTTTGATAACTTTTTGAGCATAGTTCCAAATTGCTCTCCAGAATGGCTATATGTGTTCACAATTCTACCAACAATGTATCAGTGTCCCAGTTTTCCCACATCCCCTCCAACATTTTGCATTATCTTTCCCTGTCATTCTAGCCAATCTGATAGGTGTGAGGTAGTATTTCAGAGTTGTCTTAATTTGCATTTCTCTGATTAATAATGACTTGGAGCATCTTTTCATATGGCTAGATATAGTTTCAGTTTCTTCATCTGAGAATTGTCTGTTCATATCCTTTGACTATTTATCAATTGGAGAATGGTTTGATTTTTTATAAATTAGAGTCAATTCTCTATATATTTTGGATATGAGACCTTTATCAAAACTTTTGACTGCAAAAATGTTTTCCCAGTCTATTGTTTCCCTTCTAATCTTGTCTGCATTAGTTTTGTTTGTACAAAACTTTTCAATTTGATATAATCAAAATTTTCTATTTTGTGATCAGTAATGATCTCTAGTTCTTCTTTGATCATAAATTCCTTCCTCTTCCATAGGTCTGAGAGGTAAACTATCCTGTTTTCTTCTAATTTATTTGTAATCTCATTCTTTATGCCTAGATCATGAACTCATTTTGACCCTATCTTGGTGTACGGTGTTAAGTGTGGGTCAGTGCCTAGTTTCTGCCAAACTAGTTTCCAATTTTCCCAGCAATTTTTGTCAAACAGTGAGTTCTTATCCCAAAAGCTGGGGTCTTTGGGTTTGTCAAACACTAGAGTATCAAGGTTATTGACTCTTTTGTCCCTTGAACCTAACCTATTCCACTGATCAACTATCTATGTCTTAGCCAATACTAAATGGTTTTGGTGACCGCTGCTTTATAATATAATTTTAGATCTGGTACAGCTAGACCACCTTCATTTATTTTTTTTTTTACTAATTCCTTTGAAATTCTTGACCTTTTGTTTTTCCATATGAACTTTGTTGTTATTTTTACTAGGTTGTTAAAATAGTTTTTTGGGAGTCTGATTGGTATAGCGCTAAACAAATAGATTAGTTTAGGTAGTATTGTCATCTTTATTATATTTGCTCGCCCTATCCAAGAACATTTAATATTTTTCCAGTTAGTTAGATCAGACTTTGGGTGGAAAGTGTTTTGTAGTTTTGCTCATAAAGTTTCTGATTTTCTCTTAGCAGAGAGATTCCTAAGTATTTTATACTATCAGTAGTTACTTTAAATGGAATTTCACTTTGTAACTCTCACGGTTGGATTTTGTTAGTGATATATAAGAATGCTGATGACTTATATAGGTTTATTTAAATCCTGCAACTTCAGCAAAAGATTTTTTATATATATTTTTAAAATTAGGAAAAAAAACCTTTAATCAATTAACTGGAGTATAAAAGAATTATTTCTTGATGTCTACCAAATAGAGCACATAGCCTCAGGTATCTTTCATACCTGGGATTCTCCCCTTCCTTACTTTTGCATCTTCTGAGATCCCCAATTTATTTTAGAACCCTTCTCAAAACCTTTTCTTTTTGTCTGCCCTCCTCTCAAAAGAAGTGAATTTGTTTTAACTTTCTGTCTTTATATTCCCAATTCCTTGTATATAATAAAAGTTTAAATCAATGCTTTTTGAATTGAATTACCTATTCTCTCACTGGGACAAAATGTCCTAGAAATTATTCAATTTAATGTACACGTTGTGGGAGAGAAAACACATATACCTACATGGCAACTTTACCATATTTGTCTCAAGAATCTGTGATTTTGGAATAGAGAGGAGAGAGAATCTCCATTTAACTTTATTCTATCAATAATTCAATGCATTTATAATAGAATTTGTAAAGGAGTACTTCTGAATCTTATACTTAGTCCTTGTGGGCTAAGAATGATCTGTTTCACAGTTTTAAAAATAATTTAAAGTTAAATTCTCTACTGCATTTATATTTAACCTCTCTAATCATTACATAAGTGCCCCTTCTTATTAGATGAAATGCAAGAGCAAATTACTTTCATTCATTATCAGCACTTTGTTTTTGTTTGTAGCAGATTTAATCTACATCAATAGAATTTTGGAAACCTTCAATATAATTTTGGAGAAAATTGATTTGAATTTGTCTGGCTGCCTTTCAGAAAAAGGCAGTCCAAAATCTGAAGAAATGAAGCTAAATTTCAAGCACTGTAATTGCATAAATTGAATTGAGCAGTCTGCAAAGTTTTAGACAATGGAAGACATTTCTTATGCTGCTTTTCCACGGGTTTTTGGCCTTTGCAGTATTGACCATCTTTGTGGCTTTTGGGTGTGGGACACATTTCAGGAAGTTAGCCTTCACTCCCATTCTTCACAAATGCCATCTGCATAGACTGGATCCTCCTTCTACCTTACCAAGGTTCTTCTTGGTCCAAATGGAATAATTTGGTTACTTTACTTTTTTCTTCCCACGCTCTGCCCATCTGAAGTCAGCTCCTTCTCCTCTCTACCATGCCAACTCTTGGCTGCTTACTCTCTGTAAGTAAAATGAGAAGATCTCTATCTCAATCTTCTTTACCTTTGTTTTAAAAGGAAGAGAATAAGTGTTTAATAACATCTGCTATGTGCCAGGTTTGTGCTAAATGTTTTACAAATATGACCTTATTTGATCCTCACTTACCCTGTGAGGTTGGTGCTGTCATCCCCTTCTATAGGTTAAGTGACTTGTCCAGGATCACATAGCTCTTAGTATCTGAGGCTGAGTTTGAATTCAGGTCTCTCTGACTCCAGGCCTAGTTCTTATTCATTGTGCTACCTCGCTCAGCTATAGATAGATGATAGAAAGATAGACAAATAGACACACTCAACTACATATACACATATACAAATATACATAGGCAGGTGTTGGGTTCTGTGATTTAATTTGGAATTGCTTTGATGGGAAATCTTAAAATGCTAAGCTGGTAGGAGTTTGGTGCTTTACCACACACCTAAAGACTCTAATCTAGACCCTTAAGGATAATAGATTTGAATTTGGAAGAAGTTTTGTTGTTGTTGTTGTTGTTTAGTCATTTTAATTATGCCTCATACTTCACGATATTTTTTGAGGTTTTCTTGGCAAAGATACAGGAATTGTTTGCCATTTCCTTCTCCAGCTCATTTTACAGATGAGGAAATAAGGGCACACAGGATTAAGTGACTTACCCAGGATCACACAGCTAGTAAATGTTTGTGGTCTTAGTTGAATTGTGGTCTTCCTTCCTCCAGATCCAGCACTATATCTACTGTACCACCAAAGTGCCTGGAAGAAGCCTTAAAGATCCTTTATTCTAACCTTCTTTGAAACTGAGGCTCAAAGGGGTTGAAATGACTTGTTTAAAGTTTTTATATAGTAAGTGGGAGAGCTAGAATGTGAATCCAATCTAACTGCAAATTCAGTGGAATAAAAGCCACTCATTCAATATTATTCAATCTTATTTTCCAATTGGGCACAGTGCTTGATGTTGTCATGTAAATTACATATGATTGCATATACATGTATAAAAACCTGGAAATCCTAAATACTTTCATATACTTATCTGATTTTTTTTTATCTTAGCCTGAAAATGTCATACAGTGCAAATAAATCTAGAAAAGAAATGCATTTTGAAATTTTCTTCCATATGTTTTAAGTTGTGCTTATGTTGTAGTATTACAAAGAAATTGGTCAGTATTAATATGGAATTATTTTCCTAAAAGAAAGGTTATATTTAATAACTAACATTATCATGAAGACTCATCTCATTTCTTCTGAATTCGTAGTAAGGAGAAAGAAAATGTTCTGCCAAAAGCTTGGTGATGGATGTGTGTGTGTATGTATATGTGTGTATGTGTGTGTATGTGTGTGTGTGAACACATACGTGCAAATACATATATAGGGCATGCATAAACGCATACATGTATAGTTATTATTTATATTATTATTCTAGCATTATAGATAAAATCTAGAGAAGAGAATTTTGTGATAAATGAAGAGGAGTCAAATTGGTTAGAATAAAATTTGTGTATACTGGAATAGATATTCTGCTCACTTAAACTTTTAAGTTAACTACTTTTTTGAAAGTCTCTATTTTCCAACATGGATTCATTCTTACCAATCTGCCTTTATAGCAGTTGTGTCCTTATATCACCTTGTAGCTTTAACTATAGTTTCCATATTCAAGTTTGCAATTCTCCAAAGCTTTGTTTGAAGTCAGCTGGCCAGAGGAATCATAGGTCAACTTAGTCTTTTCCTTTCTTTAATCATTTTTAGTCACATGCCTTCTAACTTCACTTAAGATCCTCCCATAAAAACAAAAGGCAGCTTTCTTAAGAAGATCCAGAGGATAATCAAGAGTAATCCCATCAATACTGTAGAACAGATTCCTTTTTTCTTTCCTGTTTTTGTGCTATAAATTTAAATTATGAGACTGAATAGAATAATTTCAACCAAGAAGATGTCTCATATCAGAATCATTGGCCAGGGAGCAATGCCCAATTATCAATTCACTTGGTTTATGAAAGACGTGAAGGAGGGAGCAGTGCTTTGCAGAACATAGCTACAGTTGTTAGTTACAGACCTGTGGCAGATTAATTATAGGGGCGAGGAACAGAGGCAGAGAGAGGGGGAGACAGAGAAAGCAAAACTGGAAAGAAAGAAATTTTTTAAAAGCATATCTTCCTTTTCTCTACCCAGAATTCAATTACAAAGCATGACATATGCCAGGAAGTTTCTTTTCAAATGATCTCTCTGACAAATGACCTCAAATGGGTGTGTGCACAAAACTTTGGAAGACCAGAAGCCACAGATCTCATTCTTTACTACTGAAAGGCTGCTTTCTCTGGGGTATTCCGTACTGTTCCATGTATACTATATTACAGATTTGTATATAAGCACAAATTAATTCAAACCATGGCAGACTGCACTTGTGTTAAAGTGAGAAACCTTCTGGGATTAGTAGAGGGAGAGCCTAGAATCTTTGTGTAAGAGAGCCAAGGATAGTAGGAAAAACAGCTGTGTGTCTGGGAGAGCCTTCCTAAGTACAGTTGAACTATTCAATTCATCTTCAGTTTCCTTCTGCTTCTCTCTGCATCTGTTTGACAGTTGTGGAGACTCTTTCTGGACAGGGTTCCAGATCCAGCCTAACTGGAGGCCCATTTTAACATTGCTTTATAAGCAGAATAGCTAAAATTTGTATTAGTCTTTTTTTTCCCCCACGAAATGTTATCAGAACATCAAAAAACTCTAATCCATATGCCTACTTTCTGATTTATATCTGTTTTTTTTTTCCTGAGAATAATCTACATATACATTGAGGATATGTGGGCATTAGTAGGTAAAATTTCACAAATAATAGTGCATGAAAGATCACATAATTGAAAGATGATGATTTTCTCCTCTAAAATGACGTGTGACTTGAATAACGTCAATATTCTTACCATATAGCTCACTGTTATCCTTTAATCACTATCTGCTATTATTTTATTCTACTCCCTTCTCCCCTTCCCCCCCCAAAAAAAAAATCTTGTTCAGGGGAATAATATTAGATAAGGACTAAAAAGACTTAGGTATCTTATCTTATCTTTGTCCCCAATTTTGAGCAGTTTGTTTAATTTCTCAACTAAAGTTTTCATAAGTATAAAGAGGGAATAATACACTGATTTGTGTTAATTGAGTTGTGAGGATTAAATGAGTTATTGTATGTGAAGCAATTCAATATAAAGCTATTTATAAATATAAATAAAATATAAATAAATATTTGTATAAATATACACACAAAGAAACATTTACATTTATATAAATATATTACTAAAATATGAATTTAAACATCTAATTATAAACTAATATTAGCGTCATCATCATTCATCATTTTACAAATGATTTTCTGGGAAGCTGAAAAAATTTGCAGCCAGAGGTATGTGTGACTAGTAGTTATCTATGGTCTGTCTTTCTGGATAGTTTCCCTAAGTTGATGGACAAATTTTGTGCATTAAGCCAAACTGTAATTGAAAAAGGAGTGCCAGAGATTTAGAGAACACTAGAGTATTTGTTATGGATGACTCTTACAAGATCAGCAACAATTAAAAGAAAAAGAAAGGCAATTGTTGAATGCTGGGATAGATTACTGCTCACTAGACTAATTAGGGTTCTATGCAACATTTTAAAAATGTAAATTGAAAAGTGACCTAAAATGCTTTTAGATGTAAAACTAAATCACAGATGGAATAATAATTAATTATTCAATAGGGAGGACACTGGTAAATTGCAGAGCACCCAGATGCAAATGGCCAAGATTTTAGGGAGGCCTTGTTAATGCCTTGTGAAGGTTAATTGAAGTAATCAGTAATATTTATCCGGTGGAACTTTACTTTTCAGTTTTGTGAGGAATTAAACTTATTTGGATGTATAATGAATAGAAATGAGTGCAAGTTGCATAAAAGCAAATTTAGGCTTGATGACTCCTTGTAATTAGAACTATCCAGAAGTATAATGGAATACCAGAGGGAAACAGTGGTTCTTTGTTCATTGGAGGTCTTTAAGTAAATGAATACTTATTTATGTATGCTGTAAAGGTACAGATTGAACTAATTGACCATTATGCCTATTTCCAAATCTCATTGTACTCTGCTTCTGTGTTTGTATGCTTTCAGGAAATATTATAAAAGATCAACTCAGGTCAGTAAACCCTGGCTCCAAAAAATCATAAACCCCACATTTATGCCAAAAGTAAAAATTATACATCAAGGTCAGAATTTCCTAACATATAACTGACAATAATAAGAATGACCAAGAGCATATATTGCTTTCCAGTCAATGGCAAAGTCATGCCATGAAATATCTCGTTTTGCTAGAGAAAAACTATATGCACTGCAGGTTTGGGTTTTATAGACAGGAAGATCTGGATTTGGGGCTTCTATGTGAGTCTGAGGAAGTCATTTAACCTCTCAATCTCACTTTTTACATCTGTAAACCAAAAGACAACAACATTAAAAAAATAATAATAATAAACAAAAAACAAAGAGAAGAAGATATCCCAGAAGAAAGGTGGTTAGCAGAATCAAATGTTAAAGAAACCTCAAAGCAGGATAAAGCCTTTATCATCCTTTTAGAGAAAATACCCAAAACAATCAGAAGTTCTGTTTGACTTATGAATAATTCTAGCACTTTAGCATAGTATCTTACACATAATAGGGACTTAATAAATTTGTATTGATTGAATTATTGAATAACTCTATAACTAAGAGTCTTCTCCATCAGGATAGACTCTAATTTAGAATATGGTCCATTTGGAAGAGAAGTGGCTTGGAGCTGGAGAACTTGTGTTTAAAGATTGCTTCTGGTGGTCACTACTTGGAAGAATTTGGACTAGTTTTTTTTTCTTTTCTTTTCTTTTCTTTTTTTAATTAAAGCTTTTTATTCACAAAACATATGCATGGGTAATTTTTCCAACATTGACCCCTGCATATACCCCTGTTACAAATTTTCCCCTTCTTCCACCCTTTCTCTCTCCAACCTGGCAGGCAATCCAATACATACCAAATATGCCAAAATACATACCAGATACAATATGTGTAGACATATTCACACAGCCATCTAGTTGTGCAAAAAAAAAAAAAATCAGATCAAGAAGGAAGGCAAAAGAAAAACTGAGAAAAAAGAAACAAAATGTAAGCAAATAGTAACAGAGAGAATGAGAATGTTATGCTATGTTCCACTCTCTCTTCTCATGGGTCTTTTTTTGGGTGTAGATGGTTCTCTTCATCACTGCACAAGTGGAACTGGTCTGAATCCTCTCAATGTTGAAAAGATCCATGTCCTTCAGAATTGATCATCATATAGTCTTGTTGTTGCTGTGTTTAATGATCTTCTAGTTCTCCTCATTTCACTTTGCATCAGTTCATGTAGATCTCTCCAATCCTCTCTGAAATCATCATGCTGGTCGTTTTCTGCAGAACAATAGTATTCCATAGCATTCATATACCATAATTTATTCAGCCATTGTCCAATTGATGGGTATCCACTCACTTTCCAGTTTCTTGCCACTACAAAAAGGGATGCCACAAACATTTTTGCACATGTGGGTCCCTTTCTCTCTTTTAAGATCTCTTTGGGGATATAATCCCAATAGAAACATTGCACAGTTTGATAACTTTTTGAGCATAGTTGCAATTTGCTCTCCAGAATGGTTGTATCTGTTCACAGTTCCACCAATAATGTATCAGTGTCCCAGTTTTCCCACATCCCCTCCAACACTCATCATTATCTTTTCCTGTCATCTTAGCCAATCTCTAACAGGTATGTAGTGATATCTCAGAGTTGACTTGATTTGCATTTCTCTGATCAATAATGATTTGGAGCACCTTTTCATGTGGCTACAGATAGTTTTAATTTCTTCATATGAAAATTATCTGTTCATGTCCTTTGACCATTTATCAATTGGAGAATGGCTTGAACTATTTATAAATTTGAGTCAATTCTCTATATATTTTAGAAATGAGGCCTTTATCAGATCCTTTGGATGTAAAAATGTTTTCCCTGTTTATTGCTTCCCTTCTAATTTTGTCTGGATTAATTTTCTTTGTACAAAAACTTTTTAACTTAATATAATCAAAATTATCTATTTTGTGATCAATAATGATCTCTAGTTCTTCTTTGGTTATAAATTCCTTCCTTCTCCACAAATCTGAGAGGCAAACAATCCTATGTTCTTCTAATTTGTTTATAGTATCATTCTTTATGTCTATCATGAACCCATTTTGACCTTATCTTGATATACAGTGTTAGGTGTGGGTCTATGCCCACTTTCTGCCATACTAGTATCCAATTTTCCCAGCAGTTTTTGTCAAATAGTGAATTCTTATCTTTGGGCTTATTTTTTTAACCTTCATATGACTATTTCCTTTTTTGTGCAATAAAGAAGTTTAATTTGTTGGCCTCAAAGAACCCTTCCAGTCAAATCCATTATAATCCTGGCTAAATGAATATTTAAAGAAATATTATAGGGGAGACACAGAGATTCTCCTTTGTAAAATTAGTATTTATGTATGTATCATATAACCATTCTAGGTATGGATAAGTATGAGGAATGATTCCTAAAATGTTTTTAATGAGAATGCATGACTGCCACAGCTCTTCATGTTTCCTCTGTCTAAAACATCAGGCTGGTTTAACATGCAAGATTTTCTTTCTTTTTCTCTCTCTCTCTTTTTTTTTGATAATGCATATTTATTGATACATTTTGTTTCTATATCACCTACATCTCCCAAAATATCACTCTCTAATCTCCCCAGTCATTTTTGTAGGGATATACACAAATAGAAAGGAACAAAAACAAATGAAGCTAACTACACAGTAATAATAGATACCATACCACCACTAATACCACATTTTTCAAGGCAAGTTTTCCTAAAGGAAATAATGTCAACTACCTTTAAATTCCCATAAGTCTTCTTCTTCAAAATCTGCACAAAATTTTTTCATCTGCCAGATTACCTCTCTCTAATTAAAACTTTTCTTTCAAATACAAGCATTTGAGATAAACAACTATTTCTTATTCTACTCCCTTAGTATATCACAGTATCCACTGAATACTTCTTTGTTGAATTACATTGCATTATTTAATTTTATTGTTTTGTGCTCAGTTTATTTATCAATATTGCAATAATTTTTTTTGCCATCATGACAATTTTTTGGCTACTTTTTGGGTTAAATATTAAATACTCATGGATTGGATTGAAACTCAATAACTAATTATTTTGTTGTTTTTATTGCAATAAACATTCCATGTTCTAAACAATTGCATTTACAACACACTTTTGGAACAACATCCATTTGCCAGTTGAATATAGTTGTTAAGATAAGAAATAGGAGGAGATATCCAGAAATCTGAAAGAATGTTTTTTGGACCTCACACCTCTCAGATTGGCTAAGATGACAGAAAAAGATAATGATAAATGTTGGAGGGAATGTAGGAAAAACTAGAACACTAATGCATTGTTGGTAGAGTCATGAATTGATCCAACCATTCTGGAGAACAATTTGAAACTATGCCCACAGGATTATAAAACTGTGCATAACCTAGGACCCAGCAGTACCTCTATTGGGTCTGTATCCCAAGAAAATCATAAAGGAGGAAAAAAGATTCATATGTGGAAAACTGGAAAACTGTTTGTAGCAGCTCTTTTTTTATGGTGGCAAAGAATTGGAATATAGTAGATGCCCATCAACTGGGGAATGGCCAAATAGATTGTGGTATGTTAAGGTAAAAAAATGTTATTGTTCTATTTAAAAAATGATGAACAAACTCATTTTTAAAAGGCCGGGAAAGCTTTACATGAACTGATGCTGAACAAAACAATCAGAACCAGGAATATATTGTACACAATATCAGTAAGAATGTGCAATGATCAACTATGAAAGATTTGGTTCTTCAAGGCAATCCCAATAGAATTTGGAAAGAAAATGCCTTCTGCATTCAGAAAAAGAACTATGGAGATTGAATATAAATCAGCACATGCTATGTTCACTTCCTTTTTCTGTTTTTTTTTTTTCCCTGTTCCATGGTTTCCCTTTTGTTCTAATTTTTCTCTCCCAATGTGATTCATAAAGCAATGTATATAAAAATAAAAAGATGTGTATTTTTAAAAGTTAATATACATGTATAACCAGAAAACAAAAACCAAAAACATTGTCATGTTCCCAGAATAATATCAGAGAAGATTTAAAATATGCAACAATAAATTTCCATTTCAGGAAGCATATGTAATAATAGAAGACAAATGTAATCATACCTGTCCATCTTTTCTTTGCTTCCTTGTTGGTTTTATTTTGTTCTCTAGAAAAAAGAGAACATTGCATTTTTTACTTTATTCTTTTTTCCTCTATTCTTCCCCCACACCTTCTCCAAGTAAGTGGTGTATATGTGTGTATAAATAGATATAGATATGTGAATATATACACACATACATAGATATACATTCATATATAAGCTCAGATTTCTGTATATGCATATATACATAGAGAAATCTGTTATACATACATGTATAAGCACAGACATTTTTACATATGTATGTAAACATATATACATATTTACACACATACATACAAACATTTATAAATACATATGCATATAAAATGTATGCACATACATTTAAAAGAGATTGCTGGCATATAATATAGATTTTTCTCTTTATTTAATTTTTTTAAGTTTGACTTTTTTCTATGATCAATAATTATCTGGAAGGAAGCCAGGAGATGGAGATGAGAAGGAAGGGAATTCCAGGCATAAAGGATAGCTAGTGAAAATGCATGGATTTGGTTGATGGATTTTCTTTTGAGAAGAAGAGGAAGGAGGTCAGTGACACTAGGTCACAGAATACATGGAGAGGATTAGATGTAAGAAAATTGAAAAGGTTATAGGAGACCAGTTATAAACATGAAATAAAATTCATGGTTATCAGTCCCTTTACTTTTACAGATCATCAACTCTCAACCTAGTAAATGGTATTGCCAAGTTATAGAAATCATACAGTTTATCATCTAATGTTCAACCATTTGGAGGCAAGCTTCTCTAAACATACTTTAGATGTATAGATGAAAGATATGCAGACAGTAACCATGTTTGTATTCAATTCCACAAAAAAATTATTAAACAATATATACAAAAGACTGTAGTAAGTGGTAAGGATGTACAGATGAAAAATGATTTGGTTGTTTCCCTCAATAGCCTGAATCTTATAAAAGAGCTAATGCACTTCAACAAATAAATATTCTGTTTGGTAGATTGTGGTGAGAATGAAGGAATAAATCAATAACATGCTGAGGGAAATTTGGAAATGATTAGGAAATAATTTTAGCCGAGGGAAAGAATATATAGAAAAAGTGGCACCTGAGCTAGATAGCTGAGGTCTAAAAAGATTCCAGGAGACAGAAGTTGGTCATTCAGGCAGCAAGCATTTATTGAGTACTTAAAAAGTGCCAGGCACTGTACTGAGGGATGGGAATACAGGTATAAGCAGAAAAGAAAACTGATCCTTTCTCTTAAAGGACCTACATTTTAATGGGGAAGACAACACATAAAAGGAAATTGAAAAGAGGCTCATAAGAAGGTGAGTCATGAGAACATGATTGAGTGCAATGACTGGCTTGGACATCTTCCTTTTATGGAGGTTCTGGGAGATGCTTCCCAATTGGGGAGAGGTGTTCTGGGTATAAGAGATGATTTAAATCAAGAGATGGAGGCAGAAAAATTCAAGGAATGATTGCAGACTAGATAGCACTCTATTTGAGCTATAATGTTGAATGTGAAAGGGAATCAAGGAATCATAATTTATAGTTGGGAAGATGGGATGGAGGTAGGTTGCAAGTCCCTTCAGTGTCAAATTGGGAAGCTCTTATTTTATCTTAAACACAACTCTATGGGTTATGTAGGAGAGTGACTAAATTATTAGATTTGCGAAGCAGAAATATTTTTGCAGGGATGGATTGATGGGTCCATGTCCAAAAGACTAATTAGGAGGCTCATTTAACAGTCCAGGTGGTAAAAATCTAAACCTGATTGTTGGTGTAATTACAGAAGAGAGGATAAATGTGAAAATTGTCAAGGAGAAAAATATTTATTAATTGTTTCTTGTGTGTCAAGTAATGTGCCAAGTACTGAGAATACAAATGCAAACTGTCCTCAGAGAACTTTCATTCTAAAATGGGGAAGACAGTACATCAGGGACCAGGGAAGAAATTTGTCTGAGAGGTCATTGTGGTTGAACCCAAAGGAGCATCTTTTCCAGAAGCATGAGGAATGTTGTTTTGATTATGTAAGCAGTAAAAGTTGGAAAGGTGGCGGAAGGTAGATGGTGAGAACGTTTCCATATTGGCTACCATATGGATAAGATGATAAACAATCTGAACAGTTAACTAAATAAAATTGGAGTCTGGGGTTAATTAAATATAAATTGACTATATTTAGCATATAGCAAGATTTATAAACTGATTGTATGTGGGAAGGAAAAAATAATGTGAGGTAAAGTTGAGAATCAGAGATGATTGATTTTGAGCTAGAGTTCTTGGGAGAACTGTGATTCCAGAAGTAGAAATAGGGAATTTGAGAAAAGGGACAAGGCCTCCCAATTTTACGGAATTTATCAAACCTTGAAGTAAATTGGCATAGCTCTTTCCCAGAATGAGGTGCTGAAGCAAGGCTTTAGTAGAAATTATCAGGATTATTTTTAAAAAATGATTGTTATATACTACTTTTTTAAAAAAATCCCTTTTTTAAAACTGTTTTTCACTAATTAGATGGAATAATTGCAAATAAAAAGATATAAGGAAGGTTACAAAGGGAAATGAAAATTTCTAAAGTTAAAACAAACATTTCTATTTATTAATAGAACAAATAAACAAAAAACAAAATCTTGCCATTCATAGTATAAAATGCATAATTAAAGCACATAACTGTGCATAATTCATATGTAAGGTATTATTTTAATTAAAGCTTAAATTACATAAATATATGATCAAAGTAGATTTACTAATGTATATTATTAAAACTTTCAAATTATGTCATTTTTTTTCTTATAGGATGAAGTTACAACTTTATATAGTTTTCCCCCTCCTAGATGGTGGGTTTATTTTTTTCTTTCTTGTACTTTTGAAATCACACAAATTATCAATCAAAAAACAATCATTAAGTGCTTACTATGTATCAGATATGGGATAATTGCTGAAGATAGAAATGCAAAATTGAAAAAAGCCTTTACTGTAGTTTACAACATATCAGAAGAATCCATATATACATTGAAGTATATACAGTATAAAATACATACAGCTAACACAAATAAGCAAAAGTGTGTGTGTGTGTGTGTAAAACTACTTTGTTTATATCTAGATATAAAAAAGGTATAAATAATATATATGCCTATAATTATGTTTGGAAATGAGGGCACCAGTAGTGCCCCAACAGTACAGTAAAGGTTTGATATAGAGAATGATTGCGTTTGCTGTATTTTGAGGGACTGAGGGATTCTCTGAAGCAAAAGTGAAGAAGTACATTGCAGAAGTGGAAGATGGCAATGCAAATATATATATATATTTATGCTAGTCATTTTTGTTTTGGGAGAGGTTGGGTGTAGAGTACATAACTCATTTTAAGGTGAACAAAAAATTTTAAAGTATATTACTTGTCTGTAAACCTTGAATTGAAATACCATATTGGTACATTGTACATGATATTTAAATTGTGGTTTTCATGATTTTATTCTTAGTAGCAAAAAGCACTGGTAGAAAAGAATAAAATGTGAGGAATGATTTCTCAATATATAAACTCCAAAATCTCACAAATTTACAGAATGGGATAAGATCTCAGGAGTCATTTATTAAAATTTGTATCTGAACAAGAATTCTCAAAGTGTGGTCATCCAACTTAAGTTTGAGGACCTCAAGAGAAAGAAAACTTATATCTGTCAGTACAACCCAATGATAAATGCCTATAATAATAAATGAATACATCTTTAAAAACAAACTGTTTACTTAAAATTGAAGTTGATTTTATTAATTGTATATCTCATAAGTCATCTTAATGGAATTTGGGGATGGCATTAAAAAACAAAATTGGTTGAGCTACAGTGTAACTATTATGGCCTATTAGATGTAAATACAATTTATTTGGAGTTATTTTATTCATTGGCTGCATGAGCACTTAAAAATCATTAGTAATTTATGTTCTAATGTGAATGTGAATAACAGTGCCACATACTATAAAACTTTTACTTTATTGTTATGAGATAGCGGGAGTTTAAGACCACACTAGGAGAGTTCTGTTCTCTCAGAAATTTATCTTGAATTAAATTTTAAGATAACAAAAGCTGCATTGTTTATTTATATCAACAATTTCTAGCACAATGCATATAAAGTACAAGTAAAATCAACCATTCTGATTAATTGTCCATCCAAATGCATTTTTTATCTTGGTAGTATCTTTCTCAGTGTGCATTGAAATCTGTCCTGCTCAGTTGTACAAGGTAAATACATATCAGACTAGCTCCTTTGTTGAAAATGCCATTTGTAAGATCTTACCCTGAAACTTTCTGATCCAAAATATATGTTTTTTAATGCTAGAGTGTTTCTATTGTTATATAAAGTAGGATCTCAAAACTGGTAGAGAGAGGAAAAGTAATGAGCAGGAGTAAAGCAATTTGCTAAGATAAACTCTGTTTACAATAGCAAAAGTTTTCATTTTCAACTTGGAATGATAATTTAATTCTTCATGGAAAAGAGTAAAATGGATGCCTGAATAAAATACCAGCCAATTAGTCAAACTGGGATTTTCTATAAACCTTTGTTGTTTTTCCACCCAAAGCCAGAGATACAGGGGCAGAATAATGACTGTGACTGAAGACATCTGCCTTAAATGAATACTTAATGGTAGCAAAGTTCTTTGACTTGTTTCTTAAAAAAACCTAATGGATTCAATAAAAAACAAATAGCATATCATACAGTTCCTACAGTAAAAGGTACTTATGGTCACAAACTAGAAAAATGTAGAAATTTTGGGAGAATTTCAGGTAGCAATTTAAAAGGCAGAACTTTTTTTTTTCTAGTGACACAGTCTGTGTAAAAGAAGTGTAGAAATAGCTAAGCAGTCCCTACAGACAGGTCTATGTGCAGATAGAATCAGAAGCAAATGAAACAAGTTTGTACTAATGACTTTGGGGACCAGAATGCCCTGAGAATGGAAGAAGAGGGCCATATTATCAGCAATGACCTCTAATTTGCAATTAAAATGACTATTGGGCATATAAATGGACACTTGGATGAGCAGATTGCATAATAAGGGTTAGGTGTTTAGAGAATTTTTCTAAGTATTCTTCACTAAGAAGAAGGTTTTGTTTTGTTTTGTTTTTCCCTGTCATTCCATCAGATTTACTGTGACCAGGTAACTGCTGTTTTTGGTTAATGGAAGTTAGTGTTAATTCCCTAAGTGGAAATAATTAATAATAATAATAAAGGACTGGATACTGAATTATATATAATGAGGACTAGAGTTGAACTTTGGAAGGGTATTCATATCTGTATTTTGTGTATTCACTAATAATCACCATTTATATAATATTTTAAAGTTTCCAAGAGAAGACCATGCTAAAAACATGTTAAGCCTTTCATCATTTTCTTTGGTATCTCTAAGTGGATTGTAAAATATTGTTTAAAATTTATATATATATATGTGTGTGTGTGTGTGTGTGTGTGTGTGTATTATATATACATATATATGTGTTAATCTTAGCAAAGTTTGTCTTTAATACCTAAGGGAAAGAAATGAATTCTAATTCGTTAATTCAGTAAACTTATATAAAATGTAGCAGGCAAAGCATCTAATAAATATTGTCACCTTGTTCAGTTCTTCAGATTTATACTATAGGAAGAAAATAATTTGTCTGAGAATGCTTTTTTAAAGAAATTTCTTTCACTTAGTGACATCATAGCATGAAGACGGTTGCCCAATACTCTGAACAATTGGGCCAGCAGAGTATAAACTTTTGAAGATCCTACTACACTGGAAAACCTTTGAATATGAATTCGGTGATGGACCGTATATTTATCATGTGAAACCTAATCTAACTGCATTTAGAAAAGATCATCATCATCATATTATCATCATCAATTTAGCTGGTATTAACACTTTAAGGATTGCCAGACAATGTAAATATACTATCTCATTTGATCCTCACCACACTCTTGTGAATTAAATGCTATTTTCATTCCTATTTTACAAATGAGGAAATTGAGGCTGATTTAAGTCAAGTGATTTCCCCAAAGTTACATGATTAGTAAGTATATGAGATAGAATTTATAATTATGTCACTATGTCACCTAGCTGGCTTGTCACCAAGTTGACTTTAGGATGATGTTATTTTTGGCCACTATAGCGACTCTTTAGACAACTAAGTTACAGAGCAGTTGAAGTTTCATTGATTAAGTGTTTATTATTGCTGTTGAAATGACAAATCCTTGAATTATTTTTTAAAGTATAGCTCTTTATAATTTCAAAAAATATTTTGCATACTTAATGTTTTACCTGGGATAGAACAACTTGGGAAACTCCATTCTAGAAATCTAGATAAAACCACAAAGTCTAGTACACCACTAAGCGTCAGACATATAAGCAAGGCTGGGGCAAACATGCCCATATATTAAGTCTGAAAACGTATGTCTGAAAGCTAGAAATCAAGAACACAGTCTTGTGGAGAGAAAGTGAAAACTGTATTAAGAACTATTATTAAGAAGTCTAATTTGAGAAATATAGTTTCTATTCAAATAGGAGTACAGCAGGTGAGTACTATCTGCCTTCCATTTGGATCTTTGACAAACTGGACACAGGTTAGTGAGGAAGCTAGATGACTCATTATATAGAGATCTGGACCTGAAGTTAGGAAAAGCTGAATTTAAATGCAGTTTCAGACAGTTACTACTTGTGTGATCTTGAGTAAGCATTTTGCCACCCAATCCTTTGGAAAAGGACATGGCAAACCATTCCATTATCATTACCAAGAAAACCCCATAACCAGTAGAAGGCATGGGGTAATGAAGAGTCTGACAACTGATTAACTGAACAACACTTAACAACAGAGAAGTTAGTACTGAAAATGTCCAATATTTGTCATGAATAATAGCATTATTAAGGGTGAAAGGGCAAATGTACTGGAAATTAATAGCTGTAGGAGAATAAAGTTCTGGGCAGAATAAAATCCTGTAAAAATGTCTCCCTACCATTCATCAAGTGAATGGATGACTGGACCAGAGATCTCTGGCTAATTTGTTCACTTTTAAATTATTACTGTTATTATGTTATTAAATATTATTATAATAGCATATTTTTATGTTATATTATTGAAAAGATATTTTTTCTACAGAGAAGCGCTTACTCAGTCCTCTCTAAAACATCCGAATGCTACTCCTTCCTTTTTAAGAATTTCATAGAGGCACAAATTTCTCCCTGCTTAATCCCCCTGAAAAGGCCAAAACAAACCTAAAACATTCTTACATTTGTCAAGAGAAGCTCCTTTTATATAACATTTTGATTTGGGTTCTCTTGTCTTGACAAATGGATTGTTGAAAATTTCTCTAGCTCCAGCTAGTTGTCCCTGGCAAATATAGAGTATGACAACAATGTCTAGACCAAATCATTTTTTCATCTGTATTTCTTCAGTTAGCTGCCTAAAAAGTAACTTTTCATGCAAAGTAGTCTGTTACCACAACAATTTTGTTTTGATAACAAAATAGCATGTCCTTTAAAAATACCACTTCCCAAAAAAAAAGCATTTTGAGAGATTCTCTGCAATATTTATCTTTCTATGAACTATAGCAAGGGAAATAAGACTGATTTTTATCCATTAAATAGTATCATAATTACTGGTTCTTCATCTTTTTGAAATATAGAGAAACTGCAAGATGATTTATTCTCTTTGGTTTTAGGTTGTCTGGTAGTTATTAAAATGGAACTGCTGTCATTTCAGTAGAAGAACTAATATAAAATGAGAATATTAAATTATGTAATGGCACAATGATTTATCAGACTGTTTTCTCCAGTATGATCATTTGTATGATGGAAATAAATGTAAAAATTTTCTCTATTAAAGCTTTAATTTTCCATTTGGAATGATAGTTGAATTCTCAGATAAACTTAATGTTTTTGGCTATTATTTTGTCCTTGGATTTGCTCAATTCAGTTAAATTTAAATTCAAATAAGCACCTGCTATGTGCAGGACTGGTTCTAGGCATTGACAATGAAAATGTAAAAAAGAATCAGACACTGCTTTCAAGAAGAGTGCATTTCATTGGAAGATTGTGTTAAAAATGTACATAAATCACTAAATATATTTACAACATAATGTAAAATACCTTTAATAAGGAGAGATCTGGGGTGATAAAATATATCATAAAGAGAGAAAAGGTAACATACCACTGAGACTTTATTAATAAGTGTTATTAAATTTTGAAGTCATTTAACTTCATTGAGGAGTTCCAAATAGTCTTTACTTTTTTTTCTTAAATGCTAGAGGTTTCAAGATTGTAGTTTTCTATGAGCTGGACAATCTACAGGATGATAATTAGGGGAAGAATAGGTCACAGTTCTGGAATATGCATGAATGAATTAGAGGAATATCTATTGTCCTACCCTTAAAATCAACTAAAACATCACTAGAATTCATTTAGCTCCCTAGTTTTAAGAGTCTAGTCAAAGTCTTTCCTATGTGCTATAGATTCCTAGTACAATACCAATGATTAATTATAATTGTAACCAGACACTGAGAATTTTTGAAGAGCTACAAATTTCAAAATGTGAAAAGTATCTAGTTCTTCACATGCTTGCTCATTCAGTGATTTCTCCTCCTGTGATCTCTCAGAAGGGTTCTGATAGTATAATGGCATGGATGCAACAATGTATTACATAAACACTAAAACAACGCTTGGGTATGTTGTTTGGAATGGAATTCCTAGGTGACAACTCTGATCTCCTTACTTAATCATCTCTTTACCTATTTTGTACAATATATATACCACTATTTATAACAAACATTTTGATTTTTATAATTTCTAATAGTAACATATGAAACTGCTGAAGTTGCAGTTCAGATATTTTGACTTTTTTCTGAACAAGAAGCAGCATGTGCAGATAAATGCAAGTCTGGTTTAGATGTTAGGGAAACCTGGTTTCAAGTCTTACATCTCTAACAGATATTTGCTGTGTCACCATGGGCAATCCCAGTCTTCTAGGAAGCTCTCCAACAGCTTAAATTACCTCTGAATTACATGTCTACATCAGCTGAGTTTCTCCATATGAATGAAATCACATTTGGACCAAGAGAAACCAAATAACCAAAAGCAAAAACACTGTTTGTATTTTTGTTGTATTCATCTTTATTTATATTACAATATGTATTTGATTGAATTAACACTAACTGAATGATTCCTATCAAATCTAATTACAGTTAGCATTGTGAAATATATTACAAGAGAGCCATCAAAACTAGAAAATAGAAACTAGATTCTCAGTGACATAATTGGTTTTTCTCAAGATTTCTCACAGAATGGGTAGATTCTTTTCCTACTCTGCCAGAAATATTTTCTCTAACTTTAAATTTGAACTCCACCAAACAAATGCATTTTCTCCTTTTTCTATCTTTTGTCACACTAGAGCTCAATAAGTTGACATTTCTTATAAGTATTATTTATGTTTTAAAAATCATTGTTATTAGCTTTTTCCCATTGGTTAAAGGGATCTCTAATCCTTCAGCTTCACCAATGTTATTCATCAACCTCATCTTAATTAGTTATTTCTCAACAATACTAGACAGATATCATTTGGTATAGATTTAAAATTGTTAAAATTGGCAGACCAACTTAATTTATTATTTAGTACTGTGTTTCTATGTAAATATAAACTATTTACATAGAAATTCATTGTTACTAACATAAAATACACATAAGCAAAAGGTCTAACAGCCAATGGATTACTGATAAATGAGTACAATTACTACTAGCCTGTTTTATTGATGAACAAATATTTTGTAATTGTTACTGTTGTTCAGTCATTTTTTTCAGTCTTATACAATTCTTCAGGACCCCCTTTGGAATTTTCTTGGCAAAGATACTGGTTTGCCATTTTCTCCTTTTATTCATTTTATTAATGAGGAAACTGAGGCAAACAGAGTAAAATAACTTGCTCAGGTTCACATAATTCAAATGTTTGAGACCAGATTTGAATTTAAGAAAATCAGTCTTCGGGACTTCAAGTCTGGGGCTCTATCTACTGCACCAAATAGCTGCTCCCATTTTGTAATTAGTATGTTATTAGTAGTATGTTAGTGTTTTATATTTATGCAAAAATATATTGTCAGTTTCAGTATTGGCAATTAATTTTATTTTCTAAAGTTGATTGATCACAACCTGATTTATGCTGTTCCGTGGCTTAGCAATTTGTTTTTCATTTTAAAAATAGGTTTTTCTCGATAGATTTGGATGTTATATTTTCTAGACTTCCCTGTGTTCCTCTCTTTGCTATCTTCCAGAAGAAAACAGCAAAACTGATAAATTCATTTCAAAAATCTGAAATAGTCTACTTACAAACTTCCTACATCTGCAAAGAAGTTGGGAAGATATCTTCTTACATCTCTTCTTTAGGGCCAAGCTTGTTCTTTGTATTTTTTTAATGTTTATTTTGTTTTACAATTATTTTGAAGTAATTTTATTTTATTTATTAATGGCAGAAAGCCTTTTATTTTCACTGAAATAGTGAGAGGGATATAATTGAATATGCTGGGTTTTGAAAAATTATGTTTTAATATTATAATACAAAATTTTAAGATCCTGTTCTAAATTTAGTTTATTTTATTTCCAAGGTTTTTTTTTTTTAAATAAATTTTATTGAAACATTTTGTTACATAATTGAAATTTCCTCCTGTATTCCTGGCCTTCCTTCCTTTCAGGGTATTATCCCCTTTTTAAAGGGGACTTTTTAAAAATAAAAATAAAAAGAGAACAGAAACAAAGAAAAAACAACAACAACAACAACAAAAACTGTTCAATACATTGCAAAAAATTGACTTTGTATGCAAGTGTTTCGTACCTATGGACCCACACCTCTGCAAAAGAGTAGGGCGTAGATGTTTTCTTTATTTCTTATTTAGGAGCAGCTTGTTCTTTCTAATTTTTGCAACATTCATTTTTAATTGTTTTGTGGTTGTTTTTCTATTTTCATTGTTTTAGTCATCATGTTTATTGTTTTCTTGGTTTTGCTTCCTTTACTTCTCATTGACATATATAAGCCCTTACATGCTTTGCAGTTTTCATTTAAATCATTTTGGTTTGTTTTTATGAAACATTAATATTTTATAGCCAGATGCACCACAACTTATTTGGTCATTATTTAACTTAAAGTTACCTGCTTTGTTTCCAATTCTTTGCTATCACCAAAAAAAAAAAAAAAAATCTGTGTGTGTGTGTGTGTTTGTGTGTGTGTGTGTGTGTGTGTGTGTGTGTGTGTGTGTAGTCTTATTTCTTCCCTATCTTTTCCTCTTTTCTCTCTCCTCCCTCTTCTTTATGTCCCTTTCCTTTTCTTCCTCTCTTCTCTTTGTTCCCTACCTTTTTTCTTTCTTTTTTTTTTTTTGTTAATTTGTAGAATAAAATGAAACTTGGGAGTTTTGTGGAGTTGTGGGGAGGGGAGGGTTGTTTGTTTTGTTTTTTACTTGCATTTCTCTTGTTACTAATTGGAACATTTTTTCAACTGGTCCGAAATACTTTGCAATACTTCTGAGAATTGTTTACTTCTCAGAAGAAACAATTCTTCGTATCCCTTGACACTCTATTGATAAATATAAATAAATATATAATATATAATAAATATTTATGTCTGTCTATTGATCTATTTATCCATCCATTTATGTGTATATGTGTATGTATAAACATATATGTATATATACACACATTTTTTTCTTTTTCAGTAGTGAAAATATAAACTTTTTATCCCACTTCTGAATCTTTTTTATGGCTTTAAAATAATATAATCTAAGTTAGTGAACTTTTGATATAGATGGAAATTATAGAAGATCTGGATGGCAATTCCTATTATTTTATGAATTACAATGATGAGAATAAAGAGGGGGATATGTAGACTGATTTTGTTGGAAGACTAGCATTTAAAATGTCAGTTATACAATATACTACTACAATACATTACAATATGCACTTACTTTATTGAATACCAAATGTGTTATTATTACATATAACACAGTTCTTTTCTACACTGGCAAACTTCTAAATCTGGAATATGGCAGTTAAAAGGCTACTCTATGTTAGAAAGCAGGATGCCAGACTCCTTGTTTACCCTCTGCTATCTCCACAATCTTGGAAATCCACTTTTACAAATCTTGGCATCTAAAAAGCATCAGAGAAGGAAGTTGTCTCTGACCTTCTTGGTTAATCTTATCTCCTTTTTTCTCTCTATTTGCTCTCTTCTCACTTCGTTTTCCCCTGTAACCTCAGTTTGTTACCCTCCTTATAAAATGTGAACTCTAAGATGGCATTATATATCCTTTTCAGGTTATTATTTCTATTCTAACAACCAGGTCCTCCTTACTAGATAGAATCAGATCCCGAGAAGATGTTCCCGTCTTCATTTTTTCTATCTTTTGAAAGATGAAATGCCAGCAAGAGATATCAATAATTTATTGATATCTCTACTTTTAGCCAGAAACCAGATTGTTTTATCTTCAGAATAGAAATGCCTTGCTTGCCTAAGAGCAGAGTTACTAGACAGGATTGATCCTTCCCAGCTCTATAACTTACATGATGTCTATATAACTTCTCTAACTTATGAAAAATAAGTTGAAGAAAATTATTATGAAAATAATAAAAATGAATAACCTCGCTCTCCTGATATCAGGGAAACAAAATATAATCAAAGTTTTAAAATTTGCTTGTTATTCATGTATTTCTCCATTTCATTTTTTTCCCTTTGGATATCACACTTTAAAAGAAGTTTATTCCTGCTTCGTTTTGGACAGGAAATGCTCAGCATGATATACTTTGACTTTGATGTCAAATATAGCCAGTGCTGGAAATGTTTCAATTTCCCAGGGAAGCAACATCAATCCTAGGAGTGAATCTTTTAGCTGAATATGTTAGCTCAATAGGAAGATGCTCTCTTCACAAGTCTCAGTATTCCAGTTATGAAAAAACAATGGCTTTCATTCTTTAAATACAATTAGAAGAGAATGTAAACCAAAGCCTGATTATTGTCTTGCAGTTCTTCTCCTCTTCCAATCCAAGTAAGACTAGTTTTCTTCACCTCAAAATTTGTGGAACCACTAGTTGATGTGTTTCTTTGTCTTAAGCATTTTCTCATTCTCTTTCTTTAGTAGTATCATTTCCCTTTTTTGCAATTTTATTGAATGGACTGCTAAGATAATTTTGTCTTAGTTAAGGTTTTCTTCAATTTGTACAATATTTTTACTTGTTTTTAAATTACTTTTAATTTTTATTTATCTAGCAGACTTGTGATTTCATTGTTTTAGTGATCTCCTGATGAGGAAACTCCCCCTAATGATACAGGTAGCTTACAATCTGGGAAAATTGTCTGAGGCATTGAAAGGTTAATTGATTTGCCTTGAGACATAAAGATCAAGGCATCTATAAGAATATTAATTGATATATTCATAGTTTGTTTTCTCCTCAACATTGTGAAGTAAGTAATTTAAGAACCTGTTTTCTTTATTTTAATTTTCTTCCTTTTTCTCTCCTTCCCTTTTTTCCCTCCCTCCCTCCTCCTCCTCCTCCTCCTTATTCTTCTTCTTCTCTCTCTCTCATTTTAAAGATTGCCTATCTAAGTACAGGGACTACTTTTGGGCAGTCCTATTGTAATCCCTATGTGAGATTTGACCTGTTTCTGATATAAATCAGTTCCTCTCCTGCACCCTGATAGCCACTATTCTTTTCCTCTGACCCATTCCTCAATTATGAAGACTTAACAATATTAATGCTGAACATTGTATCAAAAATGATAGGCTTAACTCACCCACTGAATCTCAAAAATGCTGAGATTTATTAGTCTCAGCCTTTTGAATGATTCCTACTCTATTCTATCTGTGCATTTGAAAACCTCATTTTTTTTAAAGTGAAGAAAGAGGATATTTCGAAAAGTTAAGTGACTTCAGCAGGGTCGCATAGTTATTAAGGGTCAAATCTGGCATTCAGATCATGGTTTTTGCTTCTAAGACGTCACTCTGTAGAGTTTCAGGTACGGAGGGGAGGGGAAGTGGAGGAATTGTTGGATAGTTCTATCATAATATTAATTTTTACCATTTTTATTTGTTCATTTTGCTTTGAACATGAATAGAAGTTTTTAAATTCACAACAGGAAGGAACTGAATTTGGGAGAAGATTAACTATCTTTGAACTGAGAGCCTAAAGGGGACTTATAGAAGAATGGCAATCCAAATACATAGGGCTCATTACTTTGACCCTGAATATAAAAGACCAAAGAATGACTACTTGAATGGCAATTCTTCTCAGAAAGAAGGAGAACTTTTCTCCTTTGTGCAGTATTTCTATACAGTGATTCTGTTAGAATTTTATGGGATTGTTGCACTAAAATAGCAGTAGGCTATGAACTATAAATTCTTTTAGGCTTTCCTAAAAAAAAAAAATAAACACAAAATTTGCAAATGGAATATTTTTGCTAATGAAGATCAGGCTTAATTTGCATCCATATATTCAAACTCAAAAATGACTTTTTAAAAATCCTCTTTAAATAACTGGAATTTACATTTATTCATTGACCTCCAAATTACTTATATGAATAACCTTCTCTTTATTTTTCCTCCCTTATTATTCTAAAATATGTAATAAAATTGCTATAATACTTTTTTTGTTTGTTTGTTTTGGTGATTTTTGATGATTACTTTTTAGGGTTAGATGAAGAACAATTTTATAATAAGAAAATCTCTGTATTTTTATCCACCAAATAAAAACTTTTGAAAAATTTAAGGGATAAGATTTAAGATCACAAGTATTAGGTTAAATAAATTGCTTTGTATTTATTTATTATTTTTCACCTAGATAGATGCTAAACCACCCCACCTTTTTCTTTTCCCTTCCCCCCTCAGCTGCACAAAGAAATCAGCTCAGCTAGTTTAGGATAGAATTAAGAAGCAGGACACAGGAACACTTACTTCACAGAAGATTAAGCTGAAGCAAAGGATAATACCATTTTCAATTAAAATTGCCTAGGGAAATTAGGTAGACAGAGCATAATTACCTGGGTTGGCATTCAGCCAGGTTTCCAGAGCTGAGACCCTACCCTCTTTAAAAATGCTATAGATCTTAAATGACCACAAGCAACTGAAGATGTGTGTGTGTGTGTGTGTGTGTGTGTGTGTTGTGTGTCTGTGCATATGTGATCCTAGCAATTTTTCAATTTTTAGTTTTCCAGAACAACTATTTTAAAACAAATAATGTGATATGAACAATACAAACAAATAGGACCTTGTAAATACGGAGACAAAAAAAAATCTGTTATGTAACCACATCAATTCAAAGTGAGAAGATACTGGAAAAGCCTTCATTTTTATTGTTTTGGTGATCTTTTCTAAGTTATCAATGAAAAACTGATATAGAGATAAAATGGATGTATAACACAAAGAACCTGACTGAAGCTAATTATTACCATTCTCTCTTACCCTCCTCCCTTGCACCTTTTTCAGAAAAGGTTCCAATATGTAGGTGTCCTAACTCATTTCTCAGTGTCAACTCAGCTACCTGGGTAAATATCATCTTTCACTTGGACCATTCTAGCCCTGCCTCTTATTGAGATGAGTCATTTAAAGTAAATATATTTTAATGTAAATGTCAAGATTTAGTACTCTGCTTTTTCTGTTCCTTTCTGGGACATTTTATAAAGACTGATTAATTAATACATGTGACCTCATTCTTACTTCTAATGTTGACAAAAAGCATCTGATAATATATTGTCATGTTCTATGGCTAGAAGGAATTAATGAAGCTGTTTAATGTACAAAACATATACAAATTTAGTTAAATGCAAGTGAAAATTTTTTCTTTGTCTTTTATGTAAAATTAAAAAAAAGAAATAATGTATTCTTTGTGTTTCTAGAATTTCTTTTAAACTTTATTTTATTTTTTGGACTTTGAATTTCAAGGGATAGAAAAAAAAAGAAACTTTTGCCAATGGAGTTTGGCAGTTGCTCTGAAACTTTTGATCTTAAGACTATTGTGTTTTGTTGTTGTTGTTGTTCACTCATTTTAGTATATCTTTGTAACCCCATTTGGGATTTTCTTAGCAAAGATACTACAAAGATACAAAAAGGATTACTTCCCCAGATCATTTTACAGAGGAGGTATCTGAAGCAGACAGAATTAAATGATTTGCCCAGGATCACACATAAAACTAGTAAGTGTCTGAAGCCAGATCTGAAGTCATAAAGATAAGCCTTCCTGACTTCCGGCCTGATATTCTATTTACTGTACCATCTGACTGCCCCAAAGTATGATGCAGAACACTAATAGAAGTGACTCACTCAGGATCACAAATCTCAAAGATGATTGAATTTGAATCCAGTCTTCTTGGCTTACAGGCCAGCTCCCTATCTCCTTTCCATTTCAGAGCAGGAGGATATAGCTTGTGGAGTGGATAAGAGAAGAAATGAGAAAAAATAAGAAATCCCATTTTTTCTTCCTTGCCACATGCAGAGAATTTACAACATTGTTGATGTAATCAGGGGTTTTCTTATCAGCTTCCTTAACTGATCTAACTCCTCACATGGAGAAGCTAGAAAGCCTTACTAATAGCAAATTTGAAATGACTTCAAGGGGAAGGACTTTGGAGAGACTGGAGCATATAGGTAGATATTCTCTAATTGGTTTTGATCTATTAGCCATTTGGTTGAGAAGAGCCTTTTTGAATTGGCTGCAGAGCAGGAACTGCAAAAAGGACTGAGATAGATTTGGCTGACTCTCTTTACATCATTTGGTGAATTCTTTGATCAGAGTATCCAATGAGAGATGACATTATATAAGGGAAGAAGCCTTGAAGACTTCTCCAATCTAAGGCCATCCATGTGGCCTTGGAAGACAGTCCTTTATTCTTGTTCTATGTAATTTTTCTTCTCTATTTTAGGTGAAAGACATAGAACTAAGTCCTCTGTGACTATTACCAGAAATAAAGTATATTGTTCCTGGGGAGCAAAGCAACCAAAGTAAAAGATACTGCTTATTGATCCCCAGAAAAGTTTTATAATTTTGGTGATATCTGTCATACATCCTTGAGAAAAAAAAGAATGATCTTTGAGAACACATATCATAGAGCGCTCAGTAAGGAGATCTCTGCAGGGCATCTGAGCACCCAAAATAATATGCTTGGAAAGTGCTATTTTAGAGGTAGAGGATATGAACCATGAGGGATGTTAAATGAATTGTTCAAAGCGAAACAGTGAGTCAGTGAGAAAGCCCAGAATAGAACATAATTTTCCTGATTCCAAGCCTTGGGGTGAAACTGTTAAGTTGACATGTTTTGATTTTCTTGAATTCACTGAATTAATCTTTTACTTTTCAGACTCTGAAAAACACACACACACACACACACACACACACACACACACACACACAAAAAAAAAAAAAAAAAAAAAAAAAAAAACCAGGGCATCCCCAAAGTCATAATGTGGTTTTCAGCTTTACTAATTACTGAAATGCTGAAAACTGCATCAATACTTTTAGGTCATCCTGAAAATCATGTCAACAATCACCTTCCATGTTTATTTAAAATTTCCTAATGAATTGAGTTAAAACATATTTCTATTTTTTCATTTTATTAAATGATATGCAAGCACCAGCTCACCTTATGTCTGTAGTTTTGTTAGTCACCACTAGTAGGCGATGTCATCCTGTTAGATGAATGAATAGATTTCTATATTCAATATAATCAAATTTTAGTTTTTCTGAACAAAATATTTAAAGATGAGAATATGGGCAGATATTAAAAAAGAAAGTAAATTGGCTATGAAGATAATAAGGAGTAGCATTTAAAAATACATCAAGACAAATGTATGCTAATTCATGAATAAATTTCATATGGATGCTAGTTAACAATGGCAATGAATGATTTTAAATCTTTTCTTCCTCATATTTTTGTATTCAAAACCTCCAGGGCTGTTCATAATAAGGCAAGATCCATGTAAGTTTGCACACTAGTCAGACTATCTTGTTACATTGATACATGATATATATGGTTAACTACGGCAATATTTTATCTCATTAATTCACTCTATTTAAGGTCACCTTTATTTACCTCTTTTCTCTACACAGCAAGGCAAAATTGAGATACTTTTCTATTTTTCACCTAAATAAAATCCAGCTTAATGAGAGATGAGAAGTATTTAGCCTTTCTTCTATGCTTTGATTGCTGTGTTTCAGCTAGGTGAGGCCACCATTCCCTCTGACACATTTGAGGTTTTTCTGAGTCCTTGGAAATCTACTCAATACATAGTTAAGGAAGTTCACTAACTTCTGTACTTCTGCTAAAGCAGTCAAATAAGTTTTGTTTACTACGTTTCTCCTCTACTGCCCCTTGAGTCTCTTCTTGTGGAACATTTTGAAAAGCAGTTCACCATTTCCCTCTTTAAATATCAACATATTGCAGTACTCAGCTGGAACCAAGCTTTTATTGCAGCAGCTTTTTCCTTCTACAATTTCACTGATCCAATACAATTCTTGTTCTTTTCTTTTTAAATAGAAATATATTTTTATTTATGTTGTTAAATATTTCTTAATTGCATATGCAATTTAAAAAAATAATTTAAAATTTGTATGAGTTTCAAATTCTCTTCTCCCCTTCCAATTGGATTTCCTGAGAAGGCAAGCAATTTGATAGCAGTGATACATATGAAGTCATGAAAATATATTTCCATATTATCCATGTTATAAAAGAAAATATAAGCAAAACACTACAACAACAACAAAAACATTAAAAAATGTGTACTTCAGTCTGCATTCAGAGTTCATCAGTTCTCTCTCTGGAAATGGATTATATTTTTTTATCTTGAGTCCTTTGGAAGTATCTTAAGTCATTTTTTTGATCAGACTAGTTAAGTCTTTGATGGTTGATCATCTTTATAATATTGTTGTTACTATGTACAATGTACTTTAGATTTGTCTTAACTTTGTATATTCCTAGTTTTTTTTAAACCATACTTCTTGAAATTTTTTTATAAAAATCAAATTTCTTATTCCATCACAATCATATATCGCAGCTTGTTTAAACATTCCTCAATTGATGGCTGTCCCTTTGATTTCAAATTATTTACCATCACAAAAAGTGCTGCTCCTAAATATTTTCATACAAATAAGTCCTTTTCCCTTTTCTTTGGAATACAGACTTAGTATTGGTATTGCTGGGTCAAAAAGAATGCATAGTTTTATGATCCTCAAACATGCTGTCCCCAAAATAGTCTTGCTCCCTTTGGTATTCCACTCATGGGCATGTGCTTGTACCTTCTTTTCCACATCTTCTTCACCATCTGTCATTTTCTTTTTCAGGTCATGTTAGCCAATCTCATAAGTGTGAGGGGTTATTCAGAATGGTTTTAATTTTCATTTCTCTAATCAGTGGTAATTTAAAGCATTTTTTATGTCACGTTTGATAGCTTGCTTTCTTCCTTTGCCTATTCACATCCTTTGAACACTTATTAATTGGGGACTGGCACATGTCTTATAATTTTGGTTCAGTTTCTTATATATTTGAACACTGAAACCTTTATTAGACTTTAGTTTATTTATTTATACATATTATAAATATATATATATAAAATATAAATATAGGATATAATTTATCATAATATGTGTTCATTTATTATATAATATAATAAAAATAAATAAATATATTTATTTATTTCTGTTTTCCTTATAATTTGGGATATATTATTTTGTGCAAAAGATTTTTAATTTCACATACCATAAACAAAATTGTCTATTTTACTTACTATGATTCTCTTTCTTTCTGTGTTTAGCTTTCTATGTTTCTCTTGAGTCTTGTATTTGAACATCAAATGTTCTATTCCACTCTGATTTTTTTTATCAGAAATGTTTGAAAGCTTTCACTATTCCCTTAAATATTTTTTTACTTCACATGAAGAAATATACTCATTTTTATTGGATAGGTTATTCTTGTTTGAAGATCCAACTCTTTTGTCTTCCTGAATATCATATTCTAAGTTCTATACTTTTTTAATCTAGTAGCTGTTCAATCTTGTGTGACTTTGGCTACATAGCATGTTAATGATTTTTTTCTAACCTATTTGAAGTATTTTCTCTTTGATCTGGGACTTCTGGAATTTGGCTATAATTTTCCTATGAATTTTCTTTTAGGATCTATTTTACGAGAAGATTGGTGGATTTTTTTTTCATTTAGCTAAATCTTATTTTAAGGTTTGTTTTTCTTCAGGGTTTTTTGCCTCTTTACCAGATTGTTAATTATTACCTTTTGATAATTTTCTTTCATTCTCTTATTTTTAAGGTTTTTTTTTTTCCCTCTATCATTCATATAAACTTGAAAATCATTGTAGAACTCCTCCAGGAATTTTTGTGGCTTTGTATCAAATTCCCATTTTACTTTGAGAATTTGTTTGTTGCTATTTTGACTTTTGATTTTATTTGATTTATTTTTTTGGTTTGTGTCTTAATCTTTTCTTCACTATAGTAGCTTTTTATAATCAAGATGTTATTTTTTGATGTTATTGCTGTTGTTTGTTCATTTTTCCCCCGTTTCTTGATTTTGAATTTTCTGTTAATGTTGAACTCTATTCTTTTGTGAGGTGGGAAAGGTCATTGTTTTAAGCTTTAGGCTTTTTTACACTGATATTTCCAAAGCTAACTGGCATTTTGGGAATTTTTGGTGATCCCAAAGTAATATCATTTGGGAAAAGGTATGGACGCTGCTCTCTTAGCCTGTGCTCTGGTTCTTACCAAGAAAGGTCTCTGGTTCCTTGGGATTACAATTGATACTTCTCAGGGCCACTGCTACTTTGGGACCAGGAATGATACTACTCCTCAGGATTTCTGAGTCTTTTTTTCCACCTACAGCAATAGTACCTCCCTCTTGAATGAAAGTGCTCCTTTTTACCTTTGAACTGTAATACAAAAATGGGTGTGCATAATCAAGTTGCCAACCAGCATCCGATGACTATTAGCATAGGATTTCTTAATAACCCCATTACATTCTCTTTTCTTAAGTAAATTTCTCCCCCTCTCAGACCTACTGTCTCTTCTTTCTTCCGTTTCTCCTTCTCTTGGCTTTCCTCCTTAATGCCTACAAAAGTGCTTGTTTTTTTCATCTTCAAAAAACCTTCACTTAATCCCAACTACCTCTTCTTGTAACTATTTTCCATTTTATGAGTAACTTTCTTGAAAAGTCATTCTAGAACATGTTCCTCCACCTCCTTTTCCTTTCCCTCACTTCTTAACATTGTATAGTCTGGCTTCTAACTTCATCATTTAACCAAAACTTCTTCCTAAATTTAATTAAAGACCACTTAATTGCTAAATCTAATGGCCTTTTCTCAATCCTCATCCTTCTTGATGATGTAAAGAATACACTTTGATACTATTCACTACTCTCTTTTCCTTGTTACCCTCTTCTCTTTTGCATTCTTTTCTATGCTTTCATGACTCTACTGTCTCCTGGCTCTCCTTTCATCTATCTCAATGCTTCTTCTCAATTTCCTTTGTTGGATCTTTATCTAGCTCATGCCTGTTAATTATTAGTCACCCATAGGTCTTTTCCCTTTTCTCTGTTTCACTTACTGACCTCATAAGTTCCCATGGATTCAATTATCATCTATATGCTTATGATTCATAAATCTACTTGTCCAGTTTTCATCTCTTTGTTGGCCTCATCTCACATCTCCAGTTTCCTGTTTGATATCGCAAAATGGACATTATGTGGCCATTTTAAACTCAGCATATCCAAAACTGAATTCTATTACCTGAGTTCCAAACGGAAACTCTCCCTTACCCTTTCTTTACTTTAGTCCATCCTCCATTCAGCTGTCCAAATGATCTTCCTAAAGCATTGTCTAAACTTCTTACCTACTCCAAACCCCAATCCTCCTATCCGATTCAGTAACTTCAGTTGCTCTAGAATCAAATATAAAATCCTGTCTGGCATTCAAAGCCCTTCATAATCTTGCATCATACATTCATATGTACTCTGCATTAGAGGGACATTAACTTCCTTGTTGTTCCTCGAATACAACTACTTTCTGACTAGCCATTTTTACTTTCTAACACTTTATGCCTGGAAAGTTCTTTCACTCCATCTCTGCTTTCTGACTTCCTTAAAATCTCAACTAAAATTCCATCTTTTAAAAAGGAAACTTTCCTGATACCTCTTAATTTTAATGATATTGTCAGTTATTTTGAATTTATCCTGTATATAGTTGTAGCACCTTAAAAGTAGGGACTCCTTTACCTTTGTTTCCTTAGTGCTTAGCACATAGTAAGTGTTTAACAAATTTTATTGACTGACTGATTAGACTCAGGAAGACTTGAGTAATTTGGGCCTCATATGCTGAATACCTGAGTGACATTAAACAAGTCACTTAACCTCTATTTGCCTAAGATAGGAATAATAATATTTCCCTTTCCGGGTTATTCTAACTGCAAAAGGAACATTTTATGTAGAAATGCTTTTCAGATCTTAAAATACTATATAAATGTCAGTTGTCATCATTATCATCATCATCATTATTATTAATATACCAGTCTACTTCCACAAACCATTAGTGAGTAACATCTGTATGTCACTCATCAGGAGAATACTTTTTTCCTAAGCCCTGATATTATTTCAGGATTTGATACAATAATAAGAATGCTATCTCTGAGATGTCTTTATTTTTTCTATTGAAAAAGAATTCCTCCTCTTATTTGGGCTTTATTCAGGAGAGCAGTCTCCATAACAGACATTTGGCTAACACATTCCAAATATAGAAAACTTGAGCAAAACAATTTTAAGCCATTAACAAAGAGTACAATTTTTCCAACAGTATAATCTAAACATTGAATTATTTTTAAAAAAAATTTGTATCTCCATGACCCCAAAAATGTGTCTCCATGACAAAAATCTTGGCCACATGGATTATTGGACAATGTAGGAGGGAAATATGATTATTTAATTTTTAAACAAAATTTTTATGAGTTATTCTCCAATATGATTTATAGGATTTTACACTGTGAAAACTTTGAGAAACTTTGTTTCTCCACAAACATGATATTTTTTCTTCCTTCAAATAATTGAGAATTGATTCCTATAAAACTGGTCCTTTTTGAACACTAAGTTCATTCATTTTGATACTGAATCATAAATCAAATTTAGGATTGGAATTAAATGAAAATTTTAAAAAAAGGTAAATGAATATAATCCTGAATATGTGTTTGGGAGTGGCAATAATGATAATTAAAACTGACATTTACATAGGATTTTTAAGGTTTGTGAAATGGTGTATTCCTGGGTTTTCACGTGCTAGTCACAGCAATTTGGTCTTTACAACAGAATCACCAATTTGAGAGTTGAAAAGAAGGAACCTAAATGATCATCTAGTCTGACCCATACATGTAAGAAAATAATACATATGGTTTTCATAATTCTTTAGATGAAAGAATTAAATTTAAAGTGGCTAAAGGCTTTGACTACGGTTATACAACTAGTAAGAATAAGAAACTAGATTCACTCCTTGATATGTTCTTAATACAAGGACAAGATTTTCCCACTATACCACATTGTCTGCCTGTGGCAGTAAAACATAAGATTGTGATTACACTCTTCTCTAAGAATTCCTCTCTTCTCATCTTTTTAAGCATAGTTACCCAAAGGAGATAGTGTAGATGCTGTGCCATTCCAAGCAACTGTTTTGTGGTGATAACAATTCTGGCTAATATAAGTTGAAGCCTTTTTACAAGGATAAAAATATAAGTGCATTCTGTGAGAAATGAAATTCAAAAAAAAGAGTTTTGAGAATTAACAAATTTGAAAAAGCATGAGTAGATATAGATCTATTAAGACTATGTTATCAGATATGACTATACTAGTGAAATATAAAAAGATATTTTAGTTTTTATATTAATTTGATACAATTTTACAAACTTTTATTTGTAAAGAATTCTATTAGATGCTGAAGAAATATAGTATTCATCAATATAATTAATGATTTTTCAAGTTATATAAGGACATGCTTTGTGATCATTTTTAGAGAATTTATTTTATTTTATTATTGACAAATCTACTCAATCTGGAATTTTTAAAAGGTTAAAACATCTATTTATCAACCTGAGAATTGTTTCTTTCTTAAATTTTCAAATAGATTTGAGTCATTTCTAGGTTCCTCCTCTTTCTTCCTCCTCCCTTTCATTTAATGGTCAATAATAGCCCTAGCCCAAATTTCAGTGGTTCATTGTTTAGGTTTCAAAAGTTTAAAATGAGTGTAAATAGCAATTATTTCCTGTTCTAATCTGAAACTCTGAGAATTTTCCCTCACAAAAACTGAGATTTGGGAAAGACTTTAATTTACAAAGGCCAAAGTGACCTATTGCATCTTGAGGTATTGCCAGTTGTCACAACCTTTGCCTTGATAGTAGGCTTCAGTGACCTTGGAGAAGAGTGACACTGATGACTTTATGCAGCTCTGCTTCACACAAGTCCAATTCATGAGCAAGTTAAGACATCATCCTCATAATGTCATTGGTCCTTTTTGAGAAAAAAAAATGAAATCAATAACCACAACTTTTATAACTATATAACTTAGGATAGAATACTAATACTAAACCTTAAATTTCTAAAAAAAATCTGTTCAGTTAAATAGAATAGAAGAAATATAATGTCAAAAATCACAGGACATGGTTTGAGTCCCAACTCTGCCAAATGCTATATGTATGGCATTAGACAAATTGCTTAATAATTTTGTTGTATAAATAGTTTTCTTGTTCTTTTTTTAATTTGTGCATTACTTCATATGTCTTTTCCAAGTTTTTTGAAATAAATTCTTACAGCACAATGATATTCTATTATATTCATATACTATAATATATCTGTCTCTTCTTCATTTGATGAATATTGCCTTAGTTTTATTTATTGAAGTCAGTGGCATTGCAGGTTAATTCTGCATTTTTTCCTGGATGTTCCAGTGTGATAGTAGTTCATTGATATAGAAACTCCTTCCAGATGGCAACCCAGTCCTTGTTTCTCCATTTTCATTCAACTCTGTCCTTCTATGAGTTATCCATGGAAGATAAACCAATAATCCAGAGGCTTTCATTAAATCTCTTAAAATTTTATTTTATTTTAAGAGAATAACAATAATTATTCTCTTGTACCTTTCTCGTACTATATGTTCTCCTTTCTTTTTCAATTATAAATTTGTTCTACTATATCCTTCCACTGATTCTATCATCCAATTATTGCTTATAAACGTACATATATTGATAGACCACCTCTTTAATTCATCCAAATATATAACATAGTCTAGCCAACAAGCATTTTTCATTTGCTTGTTTTCAGGGTGAATAGTTAGAAGTTTATGAAATGTTCTCTTTTCTACCTTCACATCTCCTATTAATATTCCCTTTTTTTTTTACTGACACAATCATAGTATTGGATCAGATCCTCATCAATTCTCATTTTGACTATTTCAATAGCTTTTTAATAAGTCTCTCTGCCTTCTCTCTCACACATACAATCTGTCTACCTTGTTGCAAATGGGATTTATCTAAAGTCTGACCATATTACCACTATGTCCAGTGAGCTCTAGTAACTCTGTTATAGAATCAAATAGAAACTCTTTTGTTTCTTTCATTTAAAGCTCTTTACAACTTGGCCCTTCCTTTTGTGTTTTCTTGTTACACAGTAGTGTCTTTTATACATTTTGTGATCCAAGAATGCTCTGCTATTTGCATTTCCTTGAGTATGTCATTTCTCTGTTTTATGCTTTACCTTCATCATCATAATGAGAGGGCCATTGTACAAAATTATCTCTATTGAAACATTTCTCAAGAATTGTGTATGATTTGGCACACATATAAGACATATTGTGTTGGAAGAGATCCTTTAAGGTAGTATTTTATTTTACTAAGTCAAATGCTTTTTTTCAAAGTCAGAAAACTAAGAAATGTCCGATTGTGCTTAATAATAGTATTTTTAGTAGAAGAGTAGAATATTATAGTAGTAAGAAATATTAGAATTATTCCCTATATTTTAGTCAATTATATAACTGTAAATATTTGGTCTACTCTACAATATTTGTGTTTACATGAGCCTGTTCCCTTCTCTTACCTCCATCAAGGATTCTTTCAATGTATGCAAATATTGTGTAAAAATACTGTATATAGGAAAGCAATTGTATTAGTCAGTTGTTGATATTCCTTCACTTGCCCTTTAGTTCTTTTTATAACAATGATATCCAAGATTTTTGTTGTGTTTTTTTTTTGTTTTTCTACAAATGTGATATCTTCTTTTCTTTTAAATAACTTGAGAACTGATCCTTCAATACCTTCAAAATTGGATGACCTCTATAGAATTCCTTTATGTATTCTTACTCTAGTTGAGCTGCTAGTCCCATCTTTTTTATAGTACTATTCCCATGTCATAACAGGGATATGAAAATTAAATATGGTATAAAGTGGAGAGTCATTATTTACACTGATATCTCAGCATCTGAGACAAGAAATATTAATAATGAAAGGGATTCTTCTCATGGGATCAGAAATTTAGATTTCAAAGGTACTTTTGGAGTTCATCATATCCTACTATTAAGACCCAGAGAGTCCGGTTAAGGTCACAGAAATAATAAATGCCAAAGGTAGAGTTTGAACTGAAGCCCATTTTTGCTCTACTATTCTTAAATAGTATGGAAACAGGAGATGATGATGTTGAGGCTAGTATTGCCTATGTAAATTTTGCTAGCTGACCTTTTCCCCTGTCAAAGTATTCCTACCCACTACTGAAAGTATTCTCTTCCAAACTAGTATAGCAGGCTGGCACAACCTCTACAAGCTTGTATTATGTTCACAGATCTTTTGAGAACCCAGAGTTATCTTCTTGCTATGATTAGATGTGGATTTATGTGAATTTGGGACATTTGTGAGGAAAGCAAAGACCTAGAAAAAGAAAGAGTTTTGGAAACTTTTCAAATTTAAACTACTAGGGGATAGCCCTGAAACGTATTCTTTTTTTTATTAAAGCTTTTTTATTTTCAAAACATATGCATGGATAGTTTTTCAATATTGACCCCTGCAAAACATTACGTTCCAATTTTCTCTCTCTTCCCTGAACCCCCTCCCTTAGATGGCAAGTAATCCAATATATGTTCAACATAGCAAAATATATGTTAAATCCAATATATGCATACATATTGATACAATTATCTTGATGCACAAGAAAATCAGATTAAAAAGGGGGAAAAAAGAAAGAAAATAAAATTCCAGCAAACAACAAGAAAAAGCGTGAAAATGTTATGTGATCCATGTTATCCTCTCTCTGAGTGTAGAAGACTCTCTTCATCACAAGATCCTTGGAATTGGCCTGAACTATCTGAAACATATTCTTTTATAACTTCTCCAGAGTTCTTCTTCACTGGTACTTCAATATCCTTTGGTAAAGCTATCCAGATATCTATTGGAGTGCTCTCTCCCTGCTTCCTTCTCTCTGTCTGTCTCTCTGTCTTCATCTTTGTCTTTCTGTCTGTGTCTCCACGTCTCTGGCTCTGTCTATCTTTGTCTCTCTTTAACATCTCACCTTTTTGTACTTGTAGATTTTACTATGTTATCTAAGTTGTTATATCACTGATTTCCAGATAACCTGCTTCCTTCTCTTCTCTGAAAGTTACCATTATCACTCTTCTGTCTTTTCAAAATTAAGGGCATATTAATATTAATTTTAATTTGATTGTTTGGAGAATTTTATTATAATGCTTGATAGAATTGAATATATCTTGAAGTGCTTGCTCTTTTTGTTAGGTATCACCAATCTGTAAATGCTAGTATATAACTGCTACTTGGAGTCGAGACAACTTTAATTCAAATGTAGCATCAGATATTTACTTGCTGTGATGATCTTGTTTAACTTGCTTCAATATTCTGATCTATAGAATGGGAATAATAACAGCACTTATTTTCCAGGGTTGTTGTGAGGGTCAAATGAGATAATTGTAAAGCATTTAGCACAGCTCCTGGCACATAGTAGATGCTATCTAAATGCTAGTTATTATTAAGGTGCTTTGCAAACAATTAGTACTAGTTATTAGCTATGTGATTTAAAATCAGTGACAAATATTTTTGTTTGTTTCAGCCCCATTAATAAAGCATAATCTCATATCTTTGTTTTGAAAAGGTTTTTTTTAGTTCCTCATGACATACTCATCAAGATATTCACATTGTAAAGTCCTAGATATCATGTCATCCCATCTATTAAAGTATTTCCATTCTAAATCTCCAAGTAACCTGGTGTAATTCATTAGGCATAAGTGCAAAATAAGTTAGTAGGAAACAAAAAAAAACAGTTTTATAAATACAAGATCGACCTGGAGATGTTATGCACACAGGTGACAAAGGATTAGAAGTAATCTTCAAGTTCAATATGAACCAATTGTATAATATTGCAACTTAAGAATAATTAGTCCAGAAGCTGAGCACTATGAAAAGAAATATAAAGAGAAATTAATTTTCCTTTATAATTCTATATATCTTTTAGAACTTTGACTCTGAAGTTTGTTTCCATGTTTACTGTCAGATGAAAAGTCCCAAAGGATAAGAATAAAACATTGGTAAAAATTTCAGTAAATAGCCCCAGTTTCCTCATTTATTCAATGGGAATAATAATAGTACCTGCTTTACAGGATTGTTGTGAGGATCAACTGAGGTAATATTTATAAGACATTTATTCCAGTGCCTCTTCCCATTTCATAGTTGAGAAAACTGAGACAGAAAAGTTAAGTGACTTGTCCAGGGCTACTCAAGTAATAGTGGCTGAGGCTAGATTAGAAGTCAGAGTTTCCTGATTCCAGGTTCAGAGCTGTGACCACTGCACCACTCTACCCAGATCACCATTAAACACCTTAATTACCTGGCTGCATTTAGTGATATCTATTTTTGTGCCTGATCTTTGCTCAAAAGCTAAATTTGCCAACCTACTTTACTATAGGTACTAATTGAGAATAGCAAATAACAACAACAAAAAAAAATCTATTGTGAATGGGAAACAGATTTAAATGACAAGAACTTGGAATATGCTTTAAAGAAGACTTGTGTGGTACCCTTTTTGCCTTTGTAACTTGAACACTTACTACGATAATGTGAATAACTTTCCCATAGATACTCCAACAACTTCTCATGCACTCAGTTTCCTTTATTTCTTTCCCCTACTTTTCTCCTAAATTCAGTAGTGGAATTTTCTCTAGTCACATGTTTCCATGTTTTCTTTCCTATTTACTTCCTGAGGTCGAAATATGTAGAATGGATTTTGAAATCTGAAACTCAAAAAACCCAGAAGTCCAGCATAAATCTAGAGCCCACATGAGCCCTCCTTTTTTTCTTTATAAATATGGTGTAAAAAAGATATAATTTATATAATATCTGTGTAATTTTTTCTGTACCAACATCCCAGCATATAAATGACTTTGCCATATTCAACTTATCTATTACAATAGATTGGAAGAAATACAGTCTATCTGTGGTAGTTGTTGAGTGAGACATAAAGGACCAATAAATATCCATTTTTGGAAGATTTTCAACTATTATTGTTCAACTTCTGTGTTCTGACAATTTTTCTTACTTTATTAACTTAAAATGTTTTCAGAGCAAGATGCTAATAATTTAAATCATGAAAAGCATTAAAATTAAGGTTTTTTTGTTAGGGAAATTAATTTTTAAAGGCAGTAATCTGCTTTTCCACTATTATTATTAATTCCATTTTTGAAGTAGAAAGTAGATATAGATAATGTCCGTTTTTAAAAGACTTCATATTGATTTTTTGTGTGTGATTTCACATTACAGAGAAGAAGTCATCCACTTGACTAATTAGACAATCAGTCCTGGTTCATCAAGAGCTGATCTGTAAGTATACACTGTTTTATCCTAGAAATAAGTAGCTAAATCATTACATTTGGTATTGACTAAATATAAATACTGTCATCCCTCTATGTTCATGTTGCACATGTAGTATAAATTTAATAATGATTGTTGCAACAATATAGGTAAGTAACATTATATTTAATAGAGTTTTTAAAAATATAAATTAAGACATTCCATTTCCTAAGGGGAAATATTTGTGACAAGAAAATCTAACTATATAAATAATTAATTATAGAAGAAACATGAGTATAATATAATAAGCAACTTTGTCCTTTTATTATTTATATTTCATTGCAGTACACAATGATATTTTGAGTGATTTTTTTATATTAATCATGTTCAGAACATGTTTAATATCATAATATCTAATTATGTCCAATGCTCATTTGATATTAAGATTGACTTTGTATTGTTTTCAATATTATGTGAAGGATTAGTTATATTTATTGGACTCAGGGAGGCATCTTAACATAGTAGAAAAGAACTGAATTTGAGGTCAGAGGATCTGGGGTTCTGTACTTGGTCATGTCACTTATTAGCTGTATGCCCTGAACCAAGGCATTCATTCTGTCTAAATCTTAGTTTTCTCATACAGAGAATGAGGGTCATACTTTTATTACTGTCTCACAGGTTGTTGTGAAGTCCCAATGAGTTAGAGTACTTTAACTACAGAGCACCATAAAATGTGAACTTTATTTTGGAACAGACCTATGATCTCACTCGCGTGGAAAATGATTTCACTAAAATAGGCTGATGCATTTTCTGAAATTTAATTTTAAAGAGTTTTCTGGACCATGGAGAGTTTAATTGGACTGCCTCATTATCACAAGAACCATTTGCCAGGACTTGTACTTTCATTTCTTCTTGATTTGAGGTTCAGTTTTTTTTTCTTCTGTCCAGCTGCCTCTAAAACTATAACTATGGGCAAAATAATGTGTTGTTGTTTTGTTTTTTTTTGCTTACCTCTAACTTTCAAAATTGAGTGATGCTATACATACATAGATATTATATATTATATTATTATATTTATATTATATTATATATATTGTTAATATGTAGTGTATATATAACATATATATGTATTTACATATATAATACACATGTTCCTTATTAATTATTTATGTGTATATATACATATATTTGCTATCATAGTATTTATACTTCATATACTACAGTTATTGTCTTGTTTTCCATAGAATATCCAGAATACTTTTTATTTCTTTTTTCTAAATTTCTTACCTTTGGTTTGTGATATTCACCTGTGGTTTAGCCAAGGGTTTTGCAGATTTAACTCTGTCAAGTTAAATAATATTCATTGTAAGATCCATATTCAAGGGATATTCTTTTGTCATGAACTATTTATTTGTATGCAGTAAAAAACAAAACAAAATGCAATCTCTTAATGTCTTCAGTACAATTTGGAATTTATCTTTTTAAGGTCATTTTACCTTTGAACTCTGGAAAAGTCTTTTGTTTATAAGGTTGAGAATTTTTTTTAATAAGTTGATTATTTGAAATTTTTTTCACTAAAATTCATCAAAGGATAAAAATAAAAAGCAGAACATGTGAACCCTTGTATTTTTTCTTTGATTGCTCTTTAGAGCTATAGTGAAGAATTTGTTATCTATTTCTTTACCCAGAAAACAAATTTTCTAACAAAAAAGTTGAAATGTTCTCTACATTTTTCATGAAAAGTTTAAATTCAGATGCCAGATTTCTAAAATTATGTTATTTTTCACAAAAGCTTCCTGTTAAGGGCTATAATCTATAGGTAATAATCACATATTAGCAGTCAGTACTAAGTACCTAACAATTCTCATTATTTTACCAAGTTATCAGAATTTAATAATATAACAAAAGTATTAAGAATGAAATTTGTTGGTGAATTACCCCTATCTATTTTTAGTGAGGTATTATTGTATTATTTTCAAAAGATGACTCATATGTTATGTCCTAACAGGCAAAATGAGGTGGGAGGATTGAGTGATTTAAATCAGTATAGAATAATAATTGCAGCCTATTCTTCCCATAGCAGGCAAGGACTTGAGGTTTGCAGGACCATTACTTTTTAACTCTTCCAATTTGTGCAGTCCTTGCTTAGGCGTTACTATTTACTTAGTTAACTACTTAATCTCAAACAAATTTTTAAAATAAGTTATATTGTTATAAATCCTCTATGCCAAGTGTTTTAGGATTTATTAAAGATTATATATCTTAAAAGTACTCAATAAATGTGTTTTCATCATCATCATCTTCATCATAGTCACTATCACTTATTCTTATGTAGCATTTTAAGGTATCCAAAGTTCCTTATCTATTATCTCATTTGATCTTCAATATCATTGATACTATTCTTCAATAACATTAGTATCATTAAGTTGCTATGAATTACTAAGTCAAATATTTAAAAAACTTGGAACAGGAAAAAAAATGTGATTCCTCCCACACAGAGTGGTTGCCTTTAAGCTTTTCCAGGTATAAACAACGAATTTCCCAACAAAATTCCAAAATTACAAATATCTAGCACAATGGATGTGCAATTTTCTTAATTCTTTATTGAATGTCTATTTCTTCTACCATTCTAACCTGTGGACCAATTGGCTTTTCTCAAGTGAACAAACATATTTACCCAATGATTATTCAGAGGTAGTTCAAAAATAAGTCACAAATAAGATTTCCTTTTAGGTCTTCTCCAACAGTTACATGTTTTGTTCATCCTTAGTGAATTTGGGGCTATAAACTAATAATAACTGCTATTTTTAAAAGTTGTTATTTTGGGTCCAAGTATAATATACTTTTGGCTCTTTTGAATTTGCACTGAATTGAATTTCTCAGGTCTTTTAACATGTAAAGTATTATCAAGCCTGGTCTTATTTATCCTGAATGTGTGCAGCTTAAAATGAGTATTTTTTAAATCAATAAAAATCCACTTTCTCTCTCTCTTCCACCAATTGAGAAATGATGGAAGAGTAAACCTCAATAATAAATATATGCAGTCAAAAAATAAATTCTCACACCCTCCAAATGCAGTTCAATTTTTTTTCCTTTGCATTCTTCTGAGTTTACCATCTATCTAATTAGGAGATAAATAACATGTTTTATCATTAATCTTCTAAAATCATGATTGATTATTACATTAATCATATTTGCTAGGCCTATCAAGGTTATTTCACTTTATGATACTGTTGTCATGGTATAGACCTTTTCCTAATTTTGCTTATTTCATTCTGCATCAGTTCATATATATCATCCTAGTTCATACATAGATCTGAACTCATTCATCATTTCTTACAGTACAATAGTATTCCATCATATTTATATACCATAATTTTGACCCCCACAAAGGGAACTACTATAAATATTTTTGTATTTTCTTAAAGAGTTTATTTTGCTTGGGACTCCCCTTCCTTAATCTATATTTCCTTTTATCTGTATCTGTCCCTTTCCTTTCTGCACCCAATAGGGTGTTTATTGTTTCATCATTTGGGCAATCCAGAAATTAAATCCAAGTACCATCTGTCCCTAATACCACTTCCTCATTGTTTGTATTAATTTCAACTTCTATATCCTAATTATGTGCAATAGTGTTTCTCATCCTTCCTCTCCCATCTCCCAACTAGAATATTTTCTTCATCTTTCCTTTCCATTCCTCTTTTAAAATTGACACACATAAGTCCCTTAAGCCTTCTGCCTAATTAGACTACTTTTATCAACCCTGATGATGATAGGATTCTGAGGGACACATGTGTCATTTTCCCAAGTTAGAATATAAATATTTCATCCTTATTTATTTCCTTACAAGTGCTCATACATGCTTACTTTTTGTGCTTGACTGCAGTATTTGCACTCTCAATTTTTTTCTGTAGCTCCATTTTTTTTGGTCAGAAATGCTTAGAAATTTTCTGATTCATTAAAGGCGCTTTTCTCATATTCCTTCACCCAACCTTAATGTCACTTCCTTTTACTGGCATTTCCACTACACATTGTTTATTACATGGATACCGTGCATTGAACTATGGATATTAATATCAATACATGCTATAACTATATCCTTTCTTACCCTCTTCCCTGTGATTTATATATATTTTTTCTGCTTCAATATCCCTTCAAATCTTCCTGAAATCATTGGAAATAGCCTGAGCTCATTAAAGCTATGTCCTTTTCATTGACCTTGTTAACTTCTCATGTCATATTTGTTTATATTTACTTTTCATGCATCCTTTTTATGTCACTACTGAAATAAATTTGTGGGTATTTTTTTGTTGGGGATTATAGTACAAAACAGCCTGTAGATCTTTTTAAAGTTTTTTTTTTAATTTGTATTAATACGAATCTATTTTTTGGTCCATTCTTCACTCCATTGGGACAAAAAGGAAGGAAAACAAATTTAACAAATGCACAGAGTCAAACAGCACAAATTCCCTCATTAGCTAAAATAAACAAGTAAATACACTTTATTCTGTAGACTATCAGGTGAAGAGCATGTTTCATCAGTAATATTCTCAAATTATGCATGATCCTTGCATTAATCAAAGTTCTTGCAGATTTCAAATCTTTTTTATACTATTCTGCTCATTTCATTTTGAACACTTTTTACAAGTATTTAAAATTATTAACTCTTATAACATTGATATTATAGCATAAATTGTTCTTATGGGTCTGCTTTCACTCTGCATCAGTTCAAACAAGTATTTTCATCTTTTTGAAGTCTTCTATTTTCTCATTATTTATGACACAATAATCCATTGATATACCACAATTTGTTTATCCCTCAGGAAACTTTGTAATTTAAGTGGTATGTCTTTTCTTTATACATACATAATATAAAACCCACATGGTTTTTTGTATCTTGTTTTCTTGGGAATTGGAGAGAAAAAGAAAATGACATAGTAAGAGTTAAGAATCAAAAAATTATATAAAATAATATAAGAATTAAAAAAAAATCAAAGGAGTCAAATAAAAGAAATAAACAAAAAATCTTAAAAGAAGGAAGAGTTTCTCTTACAAGCTACCAAAACTATTTTGTTTCTTTCTGTATTTTGTTGTATTTTGAATAATCTTAAGTCATAAAAAAGAGATGAAATTTTGCAGTTCCCATTCTTTTAGGCAAAGAAAAACTTTCCTATGAGAGCATTCCAAAAATTCTGACATAATATGTTCAGTAATTCCATCTGGCTAGAAATTCTGCTATTTTATAATGATAATTGATAGCAGAGGAATTAGTAGCTGGAGGAAATGATAATATTTAAAATAAATAGAAACAAAAGTAAAAGTACAATGGAATAGAAGTTATATGTTGAGTGTTTTTAGGCATATTGGAAATATATAAAATGTCATTTTAAAAACAGACATTTTAAAATTAAATCACTGGCACTTCATCAAAGTGATGGTATGCTAACTGCATTCCTGGCTGTTGTAGCTTCTCACTTGACTGATGATAGAAGACAGCCATTTGGAATGAAAAGGCCAAAGTTGGTAATAGTCAATTAATCTCTTTTCCCCTTTTATACTTAGTAGTTGTGTGATGCTGAGCAAATCACTTAATTTTTTTTAGCCTCACTTTCATTCATAAAATAGTAATAACAATAGCAATTATTTTTAGTTTTGTTTTAAGGAAGAAAATGAGATGTTTATAAACCTTAAAGTGGTATAGAAATACTACTCATTTTATTATTATTATAAAACAATCAATCAACAGGCTTTTGTTAAATATTATCTTTTGTTCTTAGCATTGTGTCAATCACTAGGGATAAAAAGACAAAAGGGTAAATAACTCCTCTCCTCAAAAAACTTACAATTAGATTGGACATTGGGGTAGGGAGAGATAACATCTATATCTACAAATATAAGTGAATTTAGGGATAATGTACTAGTGGAAGGGAGAATAAAGGAAGATCTGATTGCAGTGCTTGAACAGTCCAGGGAAAGTAGAAGGTTAGTAAAAAGGCAAGAAGGCAGGAAATGAATAGCCTTTTGTGAAGAACAACCAAAACTGTTGGTTGACTAGATTATAGTGAGAGTAATATTGTGTAATACAAAGAGAAAGGGAGGTTGAGCCTTATTATCATGAGCTTTATATATAAAAAAATATATATTTTATCTGTCAACAGGCAATCATAATTTATGTGAAAACTAGATTTATTACAAGAGAAATGAACATGAAGATAAAACACAAAGAGTTCAGAATGCAGACAGAAGTTTGTTGATTTGTAACAGTACAACAAAGGAATATAAAACACAAATCCTCACTTAAAGGAGCATGACTTGAGAGGGGGAAGGATGCAGTAAAGATGGGAAAAGAATAAAACCCCTCCCAAAGAGGAGGCAACAGCAAAAATCACATTCTTTTCTACTGGAAACTGCTAAACCATGAAGATATAATGGGTCTGCATATAGTGGTATATAAGGTCTCAGCTTCATAAGGAGTTTACTTAGCTTAATGCAGATTGTCTGTTGCTTGTCTTGACTCAGGAGTACAGCCTGGGATGCAAACAACACATTATGTCAGCTCAGGTGGGACTTCAACCTTGATACTTTCAAAGTCTCCTGAATATTCTGGTCCAGTGCTTCTAGAAAAGTTTTGAGTTACTTATGGAAACTCAAAAAGACAAGTTCAAAGAACCTCTTAACATCCCTTAATATATCCGAGAAGTGATAGGTAACCAGTAGAGTTTCTTAAGAAGGTGAGTATCATAGTCAGTTCTGAGCCTTAGACAAAACACTTTGATTACAAATGTGTAAAGTATATATTGTAGAAGGCAGAAACTTGAGGCAAGGTAACCAATTAAGGGGTTATTGCAATAGTCTAGGTGAGAGGTGATTAGAGCTTGAAATAAGGTGGTGGTATTGTAATTGGAGAGAAAATACTGTGAAAAATGCTGTGGAGGTGGAAATGAGTTCAGGAGAAGGAGACAAATGACTCATTTTCATTGTATCAAGTCAATAAGCATTTTTAAAGTATTGACTATATATATGCCAAGCTCTAAGATAAGCTCTAGGGATAAAAAGAAACAGAAAACAACCAGCACAAAGGTGTTTCCTGATCTCAAGGTGCTCAAGGAGCTGCCTAATGGAAATGATAATAAGCAAATAATCATATTTAAAGAAGAATATAGGATAGGATAAATTGGAGATAGTCTCAGGTGGCAGGTGCTAAGAATGAGTAGAACTGGAAATGCTACTTGCAAAGGGCAAGAATCTAGCTGAAACTTGGAGACAGGAGATAGAGGGGTTTTTTTTTTTTTGGTTTGTTTGTTTGTTTTGGTGGTGGGGAGAAGATCATTCTAAGTATTAGAGACAGCTAGAGAAAATGTTCAGAGTTATAAGATGAAGTGCCAAATATAAAGAATAACAATGTGGAGGCCTTGTCAGGAAGTACATAAAGAGGAATAATATGAAAACTAAAAGGGTAGGGAAAGCAGGTTATGATGCACTTCTTAAAAGCATTTTTTAAATGTCATTAAATATTTCCTAATTACATGTGAAATAATTTAACATTTTTAAAAATTTGAGATACAAATTCTCTGTCTTCCTCCCAGAAGGCAAACAATTTGATATTGATTTTACATTTTAATTCATACAAAATCTATTTTTACATTAGCCATGTTGTAAAAGAAAACATAAACAAAACAAAAACAAGAAGAAAGTAAAAAAACATGCTTCAATCTACACTCAGAGTTTATCTGTTTTAGACAGCATTCTTTATCATCTGGTCTTAGGAATTTTCTTGGATCATTATCTTAATCAGAATAGGTGATATTTTACAATATTTATGTTACTATACAATTTCTGCTTACTTTACTTTGCATTAGTTCATATACGTCTTTCCCAGGATTTTCTGAAAATTTTCTCCTCATTATTTTTTACAGCACAATAGTATTCCATTACAATTATATGCCACAATTTATTCAGATATGCTGCATTTGAAGAACATCGCTTCAATTTCTAATTCTTTGCTACCACAAAGAGCTACCATAAATATTTTTGTGTGACTATATCCTTTTTTCTATTCTTTGATTGCTTTATCTATAGACCTAGTGATGGTATTGCTCGATCAAAAGGTACAAATAGTATTACGGTCCTTTGAGTGTATTCTTAAATGTTCTCCAATATTGTTGAACTAATTCACAACTTTACTAGTTTATTAGTGTCCCAATTTTTCCTCATGCACTCCAACATATCATTTTCCTTTTTTCTCATGTTAGATAACATGTTAGATATTATCTCAGAGTTGTTATAATATGCATTTCTCTAATCAGTTATGATTTAAAACTTTTTTTACATGTAACTATTGATAGTTTTTAATTCTATAAACTCTGTTTATATTCTTTGACCTTTAGGGAAGTATTTTTTTAAATGATTTGTCTTAGTTCCTTATATATCTATATATAGATATAAATATAGATATAGATGAGAAATGAGGCTTTTATGAGACTTTTTAAACAATGTAAATATTTTCCCCAATATCCTGTTTTCCTAATGCAACTTAATTCTCACTGCATTAGTTTGTGCAAAATATTTTTAATTTCATATGCTGAAATAAAAAACTATATATTTCACTTTCTATATTCCTGTCTCTTTTTAAAATAAAAAACTGTTGTCTTATCCATAGATCTGACAGCTACATTTTCCCCATGCTTTCCTAATTTGTTTATAGTATTACCTTTTGTGCCTAAGTCATATACCCATTTTGAGCTTTTCTTCATATATAGCATTTCATAAAGATCGATGCTCAGTTTCTGCCTAACTGATTTCCAGTTTTCCCAATAATTTTTGTCAAATGTTAGTTCTTATATTTAAAACTTAGATTTTTGGATTTATCAAACATTATAGTCATCTACTTTGATGTATTTATCATGTACCTTATCTATTACATTGATCCATCACTCTATTTCTTAGACAGTGCCAGATGGTTTTGGTTGCCACAGCTAGACTGCCTTTCTTCACTTTTTTTTTCACTGATTCCATTGTTATTTTTGATTTTCTGTTTTTTTTTTAGATGAATTTTATGATTATTTTTCCTAGCTCTATAAAGTAATTATTTGATAGTTTAATTGATATGATACTGAATAAGTAAATTAATTTAGAATGTTTATTATATTGACATAGCCTGCTAATGAACAATTAATATTTCCACAATTGTTTTCCAATCTAATGGTGTTCATATAGACCTGGATTTATCTTGGCAGATAGACTCCAATATATTTTATAATATCTACCATTATTTGAAATGAAATTTCTCTAACTCTTTTAATCTGGATTTATTTTATATCCTTCAACTTTGCTTAAGTTGGTTACTGTTTCAATTTGATTCTCTAGAGTTCTTTATTTCATTGTATCATCTACAAGGATTGATCGTTTTGTTTCCTTGTTGCCAATTTTGTTTCAATTATTTTTCTTATTTTATTGCAATAGTGAGAAGTTCTAGTAAATAAGATTATCCCTCATTTTATTGGGAAGATTTCACTTTATTTCCATTGCAGATAATTCTTGTTGATGATATGGATAGATATTTCTCATCATTTTAAGAATAGATCTATTGATTTTTATGGTTTCTGGTATTTTTAATAGGAATGGGGTTGTATTTTGTAAAAGGCTTTTTCTGCATCTATGATGTAATTTATGCTTTTTGTTGTTTTTGTTATTGATATGGTAAGTGATAATTTATTTTTTCCTGGTATAAATTCCACCTGATCAATAGTGTATGATCTTTCTAATATATTGCTATAACTTCCTTGATAATATTTTATTTTAAAATTTCATATCAATATATAAAGGAAATTGGTTTATAGTTTTCTTTCCCTATTTTTATTCTCCCTGGTTTAGGTATCAAAACCATGTTTTTTATCATAAAAGGGATTTGGTAGGCCTACTTTTTTTTCAAATGGTTTATATAGTAGTGGGATTTATTATTTCTAATTTTTTTTTTTTTTTTTTTTTTTTTTTGCTGAGGCAATTGGGGTTAAGTGACTTGCCCAGGGTCACACAGCTAGGAAGTATTAATATTCCTAAATTTTTTGATAGAATTCACTTGTGAATTCATCTAGTCCTGAAGATTTTTTTCTCAGGAAGCTCATTGGTGACATTTTTTATTTCTTTTTCTGACAAAGAAAAATTTAAGTACTTTTTTTCCCTGCTTGGTTAATCTGGGCAATTAATATTTTTGTACTTCATCCTTTTCACTCAGTTTTACAAGCATATAATAAGACAAAAAATTCTAATAAATGCTTTAATTTCATATTCATTGGTGAACACATCAACAATTTACATTTTTATACTAGTGATTTATTTTTTTTACTCAAATTAGTCAGTGGCTTATCTATTTTTTTCATAAAAGCAGCTCATAGTTTTATTCTATTTTTTAACTTTCAATTTTATTTCTCTTTTGATTATCATGATCTCCATTTTGGTATTTACTTGGGGATTTAGTTTTTTTCTTTTTATAGTTTTTTTTTTTTTTTCTGAAGGCATGCCTACTTTACTATTTTGTTCTTTCTCTTGTTTGTTGATGTAAGATTTAAGAATGTAATATTTACCCTAAGTACCAATTTGGATATAGCCCACAAGTTCTGGAAAGTTATGGTATTGTCATTTTCTTTGATGAAACTATTGATGGTTTCTATGATTTGTTTTTGGCCCACTTATTTTGCAAGATTTGATTCATTTTTGACCCACTTATTCTGCAAGATTAGATTATATAGTTTCTAATAAGTTTTTGATCTATGCTTCCAAGACTATTTTAATATGATTTTATTGTATCATGGTTTGAAAAAAGTTACATTTAATTCTCCTACATTTGATTGTGAGGTTATTGTGCCCTAATGTATGATTAATTTTTATTAAGGTGCCATGAACAGCTGACAAAAAGGTACATTCATTTCTTTTCCTTCCTGTTCTTTCTTTTCCCCAGAGGTTTGTCATATCTAAATTTTCTAAGATTCTATTCATCTCTTTATTTTCTTTCTTAGTTATTTTATGGTTAGATTTTTCTGACTCTGAGAGGGAAAAGTATTCCACTAGTATTCTATTTTTCTTTAATTAATTTAACTTTTCTTTTAGCAAGTTGTGGTTTCCTTGCTCATTCCTTTTAATTAGATTTGTTTTGGCTTTTGCTTGATATGAGATCATGATTGCTACCCCGTCTCTTTTTACTTTAGCTAAAGCATAATGGATTGTTTCACAGCACCTTATTTTAATTTTATATGTTTATTTCTGCTTCAAGCATGATTTTTTCTAAATGACATATTATTTTATTGCAGTTTCTAATCTACTCTGCTGTTCACTTCTTTTTTGTTAGTTCTTCAGATTCACAGTTATGATTACTATGTTTACTTTGATTCTATTTTCTTCTATTTGTGATCCTGATCAGTGTTTTTTTTTTTTGTCTGCCCTCTTTTTTTTTTTTTGTTTTGTTTTTATAACCTTTACATCTTTCCTATCATCCCCTTTCTCTTTTACTTCCATGCTGGATAAGATAAATTTCTATTGCCAATTGAGTAGGTATGTACATGCATATGTGTGTGTGTATGTATATATTCTTTCCTCTTTGAACTAACTTATATATGTGAGGTTCATGCATTATTCCCCTACCAAATCCTATCATTTTCCTCAACATTTGAAAAACTCTTCTCTGTGGGACTCTTTTAAGTGAGATCATTTGCCCCATTCTTCTTCTTTCTTCCCCTTTTTCTCAGTGAATCTCCCTTTCTTATCTATACATGTTTAAAAAAAAAACATAATTCCAATGTAATTAAATTGCTCCCACATCCTTTTCCTATATGGAATCCTTCTAAGTGCCCTAATATTGATAAAGTACTAAAAGTTCATTATGATTTATTTTTTGTGTTTTCCTTTTAATTTTCTCTTAAATCCTATATTTGAAAGTCATATTTTCTGTTCAGGTCTAGGTTTTACTCAAGAATGCTTGAAAGATCTCTATCCCATTAAATATCATCTTTTCCTTGAAAGATTATACTCATTTTTGCTGGATAGATGATTTTTGGTTGTAATCCCAGCTATTTTGCCTGCTAGAATGTTATATTCCAACTTTTCCATTCCTTCAGTTTGATAGTTATTAAATCTTGTTTGATCCTGACTCTGGCTCCACAGTTTGAATGGTTTCCATTTGGCTGCTTGAAATATTTTCTCTTTGACCTAAAAATTCTGCAATTTGGCTGTATTTTTCATGGAAGTTTTTATTTTGTAGTGTCTTTTGTGAGGTCATTGGAGAATTCTTACAATTTTCATTTTATCTTCTGCTTCTAGGATATTTGGTCAATTTTCCTTGATTGTTTCTTGAAATATTATGTCAAGATTTTTTCTTTGATCATGACTTTTGGGTAGTTTAATCATTCTTAAATGATCTTTTCTTGAATTGTTTTCCAAATTGTTTCTTATATGATGTATTTCATATTTTCTTCTATTATTTCATTCTTTTAACTTGACTTTATTGTTCCTTGATATCTCATGAAATCATTAGTTTCCACTCACCTAATTCTAATTATTAAGATACTGTTTTCTTCAGTGAGATTTTGTATTTGTTTCCCCCATTGTCCAGTTCTTTTAAAAGATATATTTTAACCAGTTAATTTTTAAACTTTTTTTCCATTTGGCTAATTTTATTTTTCACATATTTTCTTCAGTATTTTTTCGACCTCTTTTTGCCAGACTGTTAATTGTCTTTTCATAATTGTCTTTTTTTTTGCTTTCAATTCTTTACTCATTTTTTCCTTTTGCCACTCTTATTTGGACATGAAAATCATTTTAGCTCTTCTAGGAATTCTTTTGTTCTTCTGTTTGATTCTAATTTTTTAAAATTAATTATGGTTGGTTTTACTTATCTTCTTCTGAGTTTGTTTTTTGAGCTTCTCTGTCAATATTGATAGCATTTTATGATAAAGTATTTTTGCTATTTGTTGTTGTTTCTTCATTTTTTCATCCTATTTTTTTATTTGGAATGTTATATTAATGTTGAATTTTGTTCCTCGCCTGAGTGGAGAGGGAAATTGTCATAGGCTTCAGGATTTTTTGCAATATTGATTTTAGAACAAGTTCTGAGAGTTTGAAAGTTTTCATTGCTCTGTTCTAAAAAAAGGTCACTACTTTATTTTCACTGTGGTCTTTACCCAAGGACTGCTCCTGATCTCTTGAGATTGTAATCTCTAGGTTCCTTCTCCCTCAGGATAGCTGCTCCTCAGGGTTCCCATTTTTTTTTTGTCTGAAAGTACTCCTCTCTGCTCCTGAACTGCTCCTGCTCAGAATTGGGTAAAAGAATAATAAACACCATCTAGTCTTGTATCTATTGCTCAGAGAGGCGTACCTTGTATTCTCTTTTTGAGAGTTACCAGGTTCCTTCAACATCTCTGGCTAGAGACTTCCCAAGGCTACTACTGCTTCTGTTCCTTCTGTTGCTACCACCTACTTTCACCACTAATGTTTCATTCACAAGTGCTCTGGGTTACCTTCCATCTCTGCATTACAAATCTCTCTGATCTCTTATGTTTTATAGGGCTGAAAAAAGCTGCACTATAATCTTTTGTTGGATCTGCCACTTCAGAATTTTATTTGGGATGTTATTTTAAAGCTGTTTGGAGAAGAATGTTGAGAGAATTCAAATGAGTCTTTACTCCATCATCTTGGCTATCCCCAAAAGTTATCTTTGATGAGTTTTAAATGCCAAAAAGAAGTTTTTATATATTCCATCCAAAAGTAATAGGAAGACAGTACAACATTGATTAGGAGTATGATGGGTGATAATGGTATGACCTGCATTTTAGAAAGTTGACTTTGATGACTGATTGGAGGAAGGATTGGATAATTAGAGAGGGGAGTTACTTGATGTAAACAGAATAACTGGCAAATTACTGTAGTATAGGCCCAGTGATACTATCCTTCTTGAAGTTTACTAGGTTCAACATGTATTATAATTCTGCACTTTTTTCTTTGACTTAATGTAAAGACCATTTCCATCTACTGACAAATTTATCAGCTTCCATGTCATCATCTGTATTATGCATTTCAGTATTCTAATCATCCAAGAGTAGAGTTCTTCACTGCTTCCTTTACTATTCAGACTGGAGAATGGATTTTTTATTCTACCTTCTTTTCATATCTTGCAAAAATTTTCCTTTCTTCTTTTTCTTTTTTTCTTTCCCTTTGCTTTATGTTGCTGATTTGATTTACTCTGCTACTTTAACTCAGTAAAGTTAATTGAGGTGAAGCAACAGCTCTCTTAAGTGTGTATACAAGTTGCCTACATGGCCACCAGAAACCAGAGTTTGTGTTCCCAGCAAAATCCCTCCTGCCAAGGTATCTACTGAAATTTCAATAAAACTGCTTTGGTGGCATTCAAAGAAAAACCACTCCACATGTCTTTTTAGTAAAGCAGCTTGTCAGCATTCAAAGGGGACATGCTCTAGCAGCTCTTTGAAGAAGAGAAAATGTACCACATTTCCATTTGCTGTAGAAACTGGAGAAACTTCAATCATTGTTCTTTTGGTTCTGCATATGTTTTAATTTATGAGGTTTAGTAATTATGCAAACTCTCAAAAAATGGCAGCCTTTTAAAATAAAGTTGCACACACACTCAAAAATTTGAAGGAACTCTGAATATTTGTCTCACAGTTATCTTCTCCTTTTTATTCTCATGACTATCACCTTGGTCACATTCTAATTAACTCATACCTTCATAGTTAAGGATCGTAGAGGAAGAGTTTTCAAAGAACTTAGAAATTTTCTAATCCAACCTCTTCATTTATGAATGATTGAACTGAAACCCTGAAGAGTTAAATGACTTGGCCAAGGTAATAAGTGGCAGAAGCAAGATGTGTTTGGCTTTCTGACTTTAAATCCAGCATTTAATAGTGTTATAACTGTTCTCTCTGCTTCCACTCTCTTCTGTTTCCAATCAGTCCTTTGAACATCTGTCAAAATAGTCTTCCAAATAAAAATGTCTGATCACATCACGCCTTTGTTGAAAAATCTTCAGTTTCTTCTCTACTGAGTAAAATGCAAAAAATTTAGTTTAGCATTTAAAATTTTCCATATTCTGGTTACAAACTTTCTTTTCTTTTCTTTATTCTTTATTCCACAGAATGCTATATTTAACTGTTCCAAATCCACCCTCTCCCATCTCCATACATTTATATACAGAATGGACTCCTTTCTTTCTCATTCTTCCCTTTCTCTTCCACCCAGATACACATTTTGACTTATTGAAATCTTTCATTTCCTTCATACTCTTTCACCATTTCTCCAGGATACTTTTCCTAATTACTTCAGCCAGAAGTTATTCCTCTTTCCTTGATTCCATGTTACCATAATCATTTTGATCTCTTATGAGAAATTCTGATTTAACTTCTTCTATACTTATTTGTATATATGTCTTATACCTATTACTTGGCAGCAGTTCTTTGAGGGTAAGACCTATGTCTCTATGCTTTTTTACATTTAAATCTCTAGTACCTAGGATAGAGACTTTTATATAGTTTCTTGACTTGAATTTGTCTCATACAATATCAGATATAAAGTAAAAATGCTAGCAGTTTCAGAAAGGGAAGATAGGTTATTAGAGCAAGGTCAAGCACAATTATATTTCAAGTATAAATAATTCTTTTAAAGATTTGCTGACTATGTAGAGTTTTCATTTTTAAAAGTTATGAAATGTTAGTTAGGAATCCTTTGAAGCTGCTCATTGAGTATTTCCAGATGATCTGACCATCCAAGACTATGATAAATTTGCCCTGTTGGGTTAAAAAATGTTTTATCCTTTAATCATTTTGTTTGTTCAGACATATAAGCTGTAGAAGTATAAATAAGAAAATTGTCTTTTCTGACTGCACTTTGTAAAATCAATGTAGAAACAAGGTAATATGTTCATAAGCAATCATCTTTAAGGATGGGAAAGATTTCAGAAGTGTAGATACACATTTTTCTTATTTCCAAAGAAGAAAAAGAAAAGTTCTGGAAGTTACAGGCAAAGAAGTTTAATGTTTTAGGATATATCATTAAAGTTTTAGAATATATTATTAAATTATACTTAAAATAATAATTTTAAAAGAATAAAAAAATGTGAAAATGATTACTAGGAACTACCTGGCAGTTCCCTAATACTTTTATATCCTTACACTTCTTGTCCAATCTAGTTAAATAATAAAATTTTATATACTTTTATTAATTACTTATTAAATACAAAAATACAATATTAAGAAAGAGAAAAAAAAACAATTTCATCCCTGCTTTCAAAAAATTTATAGTCTCTTATGGGAAATAAAGAATATATATAATTTGGCAAAACATGTAATGTAATGTAAGGAAGAAGACATTTAAAATAAGACTGAAAAGGTAACTTGGTTTTAGATTGTTCTATTGTTAGAAATGCTTTAATTGACAGACTAAGGACTGTACAGTAAAGAAAATGGAGCAAATTTTTATCAAAGAATTTGGAATTTGGAAATTCAAATCACTGGGAATTAAATAATGGAATATACAGGTCTAATCTGCTCATTAAAAGTTTATTTTGGTACCCATAATCAGGATTATTTGAAAAGGGGAGAAATTATAAAGAAGGAAATGAGTTAAGAAATAGTAATACATGAAAGGGATCATTAAATGGTTCAGTGGATAAAGTTCCAGACCTGAAGTCAAGAAAACATGAATTCAAATTGTACTTCAGACACTTATTAGCACTGGAATCTTAGGAAAGTCACATAATCCTTTTGGCCTCAGTTTTTTCATCTGTAAAATGAGCTGGAAAAAGAAAATTCAAACCACTCCAGTATCTTTGCTAAGAAACCCCCAAATGGAATCATAGAGTGTTAGATACAATTGAAACAACTGAACAACAAGTCTATAAAAGATGTGATGAGGTTGGTAGTAATTTAAGTGAAGACAGTAACAGATATGAGAATTATTTTGAAGATAAGAGCTGGCAGAAGATCAAGTCAGATAATTACAAGGTTTTGAGTCTGGGTAACAAGGCATATAGGTATAAAAGAGGAAAAGGGTGAGGAGAGAGGCTTGGGAAATATCCTCACTTAGGCTGCCAGGAGAGGAATTATGAATAATTGAAGGAGACCAAACAGGAGTGGTCAAGCAGAAAGAGAATCAGGAAATATCCATGATACAGGAAGCTAATAAGGTAAAGAAAAAAATCTTCCCAGGTTTATGGGGAAAGAAGAATGGCAAAGTCCGTTAGATTTGGTAGTTAAAATGTTATGGGTAACATTGGAGAAAACAGTTTCAGTAGAGTAAGCAGAAGCAAAGTTTGAACCAGAAAGCTTTAGTAAATTTTTATTATTATTTTATTGTGTCTGATTGTGACCCCATTTTGAGTTTTCTTAGAAAAAATACTGGGGTAATTTGCCATTTCCTTCGTCAGCTCATTTTACAGATAAGGACACTAAGATAAACAGGTTTAAGTGAATTGGCCAAATATAGGAGTCACTGTTTAGGAGGGACATTAACAGGCTATTAGAATGAATCTGGAAAAATGATATTCAAGATGTATAAAATCTATTAACCATGTTTTAAGGAATATTAATTAATTTTTTTTTACAGAGTTCATTCAAAAAAATAATAATTTATTTTTTAAAACTAGAACTTGCAATATAAATCCTATATTTGATATAAATGCAAATAATTAACTCAAGCATGCATGCACATAATTATATTGCAGGATAGAATGGGATAGGTTCCATGAGGGAGATATGAACAAGGTGTTATGAGAGCTTAGGGGAGACAAATAATTTTGGAATTGCCTTTGGAGCCTAAGAATGAATTGCAGGGGGTGAAAATCACTTTTCTGGCATACAATTCATTTCCTATCTCCTTTCCCACTTCAACTTCATCCAAAAGCCTAATTTATTTGCCTGGTAACTGAGTAAATTTAATTAGTTCCAAATTCCACCATCAAAACCCAGATATTGTCAAAAATTGAGAAAGGTCTGGATAATTTACCACATGTTGGTGTTCTTGTTCTTCTTTAAAATAATAATAGTTTTCTCTGGGAGCAGGTTTCTCGGGGAGGTTTTTTGGAGGCAGCCTTAGTTTCAGTTGAAAGTAATAATTACCCAAATACAGCCAGGTGCTAAAAGTTCAAATCTTTTATTGTGTCCTTCAATATAGCTCGGTTAGCTTTCTTAGAGGCCTCTCTCTCTCTCTCTCTCTCTCTCTCTCTCTCTCTCTCCTTGATTCTAAGAGCTCTTGCAGCTTGTCCTTTGCCTCTGCTTTCTTCTGCCTCCAGCCAGCACCAAGGTAAAAGTTGCAATGAATCTTTCTTGCCTCCGAGAGAGGGCTTCTGGCTGAACTCACTTGATGCTCCCCTCTCAATCTAAATTCAGCTGAACTCTCTTGACTGGCTCACTGAAGCTCTATTTATTTATGCTCATTCTCCGAGAGAGGGATTATGGGATACCAGAGAGTGGGATTATGGGTTTCCTCCCAGAGTGCTCTCTGGCCCTAAGAGCTTCAAGGGAGGTGTGAATTTGGATATCTCATAATAAACCCTGAAATCTCCCAAATGTGTGAACTCCAATGAGTACTTAAATACTTCTTGCTTATATGAGCTCTCTAAAGGTGTGAACACAAGCATTATTGTCTATCAGTTCTACTTAGTACCTTGTTTCTTCTGGCCCATAACATCTCCTTGTAGGATCAGATCTATCATACTGAACCATGCTAAATAATTATCAGAAGGTAATTCTAAAAAAGTGATAATGACCATATCACAGTAATTGCATAATTTCTGAAAAATAAATGGCTCAAAGAGGGAACATTGATTTGAATGCACAAGTTCCATGTATCTGTTTCTTAAATCATATTCATTTATAGCAACAATATATAAACCCATAGTTGGAGAGGCAATTCATGTATGCCCATAGTCATTCAATTCAATAAACTTTTAAGTAGTTGCTAGTTTCTGAAAGGCAAAGCATTACCTATATTATTCAGATAGATATTTTGAAGAGTAATTAATACATGCTCTTATATAGATAGTAACATGCTTATATAGAATGATAACCTTCAAAAGGTTAAACAAAATGTTTCTTTGAATACATTTTGTTCTCTTTGCTTAGTGTTGCTTTGTGTATCTAGATAAGTTGAGGCAGAATATTATTTAGATTATACTGAGAAATATAGCATTAATTACTCAAATATAGAACAAAGTGTAAAGGTTAATGTTGGAAGAACTGTCCAGGCCTTCTCCTATGAATAAGTCTCACAAGTATTATGTTAATGTTAGCTGTCATTCTTATTATTTTGATTGACACCATTGGATAGTCTCTTCCATGCAAAGAGTAGTTAGAAAGATTCTATAATATCACATTTAAGTAGAAAGATGTTACATTTATTTAATTCCTGACACACTGAATGGAAATATATGGAAAAGCCTGGATAAATTCTACTGTGTGTGCAAGGTAAAGCAAGCAAGATATGACAAAAATATAGTAGTATGGGAGCCAAGTAAAGAGTTTTTATTATATTGATGAATCAAAATATTACATCAAGTAAATTTTTTTTTCCAAGATCTTTCTACTCAACAGCCTGGTTAGTAATCAGTGAGTTAATTAACACAAGACAATGAAATCATGCATAAGAAGCAATTGTGAAAGGTGAGATTTAGTCATTTCCTACTACTTAATAGTATTTTATTTTTTCCCAAAAATAATTACATATAATGATAGTTTTAAAAATCCATTCTTATAAGATTTTGAGTTGCAAATTTTTTTCCCTCTTCCTTTTCCTCTTCTGAAGACAGCAAGCAATTTTATATAGGTTATATATGTTCAGTCATATTAAACATTTTCACATTAGTCATGTTGTAAAAGAGGACTCGGAACAAAAGGTAAACATCATGAGAAAGAAAAAAATGAAAATCATATGTTTTGATCTGCATTCAGACTCCATAGTTCTTTCTCTGGATGGGATCAGTATTTTCTGTCATGAATTTCTTAGAATTGTCTTTTATCATTGCATTGCTGAGAAAAACTAAGTCTTTCATAGTTGATCATCAAGCATTGTTGCTATTGTTCTAGGAATGGATTTTAGAATAGGGATGTCCTATAATGGCAGAATATTAAACACTAAAATTATCTTATTCTAATGGATCAAAATTTGTGGGATGTAGTCAAGCAGTCGCTCGAGAAAAATATACACCTCAAAATACACACATTAACAAAAGAGAGAGAGAACAGATCAACGAATTGCTTAAAAAAACAAACTAGAAAAAGAACAAATTTCAAGTCACAATTTAAATGCTGAAATAGAAATCCCAAAAATTAAAAGAAAATTTAATAAAATTGAAAGCAAAAAAAAGTTATTGAAGTAATGAATAAAATTAGGATTTCTTTTGAAAAGCAACAACAAGAATATAGACAAACCAGTGATAACAAAAAAAGAAAACCAAATTACCAGTGTCAAAAATGAAGAGTAATTTGCTACCAATGAAAATGAAATTAAAAGATATATATGTATAAAATTTGTTGTGAGTCCAAAATGTTGGAGTTCAAATGTGGGGTTCTTGTTCTTCTATAAAATATTATAAAAGTTCTCTCTGGGTGCCTTCCCTGGAATCAGGATTTTGTCGGTCCCTGTTCAGGCCCCAAAATGTGGTGAGCTTTTTCTTCTCAAAACGCCGCCAGGTGATAAAAGTTCAGATCTTTTATTATCTCCAATATAGCCCAGTTAGCTTAGAGGTCTATCTCTCTGCTTGGTTCCAAGAGCTCCCTCCGAATGTCGCCAAATCCAAAGATCTGGTCCTTCAGCCTCTGCCTCTGATTTCTTCTGACTCCAACCAGCACAGAGATGGAATGAATCTCTTGTTTCCTTCACTTGGGGCTCGGCTAGTTTTCTGGTGAGTCTTTCAGACCAGCTTTGTCTCAGTGGGGGAAGTGCAGGAGCCCAGCCACCAACTCCTCTCCAATGCAGTTGAACTCTCTTCTGCGACCAGCCAGCCAAGTGGAAAATATATTCTGGAATAGCTCTCTCTTCATTGGCCTTATATGTGAATCTTCTGAGAGAATGGGCTTATGGGTTTTCTCCCATAGTGCTCTCTGGCCCAAAGAGCTTTAAGAGAGGTGTGAACACAAAGGTGTAAACACAAGCATTGTACTAATTAGTTCTACTTAGTACCTTGTTTCAGGTTCTGCCCAAAACATCTTGTAAGATTAGATCAACTCTAATTAGTTAGCAGTTTGTAAGGATTCCAACAAAAATTTATTTTTTTCCAATTACATGTGAAAACAACTTTTGACATTTTTTAAATTAAGTTCCAAATTGTTTTCTTCTCTCCCATTCCCTTTCCTTGAGAAGCAAAGCAATTTGATATAGATGATACATGTGCAATGACCAAAAATCATTTTCATGTTGGCTATGTTGTGAAAGAAAATACAGAGCTTCAAAAAAGTGAGAGGGGAAACCAAAATAGTGTTTCTGTTTGTTTGTTTTTACAAAATAATATGCTTTGATCTGCATAGAGACTCCATCAATTCTTTCTCTGAGATGGATAGAATTTTTTATCATAAGCCCTTTGGAATTTATTGGATTATTGTATTGCTGAGCAGCTAAATCATTCACAGTTGATTATCATACAGAATTTCTGTTACTGTGTACAACTTTCTCCTAGTTCTTTTCACTTCACTTTGCATCATTTCATTTAAGTGGTCCCAAGCTTTTCTGAAATCATCTTGCTTGTCAGTTCTTATAGCATAATAGTATTCTAACATAATCATATACTACAATTTGTTCAGTCATTCCTCAATTGATGGCCATTCCCTCAATTTCTAATATTTTCCCATGACAAAAAAAAAAAACTGCTAGAAATATTTTTGTATAAATAGGTCCTTTTCCTTTTTTTGCACCTTTGAGATACAGTCCTAATAAAATTGCTATGTTAAAGGGTATGCACAGTTTTATAACCTTTGGGCATATGTCTCAATTGCTTATCAGAAAGGCTGGACCAATTTGCAATTCAACCAAGAGTGCATTAATGCCCCATAAAGATGAAATTCAAGCACTATTTGGCATTATTTTGCCTAATTATATGCCAGTAAAACAACATATAAGTGAAATGGGTGAATATTTACAAAAATACAAATTACCCAGATTAAAGAAAAGGAAATAAAATACTTAAATAACCCTTTTTAGAAAAAGAAATTGAATGATCTATTAATTATATCCCTAAGGGGAAAAATCTCCGGGAACAAATGGTCTGGTGAATTCTATCAGACATTTAAGAAACAATTCTGAGCAAGTGCTGGTACAGGATTTTGTGGTATGGCATTACTTGGTGTAAAAAACAGAGCAGCATGGTTTCATAAAAATCTGAGAAGATATATGTGAATTGATGCAGTGAGTTGACTTAAAGTGAAATTGGGAAAACATTTTAAGGATATTCACCTCTAAAAAGACTTAGCTATTCTGATTAAAACAATGATCCAAGACAGTGCCAAAGGATGCATAATGGAAAATACTCTCCATCTTTAGGGACAAATAAATGAACTCATGGGGCAGATTGGAGCAATTTTTTTTTTCATTGTGTTTATGCTTCTTGCTATTTTTGCATCCTAATATAGAAATATATTTTGTATGACTTCATATGTATAACTGATATTCTATTGCTTGCCTACTTAGTAAGCAGAGGTGGTGGCAGGATGTTGAGAAAAAATTTGGAACTCAAGAAAATTTTTAAAAGAATAATTTAAATAAATGAAATTAGGTTCTTCTATCTCTTTATTTATTATATAAATAAGTTTTTTAAAGCAAGATAAATGGGCACAATAATTTACTATATATTTGCTCAGTGTAACCATAGCTTAAATTATGTCAGTTAAAATTTAGAACATTAATTAAAATTGTATATTTAAAGTGTGGGCTTGTGAATTAAGACGATTTAGATAATGGACACATTGGATGGCTAATATTTTCCTTATAAGGGCAGTATGGTGTAGTAGAAAAACTCTAAATTTGGAATCAGAAGAGATGAGTTTAAATTCACTCATGGTATGACAGGGGAAACATTTTCTTATTATTATTCTTCAGTTGTTTTCAGTTGTATCTAACTCCCCATAACCCCTTCTTGGGATTTTCTTGGCAAAGACACAAGAGTGATTTGCCATTTCCTTTTCCAGCTCATTTTACAGATGAGGAAATAGAGGCTAATAGGGTTAAGTGACTTGCCCAGGATCACACAACTAAGACCAGATCTGAATTCAGGTTTCCCTGACTCTAGATCCAATGCCCTATCCATTGTGTCACCTACTCATATCTGTAAAATGAAGGTAATGTGGGAATCAAATAAAGTACTTTGTATACTTTATGACAGCCTAAAATTTATTAGTTGTTTGATTATTTGCTTAAAGGTAACATTGTTTTAGGAAAAAAAATAGCTGTGTGGGCATTTAAAAAATCTTGGAAGGGATAAGTGCAGTAGAAAATCAGTTCATTAAATTTGGGAACATCAAATTTAGTCATAGTGCTAAGTCTGTGATCCTCTTAGATTTGGTAGTTCTCAGAATGTCTAAAGATAATATTTGTAGGATAAAACTATAATAGAAAAAGTTTGTTATATGTTTATTTGGGTTCAGTATGAAATGGAACTTGATTAAGAACAGTTTCTTTTATTAACCATCAAAAGGCTTCTTTAGTCTAAGATAGCAATCCAGAAAGCCAAAGATGATTAATGTGTCAAAGAATAATGACAACGTAATGGAAGCATTTTTCTTGCATTCTTTTTAGTCAAATTATCATTCTGAATAGGTTGCAAGATGGTACAATGTATAAAGTTCCATGCTTGAAGTCAGGAAGACTCATCTTCCTGAGTTCAAATCTGCCTCAAACACTTACCAGATATGCAAACCTGGCAAGTCACATAATCCTGTTTGCCTCTGTTTCCTTATTTCTAAAATGAGCTGGAGAAGAATATGACAAACCATTACAGTATCTTTACCAAGAAAACCATAAATGGGATCATAGAGTTGGACTGAATTGACTGAACAATGGCAAATAATTCTGAATGACCAAAGTATGATTTTTGATTTTATTTTGATATACTCAGAATGCTCATAAGACAGAGGTTTATAGATATAAGATATAAGAAAAGATTTTCAGCAATTTTTGATATTGAACAATTTTGGTAATATAAAACTAGAATAAAATTATTTTATTAATATTTCTCTACTTGTTCCCCTTCCTTCCCAAAATTTGGAGTCATTATTTGGGCTTTGTCTCTATTATTACTTCTAACATATCAAATTCTATTTTACCATACTATGATGGAGACATATGTTGTTTGCCTTTCTTTTTTGTTTATTTGGATTTGTCCAGATCAATGATTTCCTTGGTTTGGGGGACTCTTAAGGTATAGTTTTCCTCCTCCAACACAGATAGCAAGTTAAAAGGAATAGAATGTGTCAGAGGTAGAATTCTAGACCAGATCTTCCTATTTCTGAGAATGGCCTTTTAATCACCTTTAATGTTATTCTCATTCCTTAGGAGTGATGCATGCCACCTTAATTTAACTTTTTAAGTATATAAAAACAAAATAATATGCATTATTAAATAGAGAAATTACCCAGTTCCTCAGAACATGTAAATTTAAACAAATTGGAAAAAGGAAAAAAATCAATAAAAATAACTGAATTTAACTTTCATTTAACAATCTGATTAATTTTTTTAAATATATACTCTCATTAGTCACTCCAATCCTATTGCTATTTTTGATTAGTTGGGTTGAAGGTTATGGGAAATTGTTAATAATCTCTCTACAAAGTGGTAGAATGTTTCCACCAGATAGTCTTTCAATTACTAAAGATAATGAATTAGTATTACCAAGTCTCATTCTAAGACATCATACATTTATACACTTCTGTAGCTTTTTTTTTTCCTTTCCCTATGCATGTCATCTTGGTATTAGAAAAATCTACTCTGAGAAATATATATTATAAAATTATTCTTGGATTACAACTGAATAAAATGCTCAAAAAATCAGTAAATTTTTTCCTAGAAAATATAGTACTTGGCACCATTAAAATGTTGTATAAAAATTCACATTTTATATTTAGCACTACTTAAATGTTGCCAGCCATTGATCTTTATTACAAATTCTTCCAAAAGTCATTCCCCCTCTCCCCAGTCATATTCTAGGTCAGAGACTGAAAAAGCAATATATTTTCTTATAGAATTTCTCTGGTTATGAAAAATAATTTCTCTCTATTTTTAAAGAGTATTACTATGGCCACTTTAAGCTCACTGTGATATCCAGCATGTTGCAGACTTTTTGACATTCAGATTTTATTGGATCAACCAATATCATAGCTGAAAATGATTTTAGAAATCTTTTCCAACTGCTTCATTTTAGATAAGGCAACTGACATATAGAGATGTTAATACTTTTCTACAACTAGTACACAAAAAATTTAAGACTCAACTCAGATCTTTTGTCTCAAAGTCTAGTGTTTTTTTTTTTTCTTTCCACCATACATCTCCCAAATTCCTAGGGCATCCATAGGTTAAATGATTTAGATCTGAAAGTGGTCTTGAAGATAATCTAACCCAATCCCTTCATTTTTTCACATAAAGGCACTGCTGAAAAAACAAATGAATAAAAAGATAAATAAAAGGGTTAATGACTTGTTTGATCATATAAGTAATAAATGCATACAAAAGCATGGTTTGAACCAAGTGTCACTGGTGCAACATATAGGGGAATAAATATTTACATAGCTCTTTTATGTCAGGCACTATCATAAGCACTTCACATATATTATCTCATTTGATCTTCACAACTACCCTGTAAAGTAGGTTTTGAAGTTGAGGAAACTGAGGCAAAAACATATTAAGTGACTTGTATAAGATGAAACAAGTGTCTGAGGCTAAATTTGAACTCACAACTCATCCTGGGTCCAATATCACACACACAATATGTATGAAATAGGACTTAAATCTAAGGATTTCTGACTGCAAGTCTGGTCCTTTGTCAAGTATATCATATTGCTTCTCACAGAGCTAAAATTACATGATGTGCATGATTATTATACTTCACATACAGCCTGTATGCCCTATCCCTCTTCTTTCTTTCTAGAATGGGGATTCTTAACCTGGTTTTGTATCATGGAAACCTTTGGCTAACTGGTGAAACCTCTAGAACACTTCTCAGAATCTTTTAAACTGATAAAAATAAAATACATAAGCTTACCAAGGAAATGAATTATATTGAGATATTATTATCACAATTTGGGGGTTGGAGGAAAACAAGAGCAGATACCAGGTTAAGAGCATCTTTTCTAGAAAAGTAAGAATTATTTCCCCCTAAACATCACATTGTTTTCTCCAAACACAATTAATAATGACAAACTATTGATGTATACCAGCTGTTGATACCCGAGTTCTCTCTTTCAGAATTATGGAGTTTTGAAATTATTAATATTTTAGGGTACAAATATCAGTGAAACTAGTAACTGCATCCCTGCAAGATGCAATCCCATGAGACAAGGGTTAATTGGGCAAGATAGTTTTTTTAATCTGTCATTTTGTATCAAGAATAAGAACTAAAATTTCTGATAAAGGTAACAGAGTCTTAAGAACAGCTATATTTCTGGCAACATAATGTAGCTGGAAGATGTAAAATTCAGTGGAAGCTTTTCCCGTACTTAGTTTGAATGGATAGGGGATGATGGTTCCTATTACAAACCATCAGTATCATTTTAAGTGTTTCCATGGATACTAATATCAGAAGAGAGCAATACATGAATGTTGTTGGCTTAAAAAAAAAAATCTAACATTAGTTATAGAAGCTAGGATAAAAACTTGACCTATAAGGAAAATGGCGGGAGAACAAAATAGATAAAAGTTTTCTTCACAGCAGATAGCCATTTTAAAATATTTTATTGGCACAGCAGTATGTAGTGTGATCTTACTTCTTCCTGAAGGACATATTAATGGTAATGTGTCCCATGGAGTCTAAGGGGGTAGTTGTCTTCATTTGAATAATTAGTTTGTATGATGAAAATGGTCACTTTTCAAGGAGAAATTTGTGTTGGGAAAAGTATTTTTATGGTTATTTTTGCCTTTCAAGAAATTCTTATGGTTTGAAACATTTTGAATCCTTAATATTTTCATAATAATAACAGTTCACATTTAAAGTTTATAAAAAGTTTTCCTCACAATTCTTTCAAGTAAATAGTGTTAATATCCCCACTTTAATGGGTGAGCAAATGGAGACACAAAATAAGATTATCTATGTAAAGTTTTTTTAAGCTTTAAAGTTCTATATAAATGTCAGTAATTAGTAATAGATATCTGAAACTCTTTTCTGATTCAAATTGACCAATTCTGAGATCACTCTTTATCATACTCTAGAATGTGAACAGAATATCAAATATCTGGCTGAAAAGTGAAACATTCAGTTAATTTTATTTTACTGAATTGGACTATCTCTTTCATGATTTTCATTGAATGTAAGCTGTCTTCAGAAATATATTTACTATGTCATAAACATAAAAATGTGATATTTATGTGGGACAATGTGTTTACAATTCTTACATCTTTATTTTTGTCTCCTCTTTGAAAAAAAGGACTTGTCTAATACTTGACTTTTCCTATCTTCCAGGCAGTGGGAAAGAGATTTTTTGAGCTATGAGACACTGCAGAAAAAGGGTCTGATAGAATGGTGAGATTCCATGATGGATTCTACAAGGGAAGGAAGGGAATGAGGTGGATGAGTAGGGATACTATAGAATAAAAGCTGATGTAGGAATAGCTTCAGAGTCAAAAGAAGAGGGAAAAGTATATACTTCCTTTTCCTCCCTGTACTAGATTTAGAATTCTATTTCAATTAAACTTATATTACCCTAAAAAAAAGAGAAGTTTGAGAAAGAAGAAGATGGTTCCTGCAACAGCAAAGTGAGAATAGTAGCAAGTGGTAGTAGTAGGAAGGAAAGGACTGTTGCCCACCATTTTGTCCTGGTAACTGAAGGTCAATAGTGTATGTTAATTATCTTTACAGCCTTCTAGATATGCTTTTTGGAAAGTGGTCAGTACATTAAAGGGACCACAAAGTTTTCTATAAGTGTTCCTGTCTTTCAGTTCACGTTCAGTTCAGTTTGATTTAGAAAATATGACTTCACTATGAGAATGTGGTTTGCAGATGATCCAGTCACCAGGCAGTGCCATACTGTTATATAATGCCTCCTTCAAATGATTCTCATTACCACAAACATCTGCTTCAGCAATTTTCCAGGACATAAAAGGTAAATGAAAATTGTCACCAGGGTCATGCCAATGTCTTCTTGTAATGCAGTTTCCCAAGATATCAATGGTAGTATTCAGGAATAATCAGATTATACCTGAGGAACTTTCCCATTTATTTCTGAAAACATGCTCTCTGCACCCTTTTTTTTCATTGTGTGAAATTTGTTTTCATTGTCTACTCTGTGATATACTATGATCCCAAAATTCATTACTAAGTTCTTGCTCATTGTCCAATTGTTACTGAACTTTTCAACAATATAGGAAGCACTATTATTAGCCCCCACTTAGGGAGGGAAACTACATTAGCTAATATTGAACAATGATACCCATCCCCTCCAAATCCTTAACACATATGGTTAATCCACAGGCATAGGTTTTCATGAAAATTTAGAAAAGAGGAAATCAGTAGAGGGTATAGATACTATTAGATACACAGTTTTGTTCATATTTACTCTACTAAGAACATTCAATTAAGTTTGCCTTAATTTGTATTTACTTTTTATTTTTTCCTGGCCATAATTTCATCATGAATTTGGGGAATACTTCTCCTATTTCTATATTGTATATTCATACATATTCTAATTTTCCATCCATCAAATAGGCAAAAAATAGCAAATCCACATCAGTCTTTGATTCAGTAGGCCAATTTGAGGTGATAGATAGATAGATAGATAGACCAATTATAGCACAGAGGATTAATTAAACGTAAGTAAAATATATTTAAAAACCTCAGCGTTATAGCTGATGAACTTAAGTGAATCAGCCTCATATGATTACTTTTAAAATAGCTACCATATTAAGATAACTCAAAAGTAAAATGACAAGCAAGCTTTGAAGTAATTCTTCTGTGCTTGGCAATATATCACCAGTATACAGTGTGTATAACCACGATTTTAAAAGAATATGGAAAATCAAAGTGAAATCAAGAAAAGAATTCCAAAGATAATTGAAAGAATGGATAATAAATAAATGGATTTGATACTATTTAGCCTAGATGAATAAAAGTTGGTTGACTGTTTATAAATTTCTGAATGTTTTGAATAAAGATATTGATCAGTTTTTCTTGTCTAAAGAGAAATGAATGCGAACATATTGACTTAAATAATTTCTCATGAACTTAGGGAAAGAATTTTTGAATGTTAGAGTGATAAAAATATCTTAAAGTAATGAACTAATTTTATAATTGTGATTGCTATAGAAATTCTTTTTGCAACAATCATTTTAAAAAAAGCAAGAAAGCTATGCATTCAATGGAATCCAAGAAATGACACTCTAACCTAAATGATTCAGATATATCTGGATTTCATTCATTTTTCTCCAATCACTTCCTCCATAACCTTCTGATCAGCCTGTCCCCCTACAGAGATAAGCTACCATGGCCTGAATAAACTTGCACCCTGAGTCTCTCTGTGTGTGTATCTCTCTGTGTTTGTCTCTCTGTCTATATGATTCTATCTCTATTTCTCTGTCTCTTTTTACTTTTGTCTTTGTATGTCACTCTATCTCTCTGTCTTTGTGTGTGTCTTTTTGTCTGTTTCTGTCTATGTCTGTATTTGTGTCTGTGTCTATGTCTCTGTCTCTGTTTCTGTCTCGGTCTCTCTGTCTCTGTATCTCTGTTTCTATCTTTGTATCTCTGTCTCTTTTCCCCTTCATTTTCCCTTCTCCCCTTTCTTTTCCCCTTTCTCTCTCTCTCTCTCTCTCTCTCTCTCTCTCTCTCTCTCTCTCTCTCTCTCTCTCTCTCTCTCTCTGTTTGTGTCTGTGCCTGTGTCTGTCTCTCTCTTCTCTCTCTCTCTCTCTCCTATTACAGAAAACTCCCAGCTGTGCTCCATTTTACATTCTTTTCCCCTCTTCCACACTGTCTTCTCTAATCTTTTCCTTTTCCTTTCTCAAACACCCCCTTCTCTGGAACAATAATCACAAACAAATCAACTTTTGAGTTATTCTTGAATGAAGTGTGTCAGTCTTCTCCTCTTTAGGTTTACTTAGCATTCCTGGGACTTGCTAGATCCAAGTGTCCTTTTTGAAAGTCATATTTCTGTGTGTTGTTACTTCCATTCAAAGGTAAAACCTATGAGAATAGCAACTGTCTGTTATTTAAATTTTCATCTCTTGTTGTTAACACAGTGTTTAAATATGACAGCTATGTAATAAGCACTTCATAATTGCTTTTTTATTCATTCATCTCGAACAGTTTCTTCCAGGGCTCATCTTTTATTTTTTTTCCTACCCACAAAATTTAATTATTTCTGGGCAATTGTCTTTTCTTTTACCTAGTACCTAATTTAAGAAGAGGCTTAATAAATAGTTTTTGAACTTTTTAGGACTTCACCCTTCAAGTAGAACCACAGTACTCATGTAGAATTATTCATGTAGAACCACAGTATTAGTGACATGAAACCTTTTTAAAAAAATAACTAAGATTATAACATTCAAACATCTGTTTTGAATGATGTAGATACAGTATTGCTTGAAAGGAACATTATGGGAGTGTGCCAAATGAGGTCTGTAGATAATTTCTGGCTATACGATTCCTCTATTGGGAGGTGGCTCCTCAAATGTGGCATTAAAGCATCTCGTTCATGACTCATTTCTCATACTTTGCCTAGATCAACTTTCCTACTTCTTACAAAAACCCAAGTGAATTTGAATTTCATTTCCCACTGGGAATTGAATCCAGTTTAAAAATTTTTTTAAATGCTATATAATATGCCAAATACTTAATGACATTTCCCAAAATATATTATCATAAATATTTTAAAGTGCTTTTGGTTTTTAGTAAATTTAATTACTTTAGTAAAGATGCGCATTTAGTCATGGGAAATTTTAATTTGGCTACCAGATTGTATCAGAATTATAAATTACACCATGATTTTTTTGGGGGGATGGGGGGGATGGGGGGGTTGTTTTGTTTTGTTTTGTTTTTTTAAGAAATTTCCATAGCCCTGGGATAGATAGCTCATCAACTCTCATCTTCTCTTAAATCCCAGAGATAACAACTAAGTCAACAAGTTAAGTCAACACCCATATACTCAGCACTTCCTATAAACCACCCTGGACATAGACGATTAATAAAGGAGTGAATATGGCTGACTTGAGCTCTTCTTTAAAATAGCCTAAATAGATCAATCAATGGAAGGGACTACAAAAGCAGAGGGCTCTTCCAAATGAGAAAGAGGAAGTCTGGAAATTTACAGTGGTACAGAGTCTAGAGAGGAAAAAAGGAGATTTCATTTTTAAACTACAATCATTTATTAGGTGCCAACTGTGTGAAAGCTAGTATATAAGGCTTGAGGGATACATAGAATAATAACAATAACAAAAATAGCAAAAATTTCTGGAGCAAGGGAATAACATAGATTGGTATTAAAGAAAGAGTGTTTTGAAATCCAAGTGGAAGATGAAGTAGAAGAAAGCTATGACAGTAAATAATGGGGCTTAATGTATTTCTTGTGTCTCTGTCTATCACATGATTATTTTAGAAAGTCAATAACTAGATAATTTATTAAGTAAATACTATTTACCAATTTTAATCCACAGATAATTTCCTGAAGAACCTCAATAAAACAATTGTTCCTAGTGCCAGATCATTGGCAATCTATCAACAAGTATTTTTAATTGTATTATGTGCCAAATGCCATGCAAAAGCAGCCTCTGTCTTTAAGAAGCTTACATTGGGCACATAACTTGGTTTATACTTGATGCTAATTAAGCCAACTGCATGAAATGCACTTCAATATACATTTTAAATTATACATAAAAACTTCACTTGGAATATGTTAAATTAAATTCCATGATTTTTAAGGCCCTACTCTTTACAGAGCACTATATTGGATGTTGTAGGAAATAAAAAGTTAATTAAGACAGTAGCAGCAGTATGATATTTATATAGCACTTACTATCTATGTACTAGCACTGTACAAAGCACTTTACAATTATTATCTCATTTTATCCTCACAACAATGTTGGAAAGTAAGTGCTATTATCATTACAATTTTGTAGATGATAAAACAGACAGAGGTTTAGTGTCTTAACCAAATGTAATACAATAATTGTGTAAGGCAGTATTTGAACTCTTGTCCTCCTGACTTCAAATGTATTACTTTCTATCTATTGAGTCACCTAGCTGATGCAAAATAATTTACAAAAACAAGAATAGTTGTTTTGAGATTGTCTAGAAACAGCTCAAGTTTACTTTTAAAAGTATTTTTTTATTTATATATTTCTCTGAATTAGTTATAACTGATGATTTTTATCTTCCAAGGGAGCTCATTCTCTCTTGATTCACCTCATTATATACTTTTGAACAAATATATGAAGGAGTATTAGGAAGTTATCCTTTCATTACAACAAAATTCACCTCTCTGACATTTCCATACTCTAATGCTTCTGTTTCTGCCCTCTGGGGGCAGTTTGGACAAGTTACACCCAACGGTTTTCCAAATATTTAAAGATAGCACTTATGGATCTTATAAGATTTCTCTGGGATGAAGTGATATATTTGGTTTGGAACTTATAGTATGTGAAAGAACATGGAAAGAGGGAGGAAGGATTGTGTCAGACTGAGATGGGTTAAGTAATATGAATCTTATTCAGAAAGAAAAAAAGGTAACAAAAGGGATGTGAGTAAAAAATTGATATAATCAGCTCTATACACAGAGAAGATTAATCTGGTAGTGATATGAATGGTAGTTAATTTGAAACCGAAGGCAAAGAGACCAGTGATAGCTCTTTGACTTATTGGGGAGGGGGGTGATTGTGAATAGATAACCTGGGGAGAAGTCCTATGTAACAGGTAATTATTCAACCAAGTTTTTAAGATATAAACTGAGCTAGAACTTTGATTTCATTTTATTTATTAATTTTCCCTCAATTACAGTCAAAACAAAAAAAATTATATTTGTTTCTAAAATTTTTGAGTTGTAGGTTCTCTCCCTTATCTCCACCCACAATTAAGAAACCAATTGTGAGATTATGCAAAATATTTCCATAAAAGTCAATTGATAGGAAAAAAAATAGACATTTTATTCTAATGTAAATAAAAATCCTGAAGAAAAATTAAGTTTAAAAATGAGAGAAAGAAAAAATGCTTCAATCTATATTCAGACACAATCATCATAAGTCCTTCAGAGTAGTTGTGGATGATTGTACTATTGAGAATAGCATAGTCATTCATAGCTGGTCATCCTGGAACATTGCTATTACTTTGTTTACAATACATTTCACTTTGCTTCAGTGCATAGGGGACTTTCCAGGTTTTTCCTGAGAGCATCCTGATCATCATTTCCCATAGAACAGTAATATTCCATCATAAACCCACACCACCCTTTATTGAGCCATTCCTCAATTGACAGGCATTTTCCAAATTTTTGCCCTTACAAGAGATGAACTATAACTTGGTAAAATTAAATTATGAGCTTGAAGAAAGGGACTGTGTCTTATCTTTTCTCTATAGATTTCTTTGGCCTATTCTTTAATTTGAAGTCAGAATACCTGCCTTCAAATCTTAGCAAAGATATTTCTTTGGACCTTTGTTTCCTCAGCTATAAAATAAAACATTTGGATAAGAAGACTTCTAAGATTCTTATCAGGTACAGCACTCAAATAGTACATTCCTGAATTTTGTAAATCTAGTTGTTTTGAGATTGTCTAGAAACAGCTCAAGTTTATTTTTAAAAGTATTTTTCTTTATTTATATATTTCTTTGAATTACTTATAACTGATGATTTTTATCTTCCAAGTGAGCTTGACACAGATAAACCACAGCATAAAATAAGAAATGTGGGGAAAACACAGAATATCAGTATAAGAGAGGAAGCCAGAGGGTATGGTATGAGAACAAGACACTTTCTTCTGATGTTTCTGACAAGTAAAATAAAAGGGGAAATATGTTAACTCACATAGTTTTCCTCTTTTGATGAAAAGAATATTTAAAATTTATATTGAGAAATGCCTCCCAAAATATGTATATACTTAAAATGGCAATTTGTTATGGGAATCCTTGTATCTTATGAAAATTACTATTCTTTTGGCAAGAGATACGTTTCAATTGTTATGCCACAGTTTTCTTTAACTGTCCTGACTCAGTTTCCTTGTACAAGTTTCCCTTGTCTCAGTCTCCCTAATTACTCCCCTAAGCTGTAAATCTCCCTCTGGTCCATGAAGGCTGAGGACCAATTAGTCTAAGGATATAAATTGTTAGCCCAAGCAAGATAAACAAGAGAGTAGACTTCCTGATTATCTTCTGTCCTTGAGAATTTACAACATCCCTCTAAAATATTCCAAGATATTTCACTGACATCTTTATCTCTGGGTTCCTTTTTGATTCATAGTCTTTTCCAGCGGGGCTTTTCCCTCTCTTTTTCCCTCTTCTTTGTCTCTAAAAGGTATATAAAGGTTAGAGATTCCTCCATTCATTGCTGGAGAATGGCGGCTGGCTGTGGATGCTGGACGCTGGATTCTTTGAGATGATAGTCTCCTCCAGACCTGGGACCAACATGAATTCCTTGGTCCCAGTATATCTTTATCTCTGTCTGGCTGGACAATTTGAGACGAGAGTCCTGTCCAGTCAATCTTACTCTCCCATTAATAAAATATTAAAAACTCTCTAATCTCTCTCCTGCCTCAGTTTCTCTGGCATTACACAATGAATAGCTATATCTGATCATGGAAAATAAATAAGATCAAGAATATAGAGAAAATGTTACATATTTGAAAATGTACTTAGAAATCTCAATTTCTCAGGTCAATTGAACCATTGAAATGCCTTATTTGATTACCATTTACTTTTTTAAATACTCTTTAAACTACTGAATCCTTTTCTTAACACTAATGATTTCTGATTTGGTTATTGTAGCTAATACCATATTTGACAATATTGTAACATGTCAGGTTAACTTGAACAGTTGTTTGAGCTGAGATGAAGCAAAAGTTTTGGAGATTACAGATAAATTTGATAATCAGTTAAAACTTCTAAGAGCACTACATAATTTTTTTGCTTATTATTCTTTGGCATAGTTTGTAGATTATTATAGTATAAAAAGAAGCTTTTATGAGATATTAATCCAATAGAAAGGGATTTGTTTGTTTTATAGACTGGAAAAGTTAAATCTGCCTTTATTAAATCTCTTTAGTGCTTTGGAAAAACCTAATCTATTTTTGTAAAATAAAATATCAAAACTTGCTTCAGTTGCATACTTACATTTCATGGTCCATATTCAATGGCTCCCTCGCGATGATGTTTTCCCTGATGCCAACAACAGAATTAATCTTTCTCTTCTTTTAAGTTTCATAATTTGTTTATTAGTTTCCCTATTATTACTGCTATATATGTGTTGCTTCCTTTCTTCTGCTGATCCATAAGCTTCATGAAGAAAGATACTATATTTTATTTTGCTTTAAATGAATTAATGAGTAAATGAAAAATCATTTGTGAAGTATTTATTAAGTGCTAGAGATAAAAACACAAACAAACAAGACAGTATAAAGAATTTATATACTTACTAGTGAAGGCAACACATGTAGGAGAAGAAGAATTGGAAGAAGGAAGTGATGGAGTATATTCACAAATTAAGTAAAATAAAGAAAAATTTGTGTGTCAGTATACAGGATCCCAGGTCCTGGAGTCATATATTAGTGAGAAGATGCCAAGTAAAAGGCAGCATGGTTAGCAGATGGTTGAAAACTAGATATTGGTATATATAAATATACCCCAATAATCACCCTTTGTCTCTACCATGGTACTACAACACACCACCTTCCCTTTCAAAATGGGCAAAGTGATTAAAGACATCTCAAAATACCAATGACATCTTTAAAGATGTAATCAAGTATCACAGATCTTTGGTTTGGAAATTATATGCTAATTAATTGTCTACACAGATCTACTCTTGAATCATCCTGGAAAAAGCTATTATGACTCCCTGGTGCTGGGAATACATTTTCCTTTCCTAGAGTCCTGACCAAATTTATTTCTGGCATAGCCAAGGAAAGAGTCGTTTTCTTGCTAAAAAAAAAAAAAAAAAAAGACATGGTGTCTTAACTACTTTATTGATTTGTGCTGAACTGACTGGGTCAAGTAAGTTATTCCTCATGGCTAGCTTCTTACTGGACCACACTGCTCTTGGTCCTGTCAGGTTCTGCTATTGACCCTAGTGGCTCAACCTTTTGTGAGTCTTTTTATCTATGGAAATTCACAAGATTATAACCTACCCATTTAATCTCTAGATACTTATTCATCTAAAATCAGGAAAGAATAAACACAAAAAGAAACAAAAATACGATACATTCTTAGACACATCACAACTGGTGAGAGATATAACTCAATGCTCCTATTATTCCTAGTCTCACAGCAATTCTTTACTTGAAAGCTGCTAGCATATCCCTGCAATACCTAGCACATACTCAATAAATATTTCTTGAATGAATAATTTTTTTGACAAAAATCTTAGCATAGTAAAATAATAAAACAATTCAAATTTCTTTATAAATTCATATTTTCTAAGTGTTTGACTTCCATTTTCATCTGACTATAGCATTATGTCACATGGAAGGAAGAAGGAAAGAAAGACAGAAAGAAGGAGAGAAAAAAAAGAGAGAAAGAAAGAAAGAAAAAAGAAAGAAAGAAAGAAAAAGGAAGGAAGGAAGACGGAAGGAAGGAAGGAAGGAAGAAAAGGAGAGAGGGAGGGATTAAGGGAGGGAGGGACCTGCTGAGGTATCTTGCAGTTTACTGGCTAGATTTCTTTCTCCAAGACCAAGCTTTCACACACACACACACACACACACACACACACACACACACACACATCACCTAATACTGAAAAAGATTAAAAATCACCAGAGCAAGGCTTAACAATCATTTGCTCAATCTTGAAGAGAATATGTGACTTAATACTTCCCCTAATCACCTTAGCTTGTGGGTTCATATAACTTTGAATTCTTTAGAACCATAGATTCTTAGTACTGAAAGGAGCATTAGAGATAATTTATGCTAGTTTTCTCATTTTATAGAAGTACCTGGAACCATGAAAGGTTCTGAGAGGATTTTAAAAGATATCAATTTGCTAAGGAGGAGAAATTCTATGGCAAGGCTAGGAAAAACTTAGGGAAGAAAAACTAGGTAAAATGCAGGATTTTTCTAGAACATTCTACCATAATTTTAGTTCTGTGAACTAAATCTGACTATTTGTTCATCACTACATAAACACACAATAAATAAAATCCTCCCCCCTTTTCCTTTAAAAGGAAAAAGATTTTTTAAAAAAGATTCACAACATTGTGTATATTTCCAGAATTATTTTTTTCCCATTTAGCTACCATTTTACCTAATTATTTCTATTTGATTTGCATCTTATATTTAATTGTGAGTTCAAGTGTGAATATCTATCATAGAATATATTTCCCCAATTCAATCTTAAACCTAGCTACCCATTACTTTGTGCCACTTGAGTCATGTGGGAGGTACAGAAAATTTTCAACTTCATACTTGGATATGTGATTATTACCATTTTTGGATGCATCTAAAGCTCTTAGTGTTCACCAAGTGATGTTCCTGGCGGCCTGAAAGGTGCCCACAGCCAAAACACAGGCTTGCAGATTTAGAAGCTGTTATTGAAAATTTGGCCCCAAACACGTTAAGTCACTTTTCTGAATGCATCAAGACTTTGAAAATACTGGATAATTGCATCTTTAGCACTGTTTCAGTAAAGATTATAGAACATTCACAAAATTGTTTCTAAATTCAATAATCTTACATGAAGTATCAATTTTGCACAAAATACTTTGCCCATATGCTTGTAATACAAAAATTAAAAGTGAAATATGCTTTGTAAACAAAAAAATCAAATAAAATGCATTGAACCCCCCTCCCACAAGATATGTTTAAGTAATCCGTTAGAAAAAAAATACTGAGGAAGAACAAAATCCACATGTTCATTCCTATAAGTCATATCTTTAGGTTGGACTCTGTGAATTTTAAAAATAGTTTGACAAGTTGTGTTTTAATATAATTGGTTTCCTTTGTAATCATATGCATTTTTTTAAGCTTTTAAAACATTGTCATGTAGGCTTCAACTCGACCTCCAAATGGGTCCATGATTCAAAAAACAGTAAGAACCTCTGTTTTGAGTGTTTTATTCCATTTTGAGAACAAATACAGTACTAAAGCTACTCATCTTTTTTCTCTCTTTACTATATACCCAATTAACTTTTTGTCTGGTCACAGACAACCTTAATGTTTCTAATGACACTCCTAGGTTTAGTTGTCATTGGTAATATGCTGTAGCCTACTTAGACTCACCATGCGTATTTGCATCATTGTAATATTGATTTTTCCAAGGTAATGGCATTTGATGATTTATAGCATCTCTTTAGGTATGTAGGAGATCAGGTTTGTGGCAGTGGACTATCTGGGAATCACTGAAAGTTATATATGTTTATCTAAACATAATCCAATCACATCTCAAGTAATCAGCCAAACAGCAATCATTTATTAAATACCAAATATGTACCAGGTTCTTTGCTAAGTGCTGCTTCAGAGTAAAAGTACAAAGAATGAAATAATTCCTACTCTCAATGAGTTTGCATTCTATTGGGGGAGACATATGCATATATATCTTCTATACATCTATAAAATACTTTTTGTTTTGTATGTGTGTGTGTGTGTGTGTGTACACATATCTATGTAGAATGAATAAAAACAATAAATACATGGATATAAAGTAGATAATGCAATAAAGATAGAGAGCTAGTCAACAGAGGAAGCATTTATTAAGGGTTTATAATGTGCCAGATGGCAACATCATTTGGAGGACTAAGAGGAAAAGGGACAGAAAAGAATATGTATAGATAGTAGTGCTTGTTTTGCATTTCTGAAGAAAACAGGGATTCTATGACCTCTTCACTTTGTTCAGTTTCTATATCCCATCCAAAGCAATGATATCAAGTACAAAACAGAATTGGACCTCTTCTGGTCACATACTGACTTAAAAAAAAACAAAAAAACTACAAATTAACATTTTAAAAAAAATTGTGAAACATTTTGTAATTACCAGTTTGGTTGCACTAGAGAGGCTAATGAGTCTGACATCACTCATAAAGCAATTGTCCAAGGAATAATTCAAATATAATATGATCACCTGGCTTATAAACAGCAAATTATAATTTTAACAAAAACATTTTTATTCACTTCATTTTTCTAATAAAAAATTTAGACAAATCTCTCCTTTTTAACATAACTGGATATTTTGAAGGCATTTGGTAGTATTTCAAGACATTGTAATTAACATAAAAATTTATTGTAAACTTTAGAATACTAAATAAATGAAACCTACTATTATTATGAGTTCTTAATGAGCTCTGTGAATAGAAGCACTTGTAAAACCTAGTTATCATTTTTTTTTAATTCTCCATTCATTTGGAATTTGTAGAACTGTGACACTGATTATCAACCTGGATGATAATGTTTCCATATTTTATACTACTTAATTTTTTATTTTTGTGAGTTGTGGAATAATGGCCTTCTTTTTTAACTGCATCTCTCAAAAAGTCTTAAATAATTTTAATTTGTGCATGGGGTATATTTTGAGAATGTTTCAAGGCAATATTTCCTTCTGTTATATTTAAATATTATTTTTAATACCAGTTGGACCAGGTCACTTTCTCATTCCTTTGTAATGCCAGACAAACTGAGGCAGGAGAGAGATTAGAGAGTTTTTAATATTTTATTAATGGGAGAGTAAGATTGACTGGACAGGACTCTCGTCTCAAATTATCCAGTCAGACAGAGATAAAGATATACTGGGACCAAGGAATTCATGTTGGTCCCAGGTCTGGAGGAGACTATCATCTCAAAGAATCCAGCGTCCAGCATCCACAGCCAGCCGCCATTCTCCAGCAATGAATGGAGAATCTCTAACCTTTTTATACCTTTTGTGAGACAAAGAAGAGGGAAAGAGTAGGAAAGAGCCCAGCTGGAAAAGGCTATGAATTAAAAAGGAACCCAGAGATAAATATGTCAGTGAATTATCTTGGAATGTTTTAGAGGGATGTTGTAAATTCTCAAGGACAGAAGATAATCAGGAGGTCTACACTCTTGTTTATCTTGCTTGGGCTAACAATTTATAACCTTAGACTAATTGGTCCTCAGCCTTCATGGACCAGAGGGAGATTTACAGCTTAGGGGAGTAATTAGGAAGACTGAGACAAGGGAAACTTGTACAAGGAAACTGAGTCAGGACAGTTAAAGAAAACTGTGGCATAACACCTTTCCAACATTTGCATTTCAGGATTTTGTGATTATGTGACATAACTGCTGCAAAATAATAACAATTTTAGATGAATCAAAGAACCCAGCAAATACCTTTGTCTTTTCATGTAGAAAAAGGCAATTTTCATAGCTATTTACAATTTAAAATTTATTTTGACTAAATGAGTTATTTGATATTGAAAGGAGAAATAAATCACTACATTCCAAATAAATCTAGATGTTCTCTGGCCAAAATAGTAGCAACAATAACTTGAATTCCATTGAATTTGTTTAATTGTGTCCAACTCTTTGTGCCTCCATGGACCATAGTAAACCAGACCCTTCTATTTTCTACTATCTCTTAAAGTCTATACAAGTTCATATTTGTTTTTTCCATGATACTATCCATCTCATTCTTTCCTGCCCATTTTTCCTTTTGCTTTACGACTTTTTAGCTTTGACCTCAGAATGACCAGCAATTTGACTTTGAGATCATAGCTCAAAATAAGATCCCCATCCTATGTCCCTTCAGCCACTCTCCTTTGTCCCTCCAGACTTGTTAACTGTTTTTAAGACTAAAACAGATCCTTCTCTTAGTAGATACGCATACCTTATAGGCTGAGCAATTTTATTCAATAGCATTTCTACTGAGTATTAGACTGATTTTTAAAAGTCCAGAAAATATTCTATCCTCTCCTACATAACTTCATAACTAAAAATGATTCAGCATTAAATAATCTTCCTCCTTCTTCCTAAATTTTCAAATCTAAGATTAGATTAGCCATCTGAAATTTCTTATTTGCACAAATGGACAGTTAAAATTCCATCCAAAAAGTTTGTGGTAGATGGATTATCAAATCAATTAGTTTGAATGACTGAGTTCCAAGACAGCCTTAGGCACTTGATAATTGAGTGACCTTATGCAAACAACTTAATCTCTTCTTCCTTCAGTTTCTTCACCTGCAAAATGGGGATAATAAGAACACTACTTCCTAGGATCATTGTGAGAATCAACTCAATCAATAAACATTCACTGCCTACTATGTTCCAGGAACTGTGCTAAATGCTATGGAATAAAAAGAGACAAAAGACATTTCCTGCCCTCAAGGAATTAGAGATAATATTTTTAAAGAGTTTGCAAAACTTAAAATGCCCCATAAAAGCTAGCTGGATATTAATGTCTTTTTGCCAGCACTCAAATAAATACTTTAGTATACTTGGGCCATTTTTTTTTCTTTCTGAAAGTTATTTAACTTCCTTTTAGCAAACTATCAACTATTATTTCAATATTTTAGTACTAATATTAACTAAAATGTCATCCAACCTATTTTCCCAAGTCAATCAGTAGTCAGAGTGGAGAGGGTGAACCTTCCAGGAGGGCAATCAGAAAAAATGCCCAGGTAAAAACTATAACCACTTGAGGCAGTTTAGCACTTTTAAGAAATAAATTCTCCTGAGGACTTTATTTCACAGAGATTCTTTTTTTTTCCTATGCTTTTTTGATGTCCATGTATTAGCAAGGTTTCAGCAGGAAGCAAGTTGAACTGAGTTTCAAAGCTCTCTGGCTGTTGAACCAGATTTATGTGTGTGGCAGTGGATATTACATGGTCATGTGGCACTTAAACTATGATTCTTCTCATTTGATAGAGTGAGAGGGGTGAACTCTCTTGTTCTTGTTTAAAATGAACTTGTTTAAGTTTGTTTAAAGCTTGAAGCTTGTTTAAAATGAACACAGTTGCCAAGTAACTTCTTTAAATGTTGATCCAATGAAGTTTGAGAGAGAAGTAATTAAATTGGCATGCAGAGATCATTTTTTGTTTGTTTCATAGCTTTGGCTTTGGAAGTCTCTTCTAGAGCAGGCACTAACTCCCTGTTTTGCACACTATTCCCTAAGAGGAAAAGATTATTTTGTCTTCCAAATCTTAGTGTCTTTTTTTTCTTTTCATTGTATATAGCTTCTGAAAACTGTATTCTCAGTAGCAATGGGAAAGAATCCTGTGATAAAACATTGTTTGTAAGGCTATTAGTCCTCATGTAAATTAAAGTAATCTTAATTTTTTAATTTTCTTGACCCATTAAATGATTTCTGTAACACTGACTAAATTTTACATAGTACTCACTGCTACCCAGTTCTAATGATATCTTCTCAGTTTTGATAATTTTTAATTTTGTTGTTCAATTGTATCAGTTCTGTCTCATTCTTCATGATCCTATTTGGGATTTTAGCTCATTTTATGGATGAGGAAACTAGAGCAAACAGGATTAAATGGCATGCTCAGAGTCACCAGATTTGAACTCAAAGAGGTTTGCAAACTAAATACTCTAACTATTCTGCCACCTACTTGTACTTACCTTTTTGTAGCACTTTTTGTATTTTCTACTTTCATATTTTCTCACCATAGATCACAGCAATGGAAGGTACTGCTATTCTGGGTAAAAGTAGACTTAATGCTTGATAGAACCAGGGGCAATAAGCCAGAAACTAAAAATCAAATATGGCAATTAGGTGACTGGATAGAATACTTGGTCTGAAGTCAGGAAAACTTGAGTGAGTTCAAATCTGGCCTCTGGCACAAGTCAATTAACCCATTTACCTTAGTTTCCTCATCTGTGAAATGAAATTGAGAAGAAAATAACAAATCACTCCAATATCTCTGCCAGGAAAAGCCCAAATGGACTCATGAAGAAACAAAAACAACTGAAAATGACTAAGCAGTAACAAAAGAGATCAAAGAGTCATTTCTCTGTCAGACAAGAATGGGGAAAAAAAACCTTCTGATTAAGTGCTAGACTCCATATTTTTAATACAGCTTCTACTACTCCCTAGCTACTTGAATATTTGTTAGACAATCATTAGGAAGGAAACCTATGCTCAATAATAATCTTGAAATTACTCTTGTGATCCCACCAACCCCTTTCTCCATTTTCCATCCAAAGTTTCTAGTATTTTTCTCTCTTAAAAGTGGTCCTGAAAATTATTAGGTCAAATATTTGGGGTTAGTATCTTCAGTGATCTTGTTCATTCTAGCAATTCATCAAGTAAGTAAAATCTCTTTTGTTCTTCAGTTTTATCTGAGCAACGTTTTTGGAAGTTAAAAGATGAAAGGATCATTGGTTCATAAGATCATAAATTTAGAGCTGAAAGGGATCCAGGGCACATCTAGTCTAACTCTCTCATTTTAAAAATGAGGAAACTGAGTTTCAGAGAGTTTAAGTGACTTGCTAAGGTTATACAATATAAGTAGCCCAGATTTGCTGACTCCAAATCCAGAATTTTATATTGTCTTGTTCTACTTTTATGGACAATGAAACTTTGTCATCAACTATGTCATTTTTTTCTCAGTGAGTAGTCCTTAGATTTCTTGCTCAACAAAGAATTGTTTTTGGTTGTCCTTGATTTCAGCAATTCATTAATTTCTACAAAATTGTTCAGAGGGACTAAGGCTAAAACCATAATTAGTACTTTAGGTCCTAAGGACAACAAACATCATATAAAACATTCTGTTGAGGTTCAGAAGGAGACCCAAAAGGTTGAGGTCACAAACTGGCCTCTCGAGGTATCTCAAAAAGAATTTGCAGACTTGAACTCATATTCAAGCCAACTGAAGCAGGCTAAGTTCCAAAAGAATTCAACCGGAAGCCCAGAGCAAGGAGACAAATTTATGCAGTTCTTTATGTCATTGATATGCTAATGTTATGATCTACAGGTCTGAGGAATGGACTCAGGAATTTGGTTGTCACTGACCTGCAGATCTAGGATTATCCTAAGGTCAGAAGACGTTAGAATCACAGACAGATTGTTAGAACAGCACTCTAAAGTTAGAGAGTCTTAGGATCACTAATATATCTTCTCTAAAGTCTAAGGGAAGAAATATTATATTCCTACCCCAGAAGACTTTTACAATCATTGACAGCTTGTTAGTTCAGTAGCACTCTAAAGTTAGGGGGACCTCAGAACCACTGATTCTAAAGCCAAAAGACTTTAGAATCATTGACAGATAGTTAGAACAGAATCACCCCACAGTTGGGGGGGGGCCCTTTCTACTCCTGTCTCCCCCAGAAACTATATTCCATCAATTTGAGTCAAGCAACCAAAAAAGTCAATCTCAAATAAATTTTATAAGACAAATTCAGTTGGAAAAGGGGAGGACTGGGATAACACTCAACAGAGAAGAAACACTGGGACCCTAAGACCCAATAGTTAGAAACTCTGAGACATCAAGAAGTCACCACCTAAAGGGTCTGATTATATTATAGGGAAACAGACCCTTAATGTCTATTTGTGTAGGATGTGTGCTAGATCTCCTTTCCCTAATTAAATACTCAGAGACATTTTCAGGTACAAAGACTGCAAGGGGAGGCCCAGACACACACCTGGGAGCCATCCCAACTCCCACCATGTGCTCACAGAACCTACCCAGCTTCTGGCTTCTCAGGTTTAAATAGCAAAAGATTCAAGCCTTTTTATTGGATAGACTAAAAGGAAGTAACCATCCTTGACAAATGGTTACCAATGTTGTCTGCTTCCTGTGAGTCTGACCTTTAGAGACCTGGGCCCAGAAATCATGTGACTTCCTGAAACCAGAAGCCCAAGACCTCATTTTCCCAACTCTGGGTATGGGGATCATGTGACTTAGGCCTAATCTCATAAACTGAGAAAACTTCATCCAATTAGTCCCATTCATATTTTACCTCATAATTCTTAGTAATTAGCTTAAATTCAACAGTTTTTACCTGCTAAAAGAGAATAAATAGTTAATAATGTAAATTTTTCCAATTCAGGGCAAGGGAACACAACCTTGCCACCCCCTTGTCCTCTATTACTTACTGCTTTTGTGAGGGAAATTGTAACATAAATCAGATAAATTATATATAATTAACTATATTCATCATTATTTTCCTTCATTTTGTCCTCAATTTCTAATTTCAAGGACAAAGGCTATATAATTGCTTCAAATTGAAATTAAAATAGATTTTCCCTTCCTTCCAACTGAAGTACTTTTAAATTACTAAATAGATTTCATCCCCTGCATTTCATTTTCAACAAACAATTTAGGACATATATGGGAAATCTACATAAATGTAATGAAATGTGTTGCCATCAATACAAACAAAACAAATTAAGTAGCTACAAAAATCCTGATTGCATTGGTGGTTTAAACAGACCAGCTTTTAAATAATCAATAATATATATATTATACACACATACACATATATACACACCCATACATACTAAGAGTTCAGATTGTTAGACCTATACTTCAATTTCATTGGCGATTAAAGAGGAAATTTTTATTCTTGTCTTTCTGGTATCCCAGTACAATGCAAAAACATAGATGCGCTAAATAAAATGGATAATGAAATGTTTACCTGATTTTAATCAGTAGCAGTCTCTTAAACAGTTCCTAATATTAGGTCAAATGAAGCCTTCCCTAAGCATAAAAAAGATATGTCCTGGGGCACTTTTTAAATGAGGACAGACTCATTGTTTTCCTTGTCACCAGCAACTGATGTAGCTACTGGTTTATTTATTCATACAAAATGACACAGGACTGTTGCCTTGTCATTAAAACAAGATCTCACAATAAATCCAGGCAGTGTCACAAGAAACCTCTAGGGCTACATATACATCATACAAGTACTGCTTTCCTTTCATTATGAATTGCACAGTGGCAACCTTGATTTTATTTTCTGGAGGAGGAAATGGTGAACTATGCCAGTAACTTTGCTAAGAAAGTCACAAATGGGCTCATAAAGAGTTAGACCATACCACCAACCTTTATTTTGTTTGAAGTGGGTAGCTTGATAAAGAGATTTAGTGACACCTTAATTCAGGTGGTTAAAGAATATTGATGAGAAAAGTTTGGAATTATTACCTTAACTCTCTCCCTCCTGGATGTCTTGCTTCTTTAGTGCTCTTCCTCCTCCTCTTCCTCATGGCTAGAATTTTATAGCATTTATTATGTGCCAGCATTATCTTAATTTCTCTCCAATGTAATTTCAATTAATCCTCACAAACCTGAAGAGAAGCCTATTATTATCTCTATTTAGAGATGAGGAAACAAATTGTGGTTAAGTGATTTGCCCAGGATCACACAGCTATAAAGTGGCTGAGGTTGGATTACCCCATGTGAGGAAAAGGGAGCTAAAACTGGCAGATCTATAAGAGTACATACAAATATGAGGCAGCTCCCTCAACAATGCTGTTGTTAAGCCAGTTTTATCACCGTTTTTCTCATGCAGGGCATTTCATCTTCTGCCTCCAAACCTCTATTCTTCTCCATGTCTAGAATTGGTACTTCCTTCTAACATCCACCTTTTAGAATTTTTGCTTTCCTTCCTAACTCAACTCAGATTCCATTTTCTATATAAAGTCATTCTTGGTTCCCTTAGATAATAATACCCCCTATGACTACTGCATTACTTTGAATTTATTTTGGATATGCCTGTTTATATCCTGTTGTCTCATCTGTTAAATATAACATAAAAATTTATATCATATAAAATATACACTTTGAGGGAGGAAATATTTCATTTTTATCTTTGTATTCCCAACCCCTGCTGCGGGATCTATTATGTAGCATATCCCCCAAATCTCAATTTTAAGCTTCTAAATTTTAAATTGAAGCTTATCTGATCTTGTTTTTATGATGAGGAAGCAGTCCTGTGTCGTTTTGCTTGAATAAAGTGATTCTTTATCAACTATTGTTGAAACATTTTAAAAGTGGAAAGCTAAAAGCTAGAGTTTTAGGACACCCTATAATATGAAGTACTTAAGAAACTCTTATTGATTGAGTTAATTTATGTTTTACAGCCCTCTCCAACATTATAACACCTTCATATTTTTGTTGTTACTCTTTCCATCTTTACATACCCAGTCCATGACACAATGGACAGCATGTAAAAGATATATTGAATTAAATGAAGATGTAGACTTCATCTCCAATGCTATACTCTAATTTCAGAAGAGAATTGAGGAAATGATCCCTAATATATAAGTACAAATCAATCATTCTTGGAAAAAAAATGCAATATCAGTATAGTTAATGACACCTATTGTTAATGGCTGGATAAATGGAAAACCAAGGGTATTCTATCCAAAATCATTATGATTATGAAGGGTCATAAAAATAAGCATGAGTTGTCACATTAGAATCAGAAGAAATGACACTATTTGTTATGATTCAAATAATTATCATCTCTGTGTATATTTGTATGTGTGTGTTCTATTAAAATGTCTTTTTCAGAAGAGCTGACACTTTACACAAACAAAACTTCAGAGAAGGGACAATCTATTCTTTGATCACACAGATTTAACTAGGAATATGGATGGCTAGGAATCAACTGAAAATTCAAGCAAGTTTACTCTTTACAGACAGGATTCTTATAAAGAAAAAAAACTGCAATATGCATCCTTCTAGACAGAATCCCTTACATTTTCCCACCTTTATTGATTTTTTTTCTTTTGACTGCAAAGTTTATTTTAGATTCCTTAATTCTAATAAAAACTCCTATGGTGTTTATTTTTTAACCAACTCCAGCTACTTACTATGCTATCCCTTCCTTCTTCAACATTTAAACAAGTTCACAGATCCTTTTTTGCTTCTGTGGTCTTGGTGGCTGAGCAATGGTAGAAAGGATGGAAGGTGTTAAGAATCACAGTTTTTAGATTGTCAACAAGTTTTATTATAGCCCCCTGTACAGACTTTTGGGAGGACACGGACAAGATGATTTTTCTATTTGCATTGTTGGAAAGAACTCCTAGATAGATGAGATCACTAATCTGTTTGAATATTTGAGTTTTATTGTATGACCTGCACATTTCCTTGTACATTCATTTTGGGAATAATTCACATTCCATCTCATATTTACACCCAATTTATAACATTTGCAAGAGTCATCTCTTGAAAATTCATTTCTTTTTCTTCTTGCTTATGTCTACTCAAACATTAAAACCCATCATACTCTTAAATTGGAACCAACTTCATATAGCTTCAGTAAGAGTAGCAAAGTTTGTGGTTCAAAGGTTATCAGCAAGCAGATGGGACATAGGTGAGTCATAGTGAGCATCACCATTTATATCTATGTATTTTTCTCTTACTTCTAATGTCAGTAATTGGAAATTACATTCCAAACTCCACCCACTCTGTGATCTCTTTCAGATTCCTCAGTAATATATTAGTTGTCATAAAATCTCAGAATTTGAGAATTCAATGAATTCTCAGAAAAACGTTTATATTATAGACTATAAAGTGGGGTAAGTGCATGAAGTACATGTTAATAATAAAAAATTCATATTGAGAGGCATCATAATGTAGTAACTATAGAAAGACAATTTTAGAGCTAAGAATATCATCAAGTCTTCACTGATAACAGATTCTGGTCATGTGATTTAGGATATCTCTTTTTAAATTATTTAATATTTTTCCCAGTTACATTCAAAACAATTTTATTACATTTTTTCTTTTTTAATTAATTTTAACACATTGCTTTATGAATCATGTTAAGAGAGAAAAATCAGAGCAAACGAGAAAAACCATGGGAGAGAAAAAAAACAGAAAAAAGAAGCAAACATAGCATGTGTTGATTTATATTCAGTCTCCTTTCTTTTTCTGGATGCAGATGGTATTTTCTGTCCAAAGTCTATTGAGATTGATTTGAACAGGCATGTCTCTTAACCTCTCAATGGCCCAGACAATTCTCTTAAGATTTTTTTTTAATTTGAGGAAAGTCACTAACCTGCATTTCTTGAGGAACTTTCCTTCCTGGAATTTCCTTATATTTATGAATTCATAAATCCAATCCCTATCTTTAATAACTGATATTAATAGAACACTTCAATAAATATCCCCATTTTATAGATAAAAACATTGTTAAGTGATTTGCAAGTATTGTTAGGGATAAAGTGAATCCAAGTTCAACACTCTGTTATACTCTTTTGCTTCTCACATTATGTATTTGGCTGGATGGAGGAGAGTTTCAAATAATTATATCTTCCTAATAAGTATATCTCCTACTCCTTTTCAAGAGTTCCCTGCCTCTATGTTGAGATCAGAAGTAGAACTAGGAGATTGTTGGGGGGTTTTAAGTTATAGGTGTAATAGAATACTTGTATTGGCCAATGAGAGACCAGCATTTCTGAGCCCATCCAGCATCCTCTTCCTGATCCAGAATTTTCAGATTCACCCTCTTGAACTTTATAGCACATGCAGAAATTGTTTCCAGCGTGTGAAAAAGTGAAGCCTTTTGATTGGCTGCTAAGTTGGAATAGAGACCTTAAAAAACACTACCTGGATGATCTAGTCTATTTCCTGGATATCTTTTGAAAGCACTCTCATAAGAATTACTCTCTCATCTGGTCAGTCTCAGATCATTTGTTTTGTTGTTGTTGTTCATCCTTCTTTCTCCAAGAGATCTCTGACATTAGGGAGGTGATGCCTTTCCATGCAAGTGTATTGGATTTAAGTGAAGGCAGGCTGTGCAAAGTTACCAGATTTATTTTCTCCTCCAGAGCCATCTGAATGCACTGGAAAAACAGGTCAGGACAACTAGTGATGGTCCTACTCAGACCACTGTTTACTATACTGTTATACTATAATGTATACTATAATGTTATATTATAATGTGTTGTATAACCATGCACTGAAATTGAGATATCATTGAAACAATATTTAATATGATATTCATTAATTTAAAGTTTATTAATGCATTCATTAAATTGCATTAGTTCAATATTTAATGCTAATATTTTAAAAACGTATCTCTTACTAAGCTTTGTAAGCGCTAACCTCATATATAATTATTGGGGAAAACAGACAAAAGCTTATTAGAAAAGATAAACTTGGAAAGTTTTGGTACAGATTCAGAAAATTAAGCTCTATTAATCCATTGAATTTATGAATCCTACAATATTGAATTCAAGAGATTCTTTTATAGGGTCCAAGAATTCAAAGTTAATCTACCTTTAAACTGAGAGTTCCTACATAGTTTAATATCTTTAAATATTAAAATGGGCAAATATACAACATGTTCATCTCAGGTAAGCTGATTCATTTGGGGAAAACCTTTCAGTATCTAGTTATAAACTGAAAATAAAACAGAAAATTTAGATTATATCAGCATGAAGCAACCAAAAAGAAAAGCTCCAAGAAGTTTGTGTTTGAAGGAGGCTGTGGAAACATTGTATATAAAGTCATTTTCATAGTCACCAGATACCAGAAATGTTTCATGTATTGTAAAGAATTCAGTTTTCTGTTTTTTTACTGGAATGGCTATGCATAGCTGGGACAGGTCATCTCACTATATGTGATAGCCCAAATATTGCTTCAGGATGCTTCAGGAGACCACATTTTCACAAATAATGATCTCACAGGTGTATGCATTACTTCTGTTTATTCATTTTTTCCATCCTATAGGATGGTCCTCTATGTCCTTATATGAATTTTCTATATGGCAGTTTTGTATAGCGGAAAGCAAAAAGAAAGCCCTAGATTTGAATTCAGAAAACCTACTTGTGAATCCTGGATTTATGTTTTACTCATTTTGTGATTGGTGGACAAATGCTCTAATTTCTCTGGGCCTTATTTTTCTTTACATTTCTAAATCCTAGTTCCTTCCACTGATATAGATATAAGTACCTTTATTTTTACAACTTTAGAACATTTCCTGGGAACTTGAGAAATTAAGTGAACTTCTCATGGGCATAGAGCTAATTTTCTTTAGAGGCTGGACTTGAACCCAAGGCTTCTCTGTCTTCTATGCTAGTGGTGTTAAACATAAATGGAAAAGGACTCTTTGGTAATACATATTCACGTAGAAAACCAGAAATTAACATCATCTCTGTTTTATTGTATTTTTATCCATTTTCCATTTTAATTTTAATCTGATTTTGACAGGAGTGGGGAGTTTTGTGGCCATGGAGCTCATGTGTCTTAAGTATGACCTTTCTATTTTCTGCTATGCTGTCTTTCAACTGCCTTAAAATTCAAATGATAGAATGAATCATCGATTTGCAAAATTTTCATTTAGTTGTGTGACTATAAAAATATGCTTTGCTACTGAAAATAATCTATGAAAGCCTCTCCTCAGTAAATCTTTATAGAGAGGTATGTGGCTTAATGGCGATTGAGATTTATTCATTCAGCTTTTTTGTGGTAAAAATCTATGATCTTTTCATAGTTTTGGAATCTTCTCCTTTCTGAGACAATTTGAAAGTCAATCCTTAATTGTCTTTCAAATTATGTCATTTCCACCAAGATTTCTTCCCTAAGTCTTTAGTTAGTTACAATCTCTCCTCTCTCATTATCTTTAGTGCTCTTGTTATTGAATCACACCCAATTTCTATGTATTGTCCAACAGCGATAGAGCTATTACTATTAAAAATACCATTTTTAATGCGATTGTATCCAAAAATAGTAGAAATATTAATGGAAAAAATACTGATTTCTCCAGTTGGCGTGTCTTGTCCTTGTTCTTGATGTATGATGTTCTTGGAATAGTGTGATTTAACTAGATATCAAACCAAGCTCTCTTATACCATAGTCATATTCTACTAAACTGTTTTTTAAAATCTTTTAACAAGTGGTTCTTTTTATGATATTCTATAATGTTTTCTAAGTCTTGCATTGTAAATACTGGGTATATTGTGGACTTGACTCATCAATTGAAATGAGAGTTAAAGAGTTATAGTTCTAGAGCATGTACTATATACCCAACTATATTTGTTTCATATGATGAAGGAAGTCAAGAAAGAAAAAAATAGGATGATAATATAAAAGGCAGAAAATCAATAAGGGAATAAGAGATAGAGGTGAAGAAAGAGAAAGAAAAAGTATTAATAAAACAATAACAGAAAAAAACAAAAATATATTCAGAAGGGTATAAACAGACAATTTTATTGTATTTGAATTTTATGTAACAAATTTGTAGGTTCATTTCAATTTTTCCTTTTTTTCTTTGTTTATAAAAATGTTAATGCTTGATGATGATAAGTTCATAATTTTTTTTTTTTAGGTAGAGATTTTGGAGGAGGGGGGTGGAGCCAAGATATTTTCAGTTAAAAGTAAGATGACAGAGTAGAGAAGCACTCATCTGACATCTAAAGAAAATTCTCTCCAAACAATTTTAAAATAATATCTCAAATATAATTCTTGAATGGCAAAGTCAATGAAAGTTCAGAATGAGACAATTTTGCAGACCAAACAGATCTATGGTACCATGATACAGGCAGAACTGGATCCTTCATGGAGTGAGAATTCCCAAAAGTGATGTTGCTTCTGTTGCTATCACTTAGACTCAGCATTGGTGTTTTATCCATTGGTAGTAGTTATTGTGAGGAAAAGTTTTGTTTCCAGTCCCAAGAGGTCAGGGACCCTAAAGAACAAAATCAGTTGCAGTCCCGAGGAATCAGGGGCCTTTACTAGGTAAGGATCAGAATGCAGACCTCTCCCCAAGTTATACCAATTTGAAAGTTTGAAAAAACTTCAAATCTCCAGAACTAGCTCTTTTTAATTAAGAATCCAGGATTACATTTTCATGGAAAGACTTTTTGACGACTTTTGTGGTGATTTTTACATTTATTCAAAGAAAATATTTTAATGCATGTTTATGTTCTATTTTAATCCAAATATTTTAATGTATAAAAGATAAAATATCACATAATCTTTTCTACTATCAATATGCAAATATAGATAGTGATAAGAAAATATAAATATTGAAATATGTCCACTTAGTGATAAATTCTCCTGACACAGAAACTTGTGAAACAAAGTAAAATGACCAATTCTCCCTCTCCCCAGTCCTTTGAAAATACATTCTATTTCCTTTTCTATCTTGATGCTTAAGCCATTAGTTTAATGGCTAGATAAATTATCTATGTTTTAGGAGAAAAAATAACCATTGTGATGTAGTAGAAAAATTATTTGAGCAGAAGTTTTAAAAAAGTCTTGATTTTGCCAGTAACTACAAAATAATGAATGCTGAATTATATTAAATATAATGACCTTCCTGCTGTTAAGGTCTAATATATTTCTAATGCATTTTACTGAAACCAAATTTTTTTGAAAATTTATCAGATTAATTTTTGAAATAATTTACTATTATTTCACATGGATATAGAGAGCTAAAAGGCTTTATTTATGTTAAGAATAAGGATATCGTTTGTTTAGAGATATTAATTTGTATATTTTTAACAAGAGAAAAAAATTATGCTGATTCATATTTGAAGGAAATTTACTGACTACTCTGACCTAAATTTTGTATGACTTAAAATGTTATAAATTTTAAGAGATGGAAGTTTTGTTTTGTCTTGTTTTACTTATATTAATACTGCTAATTCTTTTCCATGCCAATAATGTTATTACTCCTTATATTCTGGCTAACAATTTTTTTTTCTGGCCAGGTGGAGAGAAATAATGTATTTTATTTTTCTTTTCAAATTGCTCCCTGCCTTCTTAAACTTTATTTCTAATTATTTCTTTAGTCATTGCTCTGTCATGTTTTTCATTTTCCCTTGAACAAAACTACTTCACACATTAATTTTTTCTCATTTGAAGCAATCTCTGACTTCTTAAATCATTTCAGATTTTTGAAAATATTTTCCCCATCTTGGCATTTGGCCAAGATCAACTTTTGAGATCAACAATTATGATCTCATTTATTAGGAAAAGGAATGGAGAGGGAAAACTGATGGGTTGCTTTTCAGTTCATCACTGTCTTTGTAGGAGTCCAAGTAATATCATCGTTTAGCAGGTCAAAATTCAAGTGCAAAATAAGAGTTCTATTTTTATAATGTGAAATTCCCCAGGATCAATTAATTGCAGCAATAGAACCTGCTCAGTTGACAATAAAAATGGGAAGATAGCCCTGAGTAATTATCACTTCAGAGTAGAGCTAAGTAACCTGAGATTTCACTTTCAAAATAGGGAAGAATCAAATCTAGAGGAGAAAGAACAAAAGGTATGGGCATGAAATCTATTATACAATAAGGAAACCTTGCTGATGTGCCATTTTCTCTCTCAAAAATAAAGCAATATAGACTGAACTTACTGAATTAATTACTTATTTTCTTTTTAACATGATTCTCTATCTCTCTGAATTATCTCTCTTGTTCTTGAATAACCTTGGCTATCTTATTTTTTAAAAATCATTTAAGAATGTGATCCAACTTTGAAAATCTTGTATATGTAGGGTTTTTCACCTAGGACAGGTTCTTAGATGCCTTTATATTCTCACTTTATCTCCTCTATTTATTTTGGCTCATTCCCTAATGCCCTCGTTTTCAATGTTCTTTCTTGCCTAGCTTTCCCTCTGCAGGGAAGCTGGTAAGATTTTGAAAATATTTCTATGGTTTCACTAGAACTCTAACACATCATGTAGATATCACATTCCCTAGTGATCCGAAGATGTGGCTGATTGCTAATGCTGCCTTTTCTTACTGTTGAAGCTCTGCTGTGCCACATGGGAAGTTTTCCTTTAAACAAGTCTGCAGCACCTATTTTAAGATTAATAAATTTGCTTAATTGTTAATGCTGAGAATGTACAACAGACAGCCTACAAATAAAATACCTTTAGTTATGGTGATGTCATGCTTTATTAATAGATTTAGAAAGCAATAAAAGATATATTGTGAAGCTAGGATAAATTACGCTTCAAATGTAGGCAGAAAGAAAATTATCATATGTGCTAATGAGAAATAAACTAAACCAGAGAGAAGCCTCTTTACAAATGTAGAATCCTTACAATTATAAAGCTTTATTAGAGACTGGATATGACTTCATCTATTAGGGACTAATTAATCAAAAATGAACAAGCATTTGTTAAGTGGCTGTTGTGTTTCCAGGTACTATGATAGATACTTGGACTATGAGCTAGCTCTGAACTCAAGAAGAGCTGAATTCAATTCCAGCCTTAGACACAGTTTCATCTGCATGACCCTGAACAATCCCAGTTAATCCTGTTTACCTCAGTGTCCTCATCTGTAAAATGAGCTGGAGTAGGAAATGCCAAAGCTCTCTAGTATGTCAAGATAACCCCAAAAGAGGTCATGAAGAGCTGAACATTACTGAAACATTGTTAAACATGCAAGGTATTAGGAAATAGTAAAAAATACAATAAATGACGCAATCTCTATTCAGAAGGAGCTTAGAATCTGACAGAAGAGATAACAAGGACAAATAAAAAGTTCAATAAACTGTTCCTTTAAGGTTTTCCCCTTTCCTGTGTAGCCATTTATTACTGAATTAAATATTAAAAGAATTGAAGCAGTAATCTTTACTTAAAATTCTGAGATAGTCATTCTTGTTGAGTGTGTCAGGATAGGGAATACTGGAGAGAAGTGAGCATCAGAACTGTTTTCTACTTATGAGAAAATGTAATTTATTTGATTCTGAAAGGAAGATGAGAATTTCTTTTCCTAACTATAAGCTAAGATAGGACCATTCACAGAAAGGACTCAGAATCTCAATGTAGTAAGTTAATAGAGAAGTCAGTGATTAACGCTGCAGTATCATTGATGTCACAGAACATGTCCATATGAACAGAACAGCTGGTTGGAAGCAAAAAGCCAGGGAAGTCAACTAGTAGACTGATTACTTTTGTTGAGAAAGTCCGCAGTGAGAGGTTGGTCAAGCACAATTTATATCAATTCAGCTTAGTTGTAGAAGCAATGTTTAAGGGAAAATGTTTTAAGGGCACTTTTTTTGGACACTTCTATGGACAATTCTTGAGACTCATGGTTTGCTTGACAAGTTTCTGTGAGGGTTTGCCTCTTTTTTTCCCCAGAATATTTTGGTAGAAGAACATGACTTAGGTTTACGTGTGTGTGTGTTTATGCATTTTATTATTTATGAACTTGATTGAATATGTGAATATCTGTGATTTTGTTATGTCTTTCTTTTGCCTAAAAGCTAAATAATTGGTTATATATAACATTTAAAAGTGTTATTATAATGGCTCATTTGTGTTAATGGAAGCATATCAATGAAGGTTCAAAAGTGAAAGTGGTGGATAATGAAATTGTATTCTCTCTCCAATAGAGTTATTCCTAGAACTCTTAGAATATTTAAATATTAACATGTGGTGGTATTAATCATTCTCATGGAATTTAGAACTGCCAATGAAAGACTTTTTGAACTTGTACATGGGGTGAGTTCTCTAGTACCTTTGTCAAGAAAACCCCAAAAGAGGTCATGAAAAGCTAGCTGAACAAAATCAGAACATTGTTGAACATGCAAGATATTAGGAAACAGCAAAAAAATACAATAAATGATGCAATCTCTACTCAGAAGAGCCTTGGGCATATGCCCATATGAGAGATCAGAAGTACTACACAATGCATAGCTACCTAATGCACATCATATAATAGAATTAGAATTAATATGAAGAGAATATATAAAATAAGTGCAAAGTGGTTTGAGAGAAGGGGAGTTGTACAGACTATGGTACTTGAAATCTTTTTGAAGGAAAATTTAAATTCTAAGAATTTGAGATAAAACAGAATATATTCTAGACTTGGGGAATAGATAAAGATGGATAGATGTATGTGAGGAACAGTGAGAAGGCTATTTACTTGAATCACAGAATTTGGGGGCAATTAGCAAGAGAAATAGGATATCATAATGCTAAAAAAAATAGCTTAGAGGTGAAATTAGAGAGTTCTTTAAAAATTAAACAGAAGATTGTATACTTTATGATAAAAGATAGTAGGAAGCCCCTTGAGGTTATTGAGTAGGAAAATGACTTGGGAGATCAAATCCAAACTTAAGAAAAACTTTAGCAGCCATGTGGAATGGACTATGGTAAAAAAGAGGTAAATCAATTTGTAGGTGAATGGTGATTAGGACCTAAACTACAACAGTGGCTGTGTAATTGAATGTGAGAGATTACAATTAGCTTATTGTGGGAGATAGCCAAGCTATCCAGCATTTTAAGGAAAGTAGAAAAGGATATATTATTCAGCTTCAGAAATCTGAGGAAATTCACTGGTTTGTATGTATCCAATTTGGAATTAGTCCAGTACTTGAAGACTTATCTTTAATTCCTTTTGATAATGCCCCATGATTTTAGTTTTCGTAGTTGCCAGGGCTTCAATTTAATATCTCAACTGAAATACAAATACCAGGAAGGACATTAATTATGCTTAGCTGAGTGGACAAGGATGCAAAATCAAAGGAAATTTTTCCAACTGATTGATTTATAACATCATTACCAAAGGCACGTGAGTAACAAAACCAAAATGGCACATCATTCAGATGATAGAAATTGTTATTAGGGTGACAGGGCTTTCAAAATAGATGCAGTCCATTTGGAGAGAAGCCTGGATTAGGGGGTCAGGTGATCATTAGTGCTTAAGATCTGATATTTAGAGAGATGTACCATGCAAAGCTATTCACAGCGTATTCACCAGGATGTAAGATAAATGAATATACTAATAAATGCATCAGATCTCTGACACAACTAGTGTAAAAAGACAACTACAAAAATTTATTTTACCTATGGTCATAACAAAGTTAGCAGATGGAGTTCATTTCAAAACTCTCTGATCTCCATTTTTTCTGTCTGTGTGATAAAGAGGACACAGATTATGTAAACCTGCTAAATAAAAATATTTCAAAATGTTTTCAATAAATTTCTGTAAATAATATGAGTAATGCTATTTAGTACAAGATGCTTATAATACTGGTGTTAGGACTATTATTTGCCTTTTGTTGTTATTCAGTCACGTCCAGTTCTTTGTGATTCCATTTGGGATTTCCTTGGTAAAGAATACTAAAGTTCTTTTCCATTTCCTTCAGCTTATTTTTACAATTGAGGAACTGAGGCAGATAGGGTTAACTTACTAGCTGTAAATATCTCAGATCAGATTAGAACTCAGGAAAATGAGTCTTCCTAACTTCAGTCTTGGCACTGTATCTACTTGCATCATTTAGTTGTCACATTTGTCTTATAGGCTGATCATATTATTATAGGCTTTTATTTCATGCATTTGGTAATATTGGGGGGGAATGATTTGACTTTTTATTATCCCCTAAAAACTATGTAGAAAATATAAGTTTTTGTGAGTTTTATTTTATATATATATATATACATACATATATACACACACACACATATATATAATTGCATAATTTTTATTATTATATAATGTTCTTAACAAGAGAAATCAAATAAGATCCAGAATCTTGAATCAAAATGTCATGGTACTTTATAGGATAAAAGAAATATTGCGCTGTTAAAGAAGCACTCAGTATAATTCAGTAAATGTTTCTCAAATGTCTCCTACACATAAAACATTGTGCATTAAAGATGTCTAATCCCGCCCTTGCAAAGCTTTTAACTTAGTATAAAAGATAAGACAGGGAAACTGATAAATCAGTACAAATTTGACTATATTAAATGATAAGAGAAGTATAAACAAAATTCATTAGGAGATTTTTTTTAAAGAAATTAACAAATCCATGGCACCTCATGTAGGTAACAGCAATTGTTATTATAGTGACAGACCTTTCAAAATAGATTTCATCTCTCCAGCTAGGCAAATCAGAATTTTTTGGTAGCATCATTTTCATGAATATTATGGGCACGATAGACTTTTCTCAACTATACAAGTCTATTAATTGCATAGCTATGGCACGCTTTGACAGATGCTAATCTAAAGCAGGTTATACACTGCCCCCTGCTTCCAAAGAGTGACTGCTATCTGAGACCTTTATTAACTATAATAGTCTTTGGCTCCAGGGACCTCTGCATTTGTCATTTGATCCCTTTATTCTAATATTCTCCAAGTTTGTTTAAAGTTGATTGTTTAATTTTGTTTATCTTGTGGGGTGGAGTGGGGAAGAATGTGTTATTCATAATACCCTAAAAGGTGTAGCAAATTGGATTGGCTGATTTTCCCCTCTGATTTGCATTTAGAGAACAAAACTCTGAGTTTAATAGTGTTAGATCTGGCTGTTTATAAGGATGTTGCCAAGGAAGAGAAAATCATGATTTTTAAATGGTGATTATTTGGAGAGGATGGAAGGGAAATAGTGTGAACTGCTGAGTCCATTTTGTTTTGTAGCTTCCCTTATGTGATACTGAGATTATAGTTGTTGTAATTGAAGAGGATTTCGATGAGAAACTTGGGCCTATGAGTACTCAGAAAAATCTAGGTTTCAACACCACCATCTTCACTATCATAACAATAGCATTAATTTAGTAGTTTTTAAGTTTGCAAAGTGCTTCACACATATTCTCTCTTTGGTCCTCACAATATCCCTTTGAGGAAGGTACTGTTATAATCCCCATTTTATGGATGTTAAATCTGAGACTTCATTAAGCTACAGGTAGTTTAAGTAAGGTAAGCTTCATTTGTCCAGGGTCACACAGGTAGTTACATTCAAAGGTAACTAACATTTGATCTTCTGACTCCAAGTCCAACATTTCACCCTTGCCCCCAGAGCTGTTTAGTTAACTGATATGAAGAAATTTTAACTTTAAATGCATAACAAATGAAATCATATTTCTCTAGGAGTTTAGGAGACATCATTCTTAGATGTAAATGTAAATTTCACCCTAGTAGCATTTTAAACTATCCTCATTGAAACATCCCACATGTGCACATAGGCCTTAGCTTGTGTGTTGTAATTGGGGGGAAGGAAAGTCATTGAATATGTCCTTGGCAATAAAGGCTTTCTAATTGAAATACTATCCCAACTTCCCTTGAATGAGAAACTGAAGAGAGATTTTATTTCCCATGTAACCAATCTATTTTACCTCTTTAAGAGGCTGACAAAAGGTAACCTTTGTTTTTTATGCATAATATTACCCTGGGCACAGAAATAGTTATTTTTGTCAGGTTTCCTATGCCTTTCTTTTGTGAATTACTTCTTTTTCAAGGCTATTAAATTTGGTATCTATTTCTTCAAGGGAAGCAGATATAGTCTTCCTCACTAACATTCCCAGTACTCTTAAAATTATATTTGCAGATACAGTTTTCATTATAATCACCTTGAAATTTTAGATTTTGTACTGTTTTAAGAATACCTATATAGAGTGAAATGACCTTTTCCTGCCCTTCCCTTTATTTTCCCATTTAGCTCTGTAGTTTACTATTCATTGAAGCATAAAAAATTAAAGTCTGTGGCCTTAGTTTAAAATTCTTCCAATTAGAAACTAGCAAGACTAGTAACTTTTATTATAGAGTATTTTTTAAGGTCTTTTCAACAGATTCATTAAGCATCCCCTATACCTCAAAGCCCCTTTTGAAAAGTATTTGATCATGATTTCTCTTGTGCAGAAAGAGAATTGTATATGTTTATACAAATTGGATTTAACATATATTTTAACATGTTTAACATATATTGAAAGGGAGAGGGTGGGGGGAAGGAGGAGAAAATCTGAAACACAAGGCTATGCAAGGATCAATGTGGTCAAATTATCCGTACATATACTTTGAAAATAAAAATAAAAGCTTTATAAAAAAAAGAAGAAAAGTATGTGATCAGTCTCCCTCGCCACCCTTTTCATATTATTCTTCTCTTCCAGCATGCCTTTCTTTCTTCTTTCTATCTATTTAAATCTTACTCATCCTTTAGGAAAGAGTTCAACTCCTAAGATATCTTTAATTAATCGAATCCTCTGAATTCTTACAGTATCAATGCCTTATATTGCACAAGATAGATTTTTTTTTGTCTTGTTGATAATTGCTTATATGTTAGTCTGGACTTTCCAAATAGATGGTTAGCACATTGAGGTCCCAGAGATTATGTTGTATCATTCCTTTATACTTCTTCCAATGTACCCTGCTTTATTATTGTTATTGAATCACTTCAGTCATGCCCCACTCTTTGTGAACCTGTTTGAGGTTTACTTGGCAGATACTGGAATTTTTTTTTTTTTTAGTTTCCTTCACCTACTTATTTTTCACACATGAGGAACTGAAGCAAACAGAGGTAAATTACTTGCTAGTAAGACTCTGAAGTTGGATTTGAAATCAGAAAGATGAGTCTTTGTAATTCCAAATCTATCCTCTAACTACTGTGTAGCTAGGCTGCCCTACAGTACCATGTTTACTTAATGATTTTGAGTTTTATATATATATATATATATATAATATATATATATATATATATATATATATATATGCATATATATGTATATATATACACACACATATGTATAAAAATGTTGAAGGGTAAAATAAGTAATAGGCTCATTCTAAACAGTAGAAAATGGGAAAAATTTATCTGCAGACTCTAATATTCATCTCCCCCCCCTATTGGAAAACAGGTTAATATTGTTTTATGTCCCATCTTCTGGCACTTGCTGTTTCTCCATAGTTACTCAAAGATTACTGGCAGTAGTTTGTTAATGTAATCCACAGAGTTTTGTTTGTTTGTTTGTTTGTTTTTTTAAAGTACCCAAAGATATAATTTGTCATGGATCATAGTACTTGAATGAATGTATTTGGTGTTATCTTATTTTCTCTGGCATTTCCCTTTTCCAATTTCAATTCAATTTAACACACAGCAAACATGTATTTGAAAATGATTCTCTGAAATAGGAAAAAAGTGCAGCAAGAAATTAAGAAACTCTATTTTCTTTGTGGTGTGGTATTTATTATCTATTAAACTATCTGCCTCAATCAATGTTTGTTGATTTACTTCCAAGTACTGGGCTTAGCACTTTCTTTTTTTCATATTCTTAACACAACTAAAGTAAATCTTTTTTTTTTTAATTTTCCTTCAGCCTTTTCCTTCAGCTAATTCTGGGCTCTGCCCTTCCTGAAACTATTTTTACAGGTCTATGCCACTCATTTGTATTCATCCTTGGTGATATGTCCTTCCTGTCATCTTCTTCAGTGTCTTTTTAAAATCTGAGCTCATTTGAGGGCTTTGATAATACCATGAATCTTTTAAAATATCTTTATCTTTTATCCCTAGCTGAGATCATTTGCAATTGTCCTGTCAAAATTTTGTTTTAAAAGAGCTTCCAAAAACAAGAATTATTTTCCTTTTCCTCATTTCTCTCTATGTGGGATAATACTTCTTTCCAAAGACTCTCAATCTTTATTATAAGGAATCTCTGGATACTTGAAAACAGTTATCATGTCTCATTTAAGTCTTTGGTTTTCCCCATCAGTGTCACTAGCTTCTTTAATTCATCTTTAAGTGGCATGATTTTGAGACTTTCTATTAATAGTCTCATGAATGCTTTCCAGCTTATCAATATTGGTCTTAAATATGCTATCTAAAACAGTATTTCAGATGAGTTCTGACTGAGGAAGAGACTCTAGCAGGATGCTCATGTCTGTCATTCTGGTCACTATGTCTCCCAATGAGTCTGAGGTTAATTTAGCTTTTGGGATCATTGTACAATACTATTGACTATATTGAATTTGTAGTTCACTAAGACCACGGGGTAATTTTTTTTTCAGATTACTGCTACTTAGCCATACTTTTTCAATTTTGTACTTGTGTGTTTTTTTAAAATAAATTTAATTTTTAAAAATTTATCATTATTCTGTATCACCTTCTAAGACTCAACACTTAGTTCTCATCTGTTAAAATCTTTTGGAATCATGATTCTTTTCTCTAATATATCAGTGATATCAACCAGCTTTGTGAATTGACAAATTGGTAGTTTCCATCAAACTTACAAATTTAGCCTTTGTTCTTTATCCATTAAGGATGATATGAAAAATGCTATTGTTTTCTTATTTGTTAGTGGCCAGGCAAAATTTGGATTCACAGATTGGTGATTTTGTAAACGTTTTCACTCTTGGTTTGCTACAGCTTATGCTTTTAATCATAGCTAGATAGAAATGGATTTACTCATTTCATGAGTCTTCTTTCCGTCTTGAGGACATATAAGGTCATCCTGGAATAATTATGAAATATGCCCAAATGAGTAATTGTTGTTGTTAGATCAGATATTTTAGATCTTGAAATCATAACTTGCCTTTCATATATGGTATGGAAAGAAATCAGTGTCAGAATTCTTCCCACCCAAATAGAAGAGAATTTTGAAAATATCAATCAGCTAACAGAGAAATGCTTTTCCCAAAAGGACAACTTTGTTTTCTTCTCCCAAACCATATGGTTCCAAAGTTGACATTCCCAGTTTGCCATTTTCTCTGAGCATTTGCTTGTATAAAATGCCTTTTACAGTATGATTTTAAGAAAAAGAAATCTCTAATTTGGAGATATTAGTGCATCTGATTTACCAATTCCAAATTTCCACCAAGTATTTAGAAATTTCACCTCCTCCTAGAAATTGTGGTACAGGTCTCATAGATTATGAAAAATCTTTACAAAATCAGGAGTCATATAAGTGAGTGTACTTTATTTTTTGCTTTATTTTCCATAAAGAGACTGACAATACAAATGGATAGAATAGCCTCATTTTAATCATTTGACATAAAGAATCCCTTTAAGGGAAAATGGATTTATCTTGTATCACATCTAATTAGGGTTCATCAAACCTGACACTTGGAAAAAAAAACAAATAAAAAAAATCAGATATATTCCAACACATAAGTAACGGGCAACTACTTCCTATAGTAAATGCCAACCAAGTCAAATAACAGCTAGTAGACTTCCAAAATAGACTAAAATATTCAAGCATACTTCTGGATATCAAAGTATTCTGATGGTTAATTATTTGCAAAAATATCTTGGGATATCTCCTCACCTCTCTGACTGAGCCCTACTTAGAACAAACTGTTTCCTCAATATTTGACTATTTCAATCACTACATTTTGTTTTTTTTTAAATAATAGGTTTTTTTTTATTTTCAAAATACATGTAAAAATAGTTTTCAACATTCACCCTTGCAAAACTTTTTCTCCCCCTTTTTCTCTCCCCTCCCATAGATAGCAAGTAATCTGATATACATTAAACATGTACAGTTGTATACATATTTCCACATTTATCATGTTGCACCAGAAAAATCAGATCAAAAGGGGGAAAATGAAAAAGAAAAAAAATCAAGCAACAACAAAAAAGGTGAAAATAATGTGTTGTGATCCACATTCAGTCCCAACAGTTTTTTGTTTTTGTTTTTTCTGGGTACAGATGGTTCTTTCCATCACAAGTCTATTGGAACTGGCCTGAATCACCTTATTGTTGAAAAGAGCCAAGTCCATCTCAATTGCTCATCACATAAGCTGGTTGCTGTTAAATCACCATACTTTTGGTGGAGGTTTAAACAAACACCTTTTTAAAAAAAAAAAAATGAGTCCATGCTGGGTTTCTACCAGTGTTATACTCACATATTCTCAGAGCCATAAAGGATGATGGTGTTTTTCTTAAAGTTATTTCTCTCCCAATATGACCTGGGGGCCAAATGCTTCCATTCTGCTATATTGAACATTTGTACACGGATGTTAAAGAGAACACAGAACTTTGGGAAATTGCCCTAGTTTCTTATTCCTTGATTAGTGGTGAATCATCAAACTACTGGTACTATATCGAGCCCGTTTTACCATTTAGGGATTTGATAAATTTTCATTTAATCAAACTATGTTCTACTATAAATGAGATAAATTTTTTATTTTCTTATTAGTGAAGTATGAGCAGACTAAGGAGACACTATTGATATTCTACTGACAGCAAAGAATTTAACTTATTAAAAGCTACATTTTTAACTGCATATAAGATGGTTAGGAGGTACATGCTGAGATAATTATTCTGCCTTTGTTTTTAAGGAGTTTCACCTACTGAAAAGATGTTAATTACCTCTGGAATTAAAGTTAAAAACAAACAAACCAAAGCTTTTTTTGAGGAAAAAAACTAGTAAAGGAATTTGTGCCAATTTTTAATGAATTTAATCATAAATACGAACTAGCTTATAAGTGTTGTATCATCTCCTCCCAAATCTATATTTCTATCATCCTTATGTATTTTTCTCCTTCAAGTTTTCTAGGAAAATTTAAGCAACTTGGAGGCACGTAAGGATTGTTTTGTTTTTGTCTTTGTATCTGCAGTGCCCTAACTCAAATCTTGATACCACTGGATACTTAATCAATGTTTAATTGAATTCCAGTATCTACCTTAACAAATAATGACAATACTTAATCAATAAATAAGTATTAAAATGAAATTTGTGAACATAAGCCATTTTAACAGAGGATCATCTTGCCCTTTTAGTGTTTTTTTTTTCAAAATGTTTCTATAAGTGAAAACTCTTGTGTTTTCAGTAAATATTTCAAAGCCCTGTATTAATGAAGAACAAATAGCATGATATGTATGGTGAGGTACACATTTACTGGATTTGAATGATAAAGCTCTGTAAATCTAGTAAATCCTCTGGCTAACCTCCACATAATTTGAACAGTTAGAATACAGTAACTCCTCTTATTATCCAAGCTCTGAGCCATCACATATTTTTTTTCTTCACCCCTAATCACCTCCTGGCTATATTGGGAAGGTGCACAGCCACCTAATAAACTGATATGGCATTTCAGAATGGGCAATAACAGTCAGCTCCTACTCAAAAATAGTCAAATATTAAAAGGGAACCATTTACCCAATCTAAGGATACCCAGCATAAAATGAGAGCTTATTCCCCCTTATACTCTTACAAAAATAAGGCATATTAAAAGGTTATAGAAGTTTTTCTTTGCTGTGTCTATCATACATACATTATGAATTTTTCCCATTAAATGATTGGTCTTTTTAAATATTTTCATTATACACCAGTATTTATTTAGGAATCTTGTAAATTGCTTAGTGTAGTGTAATGTATTTAGCTAGTAACTGTTCATAATGAAATCCCTTAGTGTTTGCTGATTTGAATGCTATTTTTCATATATCATATCTGTTTTCTGAGACCAATGAACTTCACTTTAGACTCTCATGTTAGTAGGAAAATAGAGAACTAGTGAAGATACATCCCTTCTCACCCTTCATGGGAGGAATAGAGATTAAGCCAGAGATGTGATAATGATAAACACATTCAGGACATATGGTTTATTTAGAATCCTATGCTTAAAACAACTCTGATTAGATCTTATGAATTCTCTTTTAGATTTAATTTTAGGCTCACTAGTATCCTTTGTTTTTCAAATAATTTAAATTCTCTATGTCTCAGTTTTCTCATCTGTAAAATGGAGGGATTGTATTAGATGGTTTCTAGATCCCTTCTAATTTTAAATATATGATTATATGAATCTCCCTAGAGATCCTTAAGGAAAGATTCTATGACCACTTTTCAGAAATATCCATAGAGGAATCTGGGGAAGGTTAAACAAACTATATGATCTCTGAGATTCCTTTTAAATCTGAGATTTGTGCGATTATATGATAATCCAGTAGATGGAATCATAAACTACCTCAGGTTTTTATAAGCCTGACCCAGATGCCCCAATTTGTGCTATTCCTTCCATAATGATGAATAACAGATTTTTTTTTCTTTCAGAGTCTCTCCTTCCTTTGCCTTTGCAATGGGGATGAAATATAGTTTTTAATCTTCTACAGACAGCTTCTATTTGTATATTGCCTTCATTTTATGATATATTCCTCCCACGTCCCTTAACCAGTGAATCCTCCTTTTTAACAAAGACTTGTTTAAAAAAAAAAAGAGGGAAAAAAAAGCAGTTCAACAAACACATCAATCTTGTCTGAATAATATATTGGCAGGGAAAGGAGGAGAGAGAATATAAATTGTTTTTGTTTTTGTTTTACTTTTTTCCTCATTTCCATTAGTGAAATTTTTATATATGTTATTTTCCTGGTTGTGCTTAGTACACTCTTCATTAATTCATATAAACAATCTGGTACTTCTCTGAAATTTTTCTAATCATTTTTTCCTTATAGCATAGTGACATTCCATTATATTTATATATCACAATTAGTTTAGCTATTCCTTCATCTGTGGCCACCTACTTGGTCGCTAGTTTTTTGTTATGACAAACAGGACTATTGTGAAAATTTGTTTTATATGAGAGTTTTATTTTTGTGGTTAACAACCTTGGGATGTTTGCCAAGCCATGGAATTTTTAGATAAAGTTGTCTGGGCATTTTAGTCACCTTATAAAAACTGTAATTCTAACTTGCTTTCACAAATAGTCCTACCAAATCATAGCTATTCCATTGTGTATTCATATGATTGTGTATTTACCACACCTCCAACACTATTTCTATCTTTTTTCATCATTGCCAATTTTCTAGTTGTGAGGAAAAACTTCAGACTTGTTTTTTTATTTATCTTATTATAAGTGACTTAGAGCAAACTTTCATATGGTGGTTAATAACTCACAATTCTTTTGAGAACTATTTGTTCAGATCCTTTGGCTACTTACGCATCAGATACTGGTTCATGGCCTTATATGTTTGTATTAGTTTTATACACTTATTAGATTTCAGACTCTTTTTAGAGATGTATGTTACAAAGATTTTCCCCTCAGTATTTTTCTTTCTTGTTCTAGCTGTTTGTACAAAAGCTTTTCTGTGCAATTGAAAATATCTATTTTCTCTTTTCTGATTACATCAATTTCTTGTTCAGTTAAGAATTTTTTTTCCATCATAGCTATGAAAGTACTTCATCTCATTGTCTGAAAAATAGAAATATAATTTTTGAGGGGGAGAAAAAAGTGGGACAGGTGATATAACTGTCTACTCAATTGAAGTGAGATGAATGATTCATTTCTATGTTCACTGAAGAAGCACACTATAATTGGAGTCAAAAGATTCAATTTCAAAGCCCAACTCAACTAATTATTAGCTTGCCTCCTTAAACAAATCATTTAACCTCCATGAGTCTTACTTTACTTATCTGCAAAATGTCTAATAATTTTTCATTAATCCTCTGCCAAGTTGTGAAGATGTAAGTACTTTGTGCAACTTTAAAGATGTCTGTAAATATAACTGATGATGATTATTATTATTAGGAGAAGGAAGGAGTAATCTTTACCATAGTTCAGAAGGAGAAGAATAACTGGTGAATTTGCTGAGCATTCTGAGAAATCCTACACACATAATAAATTGCTGTTTTAAGACAGTTAGGTACAATGTGGAAAAGGAGTATGGAGACATATGCTAATGGACTTCAGCTTGGAAAACTTCTTTATTACCAGAATTTCATCATTTTATTCATATTCTTTTGAGAAAATTAGAAGAAATTTGTTTAATCAGATTTTCAGTTGGAAAATCAAGGATTTGATAAAGTAATGAGTGACTTCTGCACATCATGAAGCAAATTAGGATTAAAGACAGCTGATATATCTGCCCTGTGCTACCAAATGAAACTAAAATTAATTGAAATTACAGTGGCCTCTCTAATTATTCCTCTTATTCCAATAGCATTTATGCTATTATCATACAAAATGTTTAAGCAAGAATATTTCCTGCTGAAAGAAATTTGAGAAAACATATTATTTTAAATTCTCTCATGTTTAAATAAACTGGAAATGGGGTTAAGTGTAATAAACTTTTCTTTAATGACTCACTGATCAGACTCATATAACATAATTGTGTTGTCCAGTATACAACAGAATTTTACTTCATTTTCATCCTGACCTCTACTCATTAAGCAAAATCTTACTCTACTTAAGAAATCAAGCCGTACATTTGTCCATAATACTTCATCTTTTCTTTTTTGAGTACTCCTTTGGGAGGAAGTACTCCATAGTTTAGCAAGTTGGACTAGGCAACTAGGAATGTACTCAAGCTTATGCCATGGCAGAAGAGGTCTGAAGTTGGGAAGTGACAGCTGGGAATGGTAGAGGAAGTCAGAAAACACAGTATTAATATAGTTCCCTAACACAGTTCCTGGCATATATTTAAGGTACTTAATAAATGTCTATTTTAATTGGCAGAATATTGCTATGATTCTTTAAAGGGAGATGCTAAAGAGAATGTTAAGTCAGTAGCAAATAAATATCTTTTATGAAACAAGAAAATAGAGGTGGAACCTCATTTTACACTAAAATTATATTCTGAAAAATTATGTGAAAGTCAATTTTTAATCAAATAATATTTCAAATGCTCATGAGAACTTCATCTTTAAAAAGGAACTCTGTAAACAATTTTTTAAAAAAAGAGAACAATTGGTTTCTAGTGCAAATAATCAACTTCTAAATGGTTTTGTAAATTTGTGTTTGGTATATTGCCTTTTGTAAAAGTGAGACACATCTGTTATCTACAGCATTTTGAAAAATGCAAGACTTACTACGTACAACAAAGGGAACACAATTTAGTTCAGTGTGATGGATATTACCAAGTAATTAAACTGAACTGGGATACCAAAAAGATTGCATTAGTAGAACTACTCCAGATGACTTTACACTTACATTTGCTGTATAATTAGTCTAACCTAAATTAATTTTGAAAATTATTCTGTGTTCTTAAATGAAATGTATATCATGAGATCCCAGGAGATACCTTGATAGGTGATTTGCAGAAATTAAATTAGAAATAAGTAAATTGACTGCTCCTTATTATTGTGGGTAATCTATTCTCATTAATTCATTTGGTTGAGAATATTGATGATCATCATTCAATGTAAACTGCCTTGTGAATTCTCAGTAAATACTATAATAAACATATAAATGCTATATTTATCCAACCATTTTATTTAAATACATTAATCCTGTGTTGTATAGATAAAAGGTATATTAAACATTTATTAAGTACCTACCATGTGCTAGGCACTGTACTAAGGGCTTTAGGACTACAAATATGGAAAAAAAAGAAAGACAGACCTTGCCCTAAAGGTACTTATAGACTAAAAGAAGGACGATGTTAAAGAGATCAGGTACCTGCATCCGAGGATACCCAGTTCAGGGACATGATGAGATTGATGGTTGGGTGAAAGCAAACAATGGAGGCAAATGGAGAGATGTCTGGAATTTGGAGTCCTTTACAAAGGGAGACTATAGGAAGAGTTTTTTTGTTTTGTTGCATTTTTTTTTAATTCTATCTTCCAGCCCTCTAATCAGAAAAGCTTAAGTGATAGATGATAGATAAATATAATTTCCTCCCATTCACTCTTATTTTCACTTCATGGTAGACAGTATATGTGAGGGATATTGTATCTGTGTTGAATATGATTGGATAAAGAGTGGAAATACTAGAGACTGAAATGATTGTGGTGATCCATAGGAAGAAGAAATGATTAGATTGTGCAATTTGGAAAGCTGCTCAGACATTAACATCAATTCTATTTTTAGCATGCACCAAATATTCATAATGCATTTATTTTTCTAATTGACCTATGTATTTTGAACCCTGTTTTTGATTTTTTGATAAAAGGGAGTTAGGGTTGGATTAAGTATCCTGTATTCATTTTTTAAAATATTGCTTCCCCCAATCCCCACATATTACTAAAGTCTTCCCCTAGTGATTACCTTCCATTTATATTGTATCTTGTGTTTATATAGTTCTTTACATGTTTCCCCCATTAGAATTTGAGTTCCTTAGGAGCAAGAACTATGTTTTTTTCTTTTCTTATGTCCCCAACACTTAGCAAGTTCCTGAAATGGAGTAAATGCTTAATTAATACTTGTTGACTGAAAATCTTTTTTTGTTGTTGGAAAAAGCATCAAACTTTAAAAATGGGAACACAATTGCATTAGCAATAAAAATAAATTGGAAATAATTATCCTTCTATCTCTTTTTATTGTGTTGTGGTACTTTAGCTAGCTCATGGATACTATTGTCTAACTATCTTAGTTATTAATGGTTTCTTCTCTTAAAATTTCCCAATTATACCCAATTTCTTGATGTAGAAATCAGAATCAAATATTTATAGTAAAACAAAATCAGACTAAAAATAGATTTTTTTGCATATTGCTGAGATAAACTGATCAACACCTTATTTATTATTTATTATTGGTCAATGATTTGAAATCTGATCAATAAAAATCTAGTATTTTGTCATATGACTAATTTCTACCTGAGTTGCTTCATTACTTAGTTGAATGTATACATGTCAATAAGCAAAATTGAGAATCTGTCTGTCTTTCCTTTGTGCTAATGTACTTTTTTTTCATAGAATAATTTGGTTCTGCATACAGAACCTTAAGTTTTCATGGAACACAATTTCAGAAATAAGTCTTTAACTTAAATAGCAATCCTAATGGTGAAAATTTGAGTTTTTATGTCACATTTGAGCTTTAACAGCATAATCCCTGATATATGAGAAGTAGACACAGCATTGAGAAAAAAACAAGATAGAAAGAGCAGCTAGGCTTAGAACAAGTATGTACATACAGAGGAGATCTATTCTGAGGATGATGTTATTTTGTGGACATTGATGAAAGTGTTCTCAAGATATCTCAGAGAGAAAAATGGATTCCAAATACTTGGGGAAATTTTAGACCTTATTAACTCTACAAATCATTTGAAAAAATTCCAATAACTAGTGACTCATATATCCACTCTTTCATCTCTAAAAAATCCAACTTTATGAAATTAATCCAAACACAGTAAGGCAATCCTTTATAAAAGTTTGAATAAGAAACAAAGATATTTTCATAACTGACATTCAATAGATGATCTCATTTTTACAGTTATACCATAGTCTGAAAAGTATAGAGAATATAAATCTTGCTGAATATTTCTTATCAACTATAGATAATTATTTGATTTGATAGAACAAAAGGCTACCTTACAGGCAATCTTTCCTCAAGGTACATTCCAGAAATGTATTAAAATTATCTTAAATTCTTTGAAAAATATACTAGAAAGAAAAGCTTTATTGGATCTTCAGATTATTAATTAGCATTAAGTAAAGCATATATGCCAGTATATATCATCTAAAAGTAAGAAAGATTCCTATGCATAGTGAAATTCTTCAGATGCTCCCATTTTGGGATGACATCATGATTATTTCATTAATATCCATAATACTATATTTCCTTCTAAATGAGATCAATAATGATTCAGAAATATTTGGGCTAAACCAGACCTGAAAAATTTAAATGGATCAAAAAATGCTTGTTGTGCAAACTATAATATGCATTTAAATAAAAAAAACCTATACTCCTGAATAATCAATGTATATGTATTGGATGGACATTGCAGATGGACAGTGAATTGAGCCTAGAATTGAACAAAAGAAGAGGAGTAGGCTAAATTGCTTTTGGGAAATTCCATGACACTTTTTAATGATTCCCAACCTTCTCTATGAAAGTCACATTTTTTAAAATTAATAATCTTCTGACAATAGTGTATGACAGCAAGTCATTGGAATATCTAAAGAGGTAAAAAGTTGGGGTTACCTCAAAAGCATTAGTAAGTTACAGCATATTACAGTCAATTACAGGAATTGACAAAGAACAGCAACTCTAGATATATATCTATGGATACATATGTCTAGGGAGAAACATGATGAGAAAATGAGTAGGATAATCATATAATGAAAGTAAGGGACAAAAAATAGAAAGTGGTATGTTCTATTTGTATTCACACTATTGTCAGAGGATCCAGGGGAAGGTGTCCAGTATATTAAGGTCACTAAGCAGGATAGTGAATAGAATTCTGGAAATGGAATTAGCAAGTTCCAACATCTGAGTTCAAATCTTGCCTCAATCACTTTCTAGCTGTGTGATACAAGGCAATGTGTGTAACTTGTGTCAGCCTTAGCTTTTTAGCTGTAAAATGGGAATAGTAGAAGGATTCAGTGATGTAATATGCACAAAGTTCTTCTCAAACAATAACATTTTATATTAAGGCTAGCTATTATTAGGACATTAGTTATATTTCATGGATCCTATCATTTATAGGAGACAATAGACAAAATTTAATTGAGATGAAAAGGTATGAATAAATTTTTAAATTTATATATATATATTTATAATACTTGAAAGAATACCTTTTCTCTAAGTTCATAGATCTGTTGAAATGCTGGAATATAAAAATTGGCCTGTGATAAAGCTAAATTAGGTGTTTTACTTCTTTATTTCTAATAATATTTGAATGCATTTAAAAGGCACCAGGATAGAATGCATAGAGAACTGGCCTCCTGGTAGCAAGACCTGGAGCCAGGCTCTGCTTTTGCCTCATACTGGCTATGTGAACTCTAAGAAGATATTTCTTTGTGCTCTTTGTGAAGCTTTTAAATAAAGACTGTAAGATTCAGAGAAGGTGCCAAACTTCAGTGGTAGAAAGAATTTCTTCACTTGGGAGTTGTTTATACCTTTGAAATCAAGAGTTTTCTCTATTCATAGCCTTCTCTATAACTATCTTCATGAGTATTATACACACACACATACACACACATATTTAACTCACTATAATATAAAATATCATCAGTTTCTTAGAAATGATGCCTTTAAGTCAGCACAGTCTAACAGGAAAAACAACAAAACAAATAGATTAAAAAAACCAGTGGGCATAAGAGATGTAAGACCAGAGTTGGGACATTAGCTCTACCACTTATGAGCTGGGACATACTGAGCAAATCACTAAATGTCTCTGAGACTTTGAGATAATTCAACTTGAGTGGTCTCTACCAGAAGATCATTGTTAGGATTCAATGAGATAATTTATGCAAAGTACTTTATGATTGTATTAAAATTAATTTCCCTCAATTTCCAATTTTTAGCCACCAAAAAAAGCTGCTATAAATATGTTTGTACATGTAGGTCATTTCTCCTTTTTTACTGATCTCTTTTGGATACAAATCTAGTGTAGTATTGCTGAATCAAAGTGTATGCAAATATAATATAGTTCCAAATCATTCTCCAGAATGATTGGAACCATGTGCAAATCCACCTACAATTCATCCCAATTTTCCTTCACTTTCTCCAGCATCCATCATTTTTCTTTTCTGTCATGTGAGCCAATCTGATGGGTATGAAGTAGTACCTCAGGGTTAACAATTACATTATTGTTAATTGCCTATTTTAAAATATTAAAAATAATTATTAAAGCAGTATTATTATATTTTTAAATTTAGAAATGAATGAATGATTCATAACTTTTCAAGGATATCCACTTCTTAGGGACATCATAGAAGGATTTCTTCCTTGATTGTGAATTGTGTAAGACCTATAGCCCCCTTTCAGAGCTGAAATTCTAGGATTCTTTTCCTTATCCCAACACCCCAAATTTTTTGCCAAAGATTGGTTACCCCTTTACACATATGGTATCATTAGAACCATACAGAGAGCACTCCACTTTTTTTTTCTTTATTATAACCAGTATGCTTTCCCTTTAAAATCAAAAGGCAAGAAAACTGTTTGGTTCTGCACACATATATTGTATCTAGGATATACTGCAACCCATTCAACATGTAAAGGACTCTTGCCATCTCGGGGAAGGGGTGGAGGGAGGGAGGGGTAAAATCGGAACAGAAATGAATGCAAGGGATAATGCTGTAAAAATTACCCTGGCATGCGTTCTATCAATAAAAAATTATTAAAAAAATAAATAAAATCAAAAGGCAAGCTCACATCTAGTTTCCTGTACTTTGCTATCTAAAAGTATATTTGGCTTTCCTTTTTTCCCATGTTCTCTCAATCATAGACTGTGTCTTTTTGATTATTTTCCTTCAGAAAAAGTTGGTCTTTTTTTTTCTAAGTTTCATCAATTTTTTTCTCCTATTTATCCTACATTCTAGATCTCCTCAAGTTCTTGGATGTTGGAATCCTTACTAACTGCTAACTAATTAGAGTTGATCTAATCTTACAAGAAGATGTTTTGGGCAGAACCTGAAACTAGGTACTAAGTAGAACTAATTAATACAAGGCTTGTGTTCACACCTTTACTCATTGGAGTTCAATGAGCTCACACCTCCCTTGAAGCTCTTTGGGCCAGAGAGCACTATGGGAGAAAACCCACAATCCCTCTCTTGAAGGAGCATAAATAGAGCTTCAATGGGCCAGTCAAGGAAGTTCTTCAGAGTGAAGAAGCTACAAGTCGAGATTTCACCGGAATGACATGAAGAGTAGAGCTGGCTGGAGGCTGAAGAAAGCAGAGGCAGAGGCTGAAGGACCAGACCTTTGGATTTGGCGACATTCGGAGAGAGCTCTTGGAACCAAGCAGAGAGATAGGCCTCTAAGCTAACCGGGCTATATTGGAGATAATAAAAGATCTGAACTTTTATCACCTGGCGGTGTTTTGAGAAGAAGAAGCTCACCACATTTTGGCGCCCGAACAGGGACCGACAAAATCCTGATTCCAGGGAAGGCACCCAGAGAGAACTTTTAATATTTTAAAGAAGAATAAGAACCCAACATTTGAACTCATAACATTTGGCGCCCAACGTGGGGCTAACAGACCCCCTCAGTGGATTTCAGTGGAAAAGCTCCGATCCTGATTCAAGTGGAAAAGCCTCTGATCCTGATCCAGTGGAAAAGACTCTTCAACCCAGAAATTAGGGTGAGTGCAACAAAGAAATTTTGTTAGAAGAGTTAAAGTAGAATTTCAGCTAAGATGGGACAGATATTTACAAAACAGCCTGTTTCTGTTCAAGGAAAATGTTTAGAGAGCATTGTCAAAGTTATGGAAAGCCAAGGTTTAATTATAAGTTTACAGCAAATCACTGAACTTTTACAAACTGTAAAGGACATATGTCCTTGTTTCTCTCTTGATAAGGAATTAGATCTAAATGAATGGAAATTGGTTGGAGAGGATCTTTGTCAATTCTATGATAAAAATGGGCCTAACTCAATAATTAATACATATAATGTAATACAATGGGCTATAAGAAGTTATTTGAGTGATAGAATGATGAAAAGGAAAGTATAGGAGGAAGAAGTGCCAACTTTACTAGGTGAAAAGGAGGACGAATCAGATGAGAATGGAGTTAATTATAATTCTGAGTATGATACTTCACAGCAGGAGGAATTAGGTGATTCCACATCTCATGACCCTCCCCCCGCAATTAACCCTTCATGGGTGGAACAAGGGGGAAAGAGAGAGACAGAAACACAATCAACTTCTCCTGTAAAGCAGAATTTGACAAGATTAGAAAAAGCATTAATTAAAGCAAAAAATGAAGGAGAAGATATATCTGATTTTATAAATGCATATCCTGTGATTGAAGAGCTCAACTCCTCAGGTCAAAAAGAGAGAAAATACACTCCTTTTAATTTGGGAAAAATTAAAGATTTGAAAAAGGGTTGCACTCTTTATGGGGCTACATCATCTTATGTGAAGATGTTACTGGATAATTTGTCTTATGAAATCTTAACCCCGAATGACTGGAAATCCATCGCTAAAACATGTCTTGAACCAGGACAAAATTTATTGTGGCTTTCAGAGTTTCATGAATTATGTAGGATTCAAACCCAACGCAATAGACAAACAGGAGCTATTGTACAAGTTGCTTTTGACCAACTAGCTGGTGAAGGTCAGTATGCAGAGAGTTCAGAACAGATTTATTATCCCATAACAGTGTATGAGCAAATTTCTAAGGCTGCAATAAAAGCTTGGAATTCTCTCCCTGGACAGAAAGATGGAAATAATGCTTTCACAAAAATAAAGCAAGGTCCCAATGAACCTTTTGCAGATTTTGTGTGACATCTGCAAACAGCTGTAATAAGAACCATTGGAGATAATGCTGCCACAGAAATAATGACTAGACATTTGGCTAAGGAAAATGCCAATGAGGTTTGCAAGAGAATTATATGGGGGCTAGACAAAAATGCTTCTTTAGAGGAGATCATTAGACGCTGTGCCACAGTGGGCACAAATGCTTATTATGCCCAGACTATGATGAAGATGGAAAGACAAGGTCCTTCTTGGCAGAGGAATTCTAGAGAAACTCGTCGATGTTTTCATTGTGGAAAAGTTGGACATTTGAGAGCTCAATGTAGAAATGGAGATAGAGTGAAAAGACAGGGTGAGAGAAAACCCAAAACCCCATGTCCAAAATGTAACCGAGGCTTTCATTGGGCCTCTAAATGTATATTGACCCTTACCAGATGATGAGGAGAAATCCCAAATTTGGTAAATAGAAGGGAATTAGGTTAACTGCTTGGGGAAGAGGATCTGCTTATATTTCCACAGATGGAGAAAGAATCAGATAGCTGACAATGAGACTGTTAAAAGAACTTTTTAAAATCCCAGGAATCATTGGATTTCCTAAGACAAGATGAGATTGTTTCAGTTCTTGAAAAACTAGCAAGAATCATTGGATTCCTTAAGATGAAAAATTGTTGATGAGACTTTTTGCAGTACTTCAGAGCTTACAGGAACTATTGGATTCCTGGCACATGAACTAATGGACAATGGAATCCTATTGGACTGTTTCTAGGACTTATGGACATGTGTAAATTTTCAGGATGATTCATGTTATTTGTTACATTACTACTAGCCTGTGTTATATTGCTATGTACTTATGTAAATTATGTATAATGCCTCCCATATTGATGGATTTATGTATACCATGTATATCTGTTACAAAGTTCTGGCCCATATTGATGGATTTATGTGTACCCCCTCAGAAACCCCCTATGTTTTAAAACAAAAGAAAGGGGGAGATGTTGGAATCCTTACTAACTGCTAACTAATTAGAGTTGATCTAATCTTACAAGAAGATGTTTTGGCCAGAACCTGAAACTAGGTACTAAGTAGAACTAATTAATACAAGGCTTGTGTTCACACCTTTACTCATTGGAGTTCAATGAGTTCACACCTCCCTTGAAGCTCTTTGGGCCAGAGAGCACTATGGGAGAAAACCCACAATCCCTCTCTTGAAGGAGCATAAATAGAGCTTCAATGGGCCAGTCAAGGAAGTTCTTCAGAGGGAAGAAGCTACAAGTCGAGATTTCACCGGAATGACATGAAGAGTGGAGCTGGCTGGAGGCTGAAGAAAGCAGAGACAGAGGCTGAAGGACCAGACCTTTGGATTTGGCGACATTCGGAGAGAGCTCTTGGAACCAAGCAGAGTGATAGGCCTCTAAGCTAACCGGGCTATATTGGAGATAATAAAAGATCTGAACTTTTATCACCTGGCTGAATTTTGAGAAGAAAAAGCTTACCACATTTTGGCGCCCGAATAGGGACCGGCAAAATCCTGATTCCAGGGAAAGCACCCAGAGAGAACTTTTATAATATTTTAAAGAAGAACAAGAACTCAACATTTGAACTCACTACACTTGGACATTCTTTTCTATTTGTTAATGGCTTTATGATTCATTGGGGTAGGGATGTTGATTAGTTTGGTTCTTTCATAATCATAAATGGAATCCTTAATAAGGGAACTCCCTCACAATAGATACTGGATGGCCTATCTCTTGTCTAAAATTTTGACTTTGAGAGTAGCTTAGAGCACTGAGTTTCTATGATTTAACCAGGGTTGCACAGACAGTATGTATCAGAGGGGTCAATAAGCTCTCCCTGGATCCAGGACCACCTTAGTGTCCATTACCTCATGCTAGAAGTTAATATATCACAGGCAGTCACGAGCCCCAGTGCATAGAGCATCGGGGTCATTGTATTGCTGAGAACTAATTCTGTCATAGTTGAATATCACATAGTGTAACTGTTATTGTGTTCTCCTGGTTCTCCTCACTTCACTCAGCATAAACTCATCTGAGTTTTTCCAAGTTTTTCTGAAATCTACCCTCTCATCATTTCTTATAGCACAAGAATGTTCCATTACATTCAAATACCACAGCTTATTCAACTATTTCCCATTGTTTGGCATTCCCTCTATTTCCAATTCTTAGCCACCAAAAAAAAGCTGCTGTAAATATTTTTGTACATGTAGATCCTTTCCACTTTTTACTGATCTCTTTTTGATACAAACTTAGTAGTAGTATTGCTGAATCAAAGTATATAAAATATAATATAGTTCCAAATTGTTCTCCAGAATGGTTGGATCCATGTACAACTCCATCTACAATGCATCACTGTCCCAATTTTCCTTCACCTTCTCCAGCATTCATCAGTTTTCTTTTCTGTCATGTTAGCCAGTCTGATGGGTGTGAAGTAGTACCTCAGAGTTAATAATTATATTATTGTAAACTGCCTATTTTATATCACACATGTTCGTGTTGAACAGCTTATATAAACATAAGAATCAGAAATAATAGTCTCTGGATAGGAGACAAAGTATTATCTACTTCTAATGGCATAATAGAAATCTTACTTTATATGACGATTTATTAATAACTTCTTTAAGAAGATAACATTTGGTGTGATAGAATAATTGCCTTGGAGTCAGAGATATCTGGATTTAAGCATCAACTCAATTGGCCTGTGATTCTGGCCACAGTTTCCTCATTTATTGGGCAGCAAAGTAATACAGTGGATACAATATCTAGCCTGCAGTTATAGAGAGATTAATGCTCTTAAATACTTAAATACTTTAAATACTTAAATATGTGACCCTGGACAAGTCACTTAACCCTGTTTGCCTCAGTTTCCTCATTTGCAAATTGAGCTAGAGAAGAAAATGGCAAACCATTCCAATATCTTTGCCAAAAACCCCAAATGGGATTACAGAGAGTCAGACATGACTGAAAAACTACTTACCAACAACAACAACAATGTAATAGCCTCATGATTCTAGGCAAGTCATGTAACAAGATGAGACTCTGTTTACTCATGTATAAAATGGTCACAATAATACCAGTAGTCCCAAATTTCCAGGCTCAAAGGAGACTTTAAATGGAAAGCACTTTGCAAACTTAAAAAAGTTATATAAAAAAGTTATATAAATCTATTTATGCTTGCAATACAGATTCTATCACTTGATAATTATCCTCCAGTTAAATTGAATCTCATAATTATTCATATGTACACTGATCACATAATATTAAAATTAAAACGTCAGATGACATGATTTAATTTTTTTCTGCAATTAGGTTCCCATTTTTCATTGTCCAAATATGTATTTATTATACCTTCATACCACCCTATCTTTGCACTCTGCCTAGGATGCCCTATCCTTGACATTAACCTAAGATAGATGAGAAACAGCATTGTTTTCACTTCATGGTAAAAACTAAAGAAAGTAAGTTCTACAAAAGCCGGTGAGTTATTATAGTTTGTTGCACATAACACTCCATCTCCCTTATCTGTTCCTTTTCTCTGGATGTCTCCCATAGCCTGAAATGCTCTCCCTCTTCTTCTATACCCACTTGCTTTCCTGGCTTCCTTCTAGACTTAGCTTAAATTCTGCCATCTGTAAGAGGCCTTTCCCGCCCACACTGCTAGTGCCTTCCCTCTAAGATTACCTCAAGTTTACCCAATATATATCTTTACATAATTGTTTGCATATTGTCTCCCCCACAAAAATATGAACTTGAGTGTAGAGACTTTTTTTAACCATTTTTTGTGTCCCCAGTGCTTAATACTGTGACTGGCATAGACTAAGTACTTTAAAATGCTGCTTGAATTGACAGTTAGCAAGTGACTAAGTTAGAACCAGAATCTCAGTTTTGAAGTCTAGTCTTCTTTCCACTATACTTTGTGCATTTAATATCTTTGGGGGGATTTGAGGGGTAAATGACTTTAAATGTTCTATCTTCATGCAGTGGTAATTTTCACATTATTTTGTGCTTTCTAGATGCTGCCATGAGAAAAAGAAAAATTTAAAAATTTGATGCGCTAACTTAACTGATATTGTATATAATTTGATGGGTACAAAAAGTCATTATTATATTAGATCTCATTGAAGGAAATAGTACCCAGAAGGAGAGAGGTAATGATCCCATTGTGCTCTGCTTTAGAATGATTCCATTTTTGGATACCACATTTTAGAAATTACATTGATCAGTATATCCTTAGTAAAATGAACAGGATGGTAGTAGATCTCTCTATTATCTATATGGATTTAGCATATTAGATTTGATTTAAAGTATGTGTGTTTAGCCAATAGAAGGAAAAGCTTAAAAGCTATAACATCTATCTTCAAGTATTTAAAGCGTTTGCTATATGGGTGAAATATTAAGCTTGTTATACTTGGCCCCAGAAGGCAGAGGTTGGCTTGGAGAGGAAAAGGTACAGAAAGATAGATTTCAACTTCCTAATAGTTAGAGCTGTGCAATAGGGGAATATAACCTGACTCTTCCCTCATAAAAGATATTCTAAATGAATGCTGGATGACCATTTTTTGGCTATGGTATAGAGGGAGTTCTTGTTTAGTATCATGCTGAAATAGATAACCTCTGGAGTTAGTTTTAACTCTGAGATTCATTAATATAGTTCATTAACACAAAATCAGAAACTATGTACATTTCCTTGGGAAATGTTAACTGAAGAAGTTATCTTTCCTTCTCTAATGCTGGTGGCCCTTAAATAGTGCTAAAAAGACAGATTAGTGTGAAAGCTAGTGGTTGGCAGTTTTAACTGCCTTCTGATAATGCCATCTATGGCAGTTCAGTTCTTCTTTGACGTACATTGCAGCAATCCATCAACATTAGTATTTGGTTACACAAGAATAGCTGAAACTCACTGTTGCATAAAATGAAAGTAAGGGTGAATTCACCATTAGAATAGCCAATTTTGAAGCATGTCAGGTTTTTTCTTTCTGTTATTGTTGTATGTTATTACTTGCCATATTTCTTCACTTGAAGTAGTATATTGGAGTAGTTTTAAATATAGTCACAGAAATGAATAAGAGCATTAGAAGGAACTTTAAAGAAAAGCTTATTGATTTGGAGAGGCAGATCCTTACCAGTTGCTGAGATCTTCCATGCATTAAACAAGAAGGACATGGGCTTTAATGGGAGTAAGAAGAATGGTGAACAAGCTATTTGCTCATGTAGTTAGCATATTACCACTCAAGAACTCTACATTTATGTGGATGCTTTAGGTATTCAACTACAGACAGGAGACTGCCTGTAATTCATTCTCTGTCTTGATCCAGAACTCAAATAGCCTTCCAAGTCCCCAGAGATCCCTGTTGTGTAGCATTCACCATATATAGTCCCAATCTAGACTTATCACAGTTCTTTTCAGTTATTTTTATGTTATGCTCCTGTATTCTTGCTCCTACCTCCAACCTAGAATTTAAGCACCTACTCTGAAATTCTAGGCTTCTAATTAATTAGCATTTACCATATCTTCCCCAAATCCAAACCTACTACACCAGAGGTATCAAACTCCTTTGGAAAACTACGGAGTACAACTCAAGCCAGATTAAAATGTAGTTGAAAGATGTTTAACAAAATAAATAAAAATACATTACAACATAGATAATGTTGATTTGTGGGGTTTTTATTGTTAATATGCAAACTAACTATGAAACCCACTGACATTATTTCCTTCTTAATGCTGTTTTTTTCATTCATTTATCCATTCATTCTTAGTAAGTTATAGGAATTTTTTTAACTAAAGAAAGGAATACCATAGGATCATAGGATTATGTATTTATTGTTACAAGGAACCTGAAAATCATCTAATTAAACTCCCCTCATTTTACAAACACAGAAACTGAATCCCAGAGACATGAACTAACTTGACTATCGTCATGTAGTAGTCAGTGGCAGAGCTGAGATACTATTACGAGGGGAGGTAACCAGGAATCCTAATATTTTCAGGTAACATCAAAGGATTTTAGAATTGAAAGGGACCCTAACAACCATCTAGTCTGTCTGGCTCATTGAAGAAGATTATATGAACTAGATCTTTGAGACAATTTAGCATTTAATGAAAAAGTTGCCCATGCTATGTGGAGTCTTGTAGCCCAGATCAAAAGGAAAATACATGGCCTTTCCCCCTTTAATCCATATACTTCACAGGTAAGGTCAGATATTTGGAGCTGTATCTCAGTAGAACTTCAAAGCTCATCCAGTTCAACCCCCTCATTTTAGAAATCAGGAAATAAGCTTAGTGAGATTAAGTGACTTCCCAAAAAATCACATAGGAATTAAGCAGCAAAGCTGGAATTCTAACCTTGTTATTCTCAAGTCCTAAAGCTGAATTTGCAAGTGAATCTGACTTTAGTATTCCATTTTTAATTGACTTAAACCTGCAGTCTCCCTAGAAGGGAAATTGACACTACATACATTTATTTATTCTTAGCAAGGGATCTAGTCACATCTTCACCTTGAGATCAAGATAATCACTCTCCATCTTCCATCTTTCTCTGCCCTGAAGAAAATCTTGCAGATTACATTGAATTTTGTTTTGTAAACATAATGAAAACAAGACTTTATAATTTCTTTATTAACATATACTTATTCCCCTCTCCCCAGTAATTAATTGGCCAATGACACTTTGTATAGGCAGATAGATACAAGTAATCAGAAGTTAGTGAGGAAATTAGGAAAGCTATGTCTAGCATCTCTCACTCCCTTTAAAATGTGGAAGAATAATGCTTAGATTTGAAGGATAGGAAGAACAAGTTAGGAAAATAAGGTGATTGATCCTTAAGTTCTCTTAAGAGCACCAGAATGAAAGAAAGTGCAGTTTAAACACATATATCTGTGTTTCAATTTTCCTTTCTCCCTGAAAGAATGAAAACTATTGCAAATTGAACTTTGCAAATTAACATTTATGTATTTCTGACCAGAGAAGCATGAACTATGTTAAGTTTTGAAGCAAACACATCCTGTGATTTGACAGCTGGATGATGAAAAATAATGTGGAGAAAATGTGCCCTTGAAAGAAAATTTGATTTCATTAAAAATGTCAGATCATAACATGTATGGTTAGCATATTTTTGAGACAGGTAGCTTTTTATAACATTGACTAAAGTTGTGATTATATTGTGCAGAAAAAGTTATCAAAAGGAAAGGTTATATTTTTATTCTGTAAAATATTATTTAAAAAAATCATTGCCATTGCTTTGGGAGGACTGACTATCCTTCACTTCTTTGCCAGATAATATGTCCCTCTTTCCAGATGGATCCAAATAAATATTATTATCTTTCCTTGAATGTGAAAAGAAAACCTAGGAAAACAGAATATGATACACCTGGCATCTGTCAAGATAATCCTAGACTTCACCTGCCCTACAGGTGAAAGTATTGTGTGACAGTGGGGATTATGAAACTAAATAGAGTTACTTTCTTTTCTTTTGAATTTGATGTTTATGTTAATTAACAATTAGGAAAATATGAATTTAATGCTTCAACAAAGTACCACATTCTGGGCCATTTATCTTTATCCAAATGACATTTTCAACAAAAGCTGAAATTAGTAGGTGCATTGCCTTACAGTTGTACAGTGTCTTTGGAGTTAATCTCTATTAATTGATAACTAGTTTTCCCTTGTTTTAGAAATATGAGTTGTAGTTTTCAATTCTAGTGCTTATCAACTTTTGAAAATGCTTGTAATATTTGGATCAAGTTAATATTGAGCCATGCCAAAACTTTAATAAATGTTGTCCTGAACTAATATGCTAGGCTCATAGGGGATTTCAGTATTCTCGGATAGATTTTAATATTACAGTGGTGACCTTTCCATAAAACCTTAATAAAACTATATTTTGATATAGGATGCAGAAGAGACAAGAATTTCTTTGACTATGAATATACAAGATTTATCTTTGCATTTCAGATTTTATCTTACATGTGATTTCTTCAAATCTCACTGTGTAGTTTTGTTTGAGTTTTGCAATAATAATTATCATGCATTTAAAGTTGAAAATAAGCTTGTAATTTTCAAATATATCTGTTCATTTACACAGGGTTCATTTAAACCCAACTTAGATGCCTAGCGATTTACTTGTGATAATAGTGTTTATACTAAAAATAGAAATAATAAAAGTAGAAATTTTCATCCCAAAGGAATCTCAGAAATACCATCCTGGGGGTGGAATGTAGCAGCTGTTTAGCAGCTCTCTGACAATTTGTGACCAGAGTTAAATAAGAATGCCTTATCCAGTAGAAAAAGAGAGTGAATATCAGGAAAGCAAAGAAAGTACAATTCCCCAAATAGAATTTTTTGCTAATCTTTGAAATTTACTTTCTGTGCTCCCCCATATTCAGTGCCTGTAATAATATCTAACACAGAATAACACAGAATAACATAATAAATGCTTATTTAATTGAATTGAAACCTAAGGCAAGAATAACTAAAACTAGAAACCATTTATCTGTTCCTATTTAGAAACAAAATACAAAAAAACAAGGTAATATATCTCATAGCATTAGAGCTGTGTCCAGCTCTTGATCAGCTCTTTCCAATTTAGACAACCAACTAATACTACAAACTAGAGGAGATAATGAATGAGAAAATAAATTGTGTTTTTTATTAACTCCAAAACTATTTTAAAAATACAAAACTAAACTTTACCTGCAAGTAATAATTTTTCAACTATTTACATTTTGGATTCCCAATTTCATAATTCTGTTACACAGCATAAATGGAAAACTTTTGAGCGTATACTGAAATGTTTATTTAGATTTCCACCAAACAGGAGATCTAGTAAATGATCAGGTAAGGTAAAAGTTAGCTCCCACATGGCTCTTTTCAACAGCAGGGTGATTCAGGCTGGTTCCAATGGTCTTATGAGGAAAAAAGAGAGGATTGTGGAGATTAAGTGTGGATCAGAGCATAGTATTTTCATTTTTTATTGTTTGCTTAAATTTTGTTTTCTTTCTCATTTTTCCCTTTTTGATCTTATTTTTGTTGTGCAGCATGACAATTGTGTAAATAGTTATAGAAGAATTGTACATGTTTAACATATTGGTTACTGGATGTCTAGGTGAGGGTGTGGGAGGAAAGGAGGGAAAATTTGGAGCACAAGGTTTTGCAGGTATGAATACTGAAAATAATCTATGCTTATGTTTTGAAAATAAAAAGCTGTAATAAAAATAAAATAACCTCTGAAAAAATTAGCTCCAATCCCAATGTGACAGAATCTTAGCACAAAGTTCTTTGCTTTATAACTCTGAAATATTTACCATGAATTATTTTATGTTATATTTATAAAACACATTCTCAGAGTTTTATGAGTAAAACTCATCTCAGGTCCTTCTTTGGGGCCACCCTTGTAAAACAATTGCCCATTTTTGTTTCCCATTAATAGTCAGCCAGAAATAATTAGCTCAAGTAAAGATAGTAGCTATAAAACATGTTCATTCCCCTCCCCATTAATTTGGGGTGCATCCTTCCACAAATATACACAGGCTCCATGTAAAGAGTGAGCACAAATCTAGAGAACAATAGTAGTGAGGCTCCTACGTAGAGAATATTTGTTGTAATGTTCTCTTCTCTAAATATAATGTTCTTCGGGAGCAGGTTTCTTGGAGAGCTTCTGGAAGCAGCCTTCGTTTCAGTTCAAAGTAATAATCACCTCAAATGCAGCCAGCTGTTAAAAGTTCAACTCCTCTATTATCTCTGGCTTCTTAATCTCCTTCCTTGGGCCTGATTAGCTTTCTTAGAGGCCTATCTCTCTCCTTGGTCCCAAGAAGCTCTTGTTGCTAGTCCTTTGCCTCTTCCAGCTTCAGCCTCTCGCTCTCTCCGAATCCTGGTTTCTCAATCTCCCCAATTGAGTCCTGGCTGAAGCTCCAAGTGCTTCTAGTGAGCTTGTCCTTTTATATGCTCTTTTAGAGGTGTGAACTCAAAGGTTGACTCCTTCGAGAGAGTGGGATTGTGGGAGCTGTGACTTGTGAATCTCTCAGCTTATGAATCTTGTAGAACTCCAGTGAGTAATAAACACATTAGTGAACCAGAGAACTGCTAAGCACGATGCTAAAATTAGACAACCGACTTATTACCTTGAAAGAATCCTAACAATTTGTGGCCACTGAAAATTATGCATGGCTCAATACCACAGGACCTCAATATCTATTTCCCATATGAAATTCTCAAGTAGCACACCACTTAAATACCATAGCTACGTGTCCCTTGAATCCCCATTCAATTCTTTTCTTTCCTTCCGCTTTGCATCTTTTCAGAAACTGTTACCTCCCTAAAGTTACTGCCTGTCTGTGTTTGTGTACATGGGGAAAGTATGCTTCTTTACTAGAAAGCCTGCTCCTTTCTGGACTCACTCATATTAACAAACTTAACTGCTGAATGTTCTGTTTACTATTGCATGTCTAGACACCATAGCTAATGGGAAAGGGAGGAGAAAAAATCTTTTCCATACCCCTGCTGCCTTCCAGTTGAAGAACATTTCTCACAGGTTTTCCTGATCTAAATTATGTTGAACTGAACTCCTCTTCTAATTGTTCAGCTGACTTTTAAGAACTGCCAGAGGTAACAGCAAATCTTTTCTTAGTCAATAACAAGGTGCCCTACCTAGCTCAAAGAACTTGTTTAGTTTGATAAAGCCATATCAAGGATTGTCTTGTGAAATAGACTTATAGTTGTTTTTCCTATTTCAAGTTGACCTAGATACTTTGTTGCATGCTTCTGACCCAAGCCAATCAACATATGAAAAGATTTGTTAGAAGTACATCCCAGAATTTTCAGATGACATCCACAGTCATATATATAAAAAAATGCTCTAAATCGCTATTAATTAGAGAAATGCAAATTAAAACATCTTTGAGGTATTATCTCAAATGTATCAAGCTGGATAAGATGACAGGAAAAGTTATGATAAATATTGGAGAAGATTGGGAAAAATGGGACAATAATGCATTGTTGGTGGAGTTGTGAACTGATCTAACCATTTTTGATCAAAGAGATCATAAAAGAGGGAAAAGGGCCCATTTATGGAAAAATGTTTGTAGCATCTCCCTTTTTTTATGGTGGCAAAAAAATGGAAAATGAGTAGATACCTTTAGTTGGGAAATAGCTGAATAAGTTATGGTATGTGAAAGTAATGGGATATTATTTTTTTATAAAAAATGAGCAACAGACTGATTTTAGAAAGCCTGGAAAGATTTACATGAACTGATGCTGAATTAAATAAGCTGAACTAGAAAAACATTGTATACAACAACAAGATTGTGTGATAATAAATTATAATAGAATTGGTTCTTCTCAGCAAATCCGTGGAATTCAAGGCAATTTCAATAACCTTTGGATGGAAAATGCCATCCATTTTCAGAGAGAGAACCTTGGAGACTGAATGCAGATCAACACACACTATTTTTACCTTTTTTTCCTTCTTATTTTCTTTAGTCTCGCTTTTTTCTTTATCATATTTTTTCCTTTTTATTCTCATTTTTCTCTTCCAACCTGACTCATATGGAAATATTTTTTAAATGAATGTACATATGTAACCTAAAAGAAATAAAAAAATATGTATAGCTTAGAGTATCCATGTGGTTGATAGAAAAGTACTACTCTAAACATGCTCCATGAAGAATAAAGGAATTATTAAGCATGACTGCATTTTTCAAAGTTAGCTTAACTCCACTGGATTCACTTTAATTTCTATAATTAGATACTGGACTTTTTGGGATGAGAAGCTGGTTAAAAACAATTGTAATATGGCCAAACAGTGAAGTATAGTAAAGAACATTTTCTCTAGTTAAATACTGCTCCTTATTCTTACTACTTGTTTGACCTTGGAAAAGTTAGTCTTAAGGAAACATGTAGGCAATTTTATCTTCACAAGGAAAATAGTCAGCTCAGCATCTGAGATTGGAATGAAAGAGAGTAGTGGAAGAAGGTGAGGAAGAGAAGAGAGAAAGGAGAGATTTTATAAAAATGGTCTCAGTTTTTTTTATTTTTAAGTGAAGTATGAAGTAAGAATGTGAGATGAGAGGTGTTGTGAAAAGTTTGAAGAGAGATAAAAAATATTTGGAATAATCACCATGGAGAGTGGGATAATGAATTAATTAGGAATAGAATATTTCCTTAGGTACTACAGTGGCCCAATAGCGATAATAGAATGTGGATCTGTAATGGGTCTACTGGATAGGGTTTCATGATTTCCTTTCCTTCCAATCAACAAACACATGAGTTGACGCAAAAGTGACAGATTGTAAGAGTAATTCAGAATTGGGCTTAGCAAGGCATATTAGCCATGAAACAAAGAGTGAAAGGAATCGAGGATGGACAATAGTATAGACTTGAACTGGTTAACAAAAGGTAAATATGAGAATGAGAGAAGAGTAGCTTCTGTTGAGGGGATAGCTTGGGGGCAGGGAGAAGGAACAATTGAAAACTGGAGGGATTGTAAGACATAAGGAATGATAGAGTAATACAAGATATGATCAAATAAAAGAATTCAAAGTTCATGATCATGAAAGTGGAACATAAGAGTTATGAAAGTAATAAAGTTGTGGCCATTTCTGCATGTAACTCAGACAAACTGGAGAAATAGCTCATGGGAACTGAATCTGTTGAGGAACAGGGAAATAAGCATCTATGAGGGTTTCATTTTAAAAGTGAGGGCTGGAGTTGGGGAGCATAGAAATATTGAGAGCCAGATATTGAACTTAAAGAGTAAGGAAGGAGGACTATCCTAAGTATTGATTAATTATAGCCAGTTGGGTCTAAAATGGTTGATAAATTTGTACATAATGAACCTCAGTGAAGAATTTCCTTAGTAAAGATGGTAAGGAGAGGATTGGGGAATAGCAGGGAATAGCAACAGAATAGTCTGTTTCTCCCATCACAATCAGAAGATGAGGGAAAATATAATTCATACATACTGGAGAGGGTAATCAAGAAAAGTAGCATCATTGAAAGGCAGGTGTATCTCAATGTGGGCAAGAAGATGGAAGAGAGGTGCAGTTAGATGCCACAGTGGGAGGAGCACTGGCCCTGAAATCAGGAGGACTTGAGGAGGAGGAAGAGGAGCAGGAAGTGGATCAGGAGGAGGAGGAGAAATGGAGTGAAAAAGAAAGAAAGAGGTTTAAGATGAAAAGATGTTAATTGTGGAATAGGCACTCCAGAGGATATAGTGAATCAGAATCCACCCCCCCTTAATTTTCAGTCTGTTAGAATATGAAGAATTGTCCTATGAGACACAAGGAGTGTCTTATATAGCAAGAGAAGCAGAGAAGGCATAGAATCTCAGTTATGAACCCTTCATGTCTTGCTCATCCTGAATTAGACCCTGGAGGAGTAGGAGATGGAAAAGTTTATATTTGAAAGGTTGCCTAGTGCTGGTGAAAGTCCTGGGGCAGGGTCCTACTAGAGTCAAAATTGGGCAACAACTCCTTCCTCTATCTTATGGTGTAAAGATGTTTTGAGGAGTCAGTGGAGAGTGGATTGAAATGGTCCTCACCCTCCATGAATCAGTGCCGCTCCCCTCTTAGTGGCCTTGGCTTATTGCTCCAATGTAAGAATCAGAAAAAAAGTGTTGAAGGTATTCATTAAAATTAAAATACACTGAAAGATAAAAATAATTTAAAAGATTTAAAAATTGATAACAAATATGTGACCAAAGGTGACTTTAGCTTCTTCTGAATTTTATTTATTGCTGATGTCATGAATATGACATTTATACAGGGTGCTCCAAAAGTCTTAATGAAGTTTTAAACTTTTAAAACTTAAATAGCTATTAAAGTTTAAAACAGCACTACGATTTTTATAGTCTTATATTTGGGATATTTTTATATGTATTATCTCCCACTAGACTTTTAAGTTTCAGGAATATGAAATTAGGTTTACTTTTATTTTATATCTATTTTTATCCCTATAATGCATGACATAATGTCCATGAAAATGAATACACCTAGTCTATATAAAAACATAATGCTTTACACAGAGTAGGTACTCAACAAATATGTTGAATGCATAAGTGAAATGAACTAGGCTAAGACATCGTAAATTTGTTCCTACAAAGAAATGGATAATTAATGAAATTAAACAATTTAGCACTATCTCCTCCATTGACCTCTTTGCCTCCCCCCCCCAAAAAAAAAACACTTGTGCCTCAGTAAAATTAACTTTTTCAGTTCAGAAAAGATAATTTGATTTCTAAATAGAGGATAGAGGATATAGTTTTGATGTAAGAGGATACCCATGCATTAAGAGCTTCTCAGAAGTAGAATATGAATCCTCAAAAAGAGCATCAATATTTGCATTGCAATACTCAAATCAATTACTCATTTTTGATTTTTCAATGTACTTTACTTTTAATGAATCTACTCAGAACATTTGTCTATTTCCTTCCATAGAACTATGAGCCAAGGCCACTAATGGGAGGAGGGGTGATATATGGAAGGTGAGGAGCACTCCCATTATCCTACTAATTTCTCCCTTCTTCAAGTTCTTTAAGGAAATGACAGATGACCACTGGTTGGGTATGCTGTAGTTGAGATTCCTGTTCATGCATGCATTAGAGTTGGCAGCTTCTGTGATCCTGTCCAACTCTGTGATTCTATGCTTCTGTTATTCATTTTATTTTGCTTTTGTGCACATTTAGGAAAACTGGATGAGTTTCCTTCACAGCTTTGAAAACATTTAGTTTAATGGTGACTATAAAGCAACTTATCTCAGAACATCAAATTTATCATTGTAATTGAACAATCTTTCCACACATATATTTCCACATTTAGGGTGCTGCCCCTCAGAAAGCGGAACTATACTGCAATTATAAGCTATCCTCCATTTAAAACTTCAAGGAATTGTAATTAAATTTAATAGAACCCCTGATTCTAATGAAATTAGATTTTTTTAATACTCAAATTCTGGTTTAGTCAGTCAAAAGTAAAATATAGTTAACTCATTACTCAAGTAATTGCCATCATGGAGGCCCAATTTCTTCTCCATTACTGCCACCTGAGGAGCTGGTTTCTAATGTGACAGAATCGTAATCAAAAATAAGTATTCAGGTTGTTCATTCCACTCTTGACTTCCCTCGAATTACAATGAAGATAGAAACAGTCATTTTTCTTAAATAATTAGAATTCTTGTATCCCCAAAAGCCACATGGAAGGGGGCAATTATATAATAAAACAAATCAAGTAGATATATTCAGTAATTTTGATATAATACATTTACATTACCCTTTATAATAATAGAATTTCAGATTTGGAAGAGACCTCGCATGTTATCTGGCCCAATCCATATGTTAGAAGCAGGGAGCCCCTTATTAACATACCTAGGAACCGATCATTTAGCTTTTCCTCCAAAGACTTCCAGAGAGAGAGAGTATTAATTTCCCCCTATGACTGTCCATTCCATTTGTGAACAATGTCAACTATTAAGGATTTTTCTTTTCTCTATTTAAGGCCAGATTATCTCTTTGATTTCCACCCATTCTTCCTCCTTCTAAACTTTGGGTCCAACCAAAGCAAATGCAATCCTTCTTCTGCATGTTAATTCTTCCAATACTTTAAGATGGCTATTATGCCCCACCCTTTGCATTTTAACAGAGTTACATTGTTAAAATAAAACCAGAAAGGACCCATGAGACCATCTAGCCAAATTTTCTCATTTTCCTTTTTTCCTGGTTCAGCATCACTACTTCCTTAAATAATAGTAATATGCTCCATCAACATCTTGCTTACTTCCCTCTTCATATTGTCAGTCTGCTAAAATGTGATGCCCTAAAATTAAGCAGAATTCTTCATATGTGTTCTAATGTCTTTGCCTCCCTTGTCTTGTGCACCATCTGTTGATGCTACTTGAAGTCATCCTAGCTTTTAGGGAGACCATGTCACATTGTTCACTCCTCTCAAATTTATTTCATTGGTTGCCACATTTCCTTCAGTGTTTTAGCAATTGATTTTTAAAACCTAAATAAAATACTTTGCATTTATCCTTAATTAAATTTCATTTTGATATGTGGGCAGCCAATCTAGCCTATCAATGAGTGTATTAAACCAGTCCTCCAAATTTCATATCATCTTTAATTTTTTTTATGATTTCATCCAAAACGTTGATAATTATATAGAACAGAACTCATCCAAGGACAGGGCTTTGCTCACTCCAATAAAGTTCCTTTAAAGGGAGATACTACAATGAGAATAAGGATTAGTACTTTTATGTTGCTGAAAGATTTTCAAAGTACTTTATAAATATTGATTTTATTTGATCCTTAAAATGCCCCTGAGACATGGGTGCTGTTATTATCCTCATTTTGCAGATGAGGAAACTGAGACAAATGAAGATTAAAACGATATTTCTAGTGTAACACACAGAGCTAGTAAGTTTCTGAGGTTGCTTTTGGTCTGAAGTTTTCCTGACCTCAAATTCAGTGCTCTATCCAATAGCACAGTTGGTACTAACTCTACTAATCACTCTGCTTTGTAACTCTTCCTCTTTTGCCATAGGGCATTTAACACATCTGAGATACAACATTAAATACAAGGCTTTAAAACATACTTGGGTTTCATGGATTCCTAGATTGTCAAAAGCTTCTAGATCAATCCCTTCCTTTTAGAGATAAAAATACAGTACTAAAGCCTTTTATAGTACTAAAGACTTTTAGAATGGCTTTCCAAAAACCACATAGATAATTTGTGACAAAGATTAGGGTAATTCTTTGTTTTTTAGATATGTATGCATTTCTTCCCATCTCCTTTTTTTAAGTACCCTACAACTATATTTTTAATATACTTTAATTGAGTTCCAAGATTAGAATAAGAACTATTTCCCATGATAATTATTAGTATAGTTGTGCTTCCAGATGTATAAAGTAACCATAAATATATATACATATATATAAACTATCTATATATAAATATCTATGTGTTTGTATGTGTGTAAGGAAAAAAGAAAAGAAATCAGGAAAATGATATCTATATTTTAAAAAAGAATCAATATTCAATGTTCTATCCTTTGAACCCCCTTAACTCAACAAAGGAGTACAATGAGGTGTCTTCTCATATTTCATGATTAAAAGATAAACTACATCTTCATTCATCTGCAGATGTTCCATGGTTCTTTTTATTTATATTGATATAGTCATTATGTACATTGCTTCCTTGACTCTGCTTATATAATTTTGCATTAGTTCATATAAATCTCTGTTTTCTTTGTATTTATCATGTTTATTGTTTCTTGCAGCACAAAAAATAGGATTCCATTTCATTGATATGCAACAGTTTATTTACTCTTTGCTGTATCTATAGACTTCTACTTTTTTTAGCTCTTTGTCAGTTCACAAAAGTGTTAATGTAGTTTTGTGGCGCTGTTTACAAAGAAAAAAAGTAGAAAAAGCATTTGTACCATCTTCTTTGGGGTGCAACCTATCTAATTATTTTTTGCTGAGGCAATTGGGGTTAAATTACTTGCCCAGAGACACACAGGAGGACCTGACTTCAGGGCTGGTCCTCTATCCACTACACTACCTAGCTGTCCTGAACCTATCTAATTTTAGATATATATGCTTATAAAACTGGATGACAATAACAGTTTGTTTATATAGGTGTGTGTGTGTGTGTGTGTGTGTGTGTGTGTGTGTGTGTATATATATATGTGTTTTATAAATATATATATATATATATATATATATATATATATATAAAACACATATATATCTTTTACTATTGAGTCATACTGAGGCAGTCAAGTTGATTTTTTGATATGTAGTATGCAGTATCAAAGTAGCTTAATTGCATTCCAAAGACAATATTAAAAACCATTCCTAATGGTCGAAAGGCCCATTTTTAGTTGCCTTAACTAGACTTTTTGGCCTATTTATCTTAAAAATAGAGCATAACTTAGAGGGCAACTTTTGAAAAGCCTCTCAGCATAGTAACCTTTGTGTTGCAAGAGTGAATAGGAATGAATTTTCATTTTTCCTGGAGCCAATTTTTTTTGGTCTTCTAATTGAGGATGCTATCCTAATGATTATCTGACAAGTCTTTTCAATTCTTTCTGATCTCTTCATGAAACTTGCTTATAGCTTCCTAGCCTTTCAGATTATAACAGGGCTTACTTTACCCCTCAAGAAAGAAAATAATTGATTGCAGGCTCAAAAACTGGAAGAATTTTTAGGACAGCTTACTAGAATTTTAGGCTATGGTCAATGCATGAGGAAACTGAAAGCTTATCTGACTAAAGGGCCAGGGAATTTAATTAAATAATTTCAGTTTTCACACTTTTTTTAACCTGCTTAGATTCCTCAAGTAGGAAATCTGAGACATTCACTAAAGTAAAGGTACACATGAACTCTTGGGATTCAGGGCTCATTCAAGTGTGTGACCTCTTCAATTCTTTCCAGTGCCTCTGGGTCTTGTTAGTGTGAGGAATGCTTCCTAGTGACTATATGAACTATGAGAACAAGTACATTTTAAAATAATCCAATAAAAGCACACATCTTATGAAAGAGACAATTATGTGAATGCATTCTCTGTAAAAATAATTGGGTAAGCATTCAGGATCTGAGGAGTGTTCTTTGATATTACAGAGATGTTTTAGAAATTGTACCATGTGATTCTTCCTGTCAGTTATTCCACAATATACAATGGGGACTCATTGTTTTTTGTGTTGATTAATAGAATGGATATAACTTGATTTACAAAGTAAAACATTCTGATTTCAAAAAAAATCCATATGGCTGATTGTGTTGATGAACATTCAGTGGGAACCAGTACAGTCTACTTAGTCCATTCTGTTTCAACTCTACATCATACTTCTGTTTGGTCCATCCATCCTCACCATGTCACCATCTTACACTCTCAGCTACATCACATATTCTCCATTTTCTTCATTCCTGTATGTGTTATCTTTTTTATTAAATCCTAAGTTTCGTTATCATTTTAATATGACTTTGAGCCTACTCACCCTGAGGATCTTGTATATGGCAGGAGAGAATGCCCCTGTGATTTAGGGAGATTATTTGTATCAATAATTCTTATTGCTGTGCCCACTTAGTAAATGTCCTTTTGTCAAAATCTGAGGTTACTGGTTTCTAGTCATTGAGAAGCATACTCAGATCTTCAGGGCTATCCTATAGAACCCAAGGGAGAGTAAGGAATGATCCCAACTTGAGTGTGGGAGTCCCCTAATGGAACACGGATACAGAGGAGATTCATTATTGAAAAGATTTTTTTAAAGGGAGTTAAATGGAATAGATTTTTTTCTCCTTTTTTCTATGTCTACATTGTTTTTTAGTTACAGAATGTAAAAAAAAGAAGAAAAGATCAGAATGGTGGTTATTTTTTATTTGGTTTTGTAGATACTTAACATAGGATAATGCAGCTAAAAGTGCCAGGCCTACAATACTGAGTTCAAATATGGCCTCAGCACCAGCTATATGACCCTGAGGCACGTCACTTAATCCTGTTTGCCTCAGTTTCCTCATCTCTAAAATGAGCTGGAGAAGGAAAAAGTAAAAGCTTAGTATCTTTGACAACATAACTCCAAATGGGGTTCCTAAGAGACAGACAAGATTGAAATGACTAAACAACAATAAACATGGGAATAAAACACCAAGTCCAAAAAAATCACAACTCTTAAGTTCCATTAAAAAAAATTCCTTAACATCCCTCTTTTACAAAGCTAGTTTCTGCCTTTAGTTTCAGGCACAAAAGAAGTAAGAAAGAGTTTTTGTAGCTAAGAATGAAAGAGTTTTCAATTCGTTTTTTTGTTTTGTTTTGTCTTGGAAATTATTGAAAGCCATACATTATCCCTGATGTATGGTCATGTAAACTGTTTTATCCATATAAACTGAGTTTGTTCTGAATCCTTTTTTACCTCAGAATGCAGGCCGCAGTCTCTAATTTTCTCCTGATATGGTTAGGAATTAGGTTCCAGAGGGTATAGTATTTTCCTTGAACTGATTCTTTCTATTCTTGTGTAAGATATGTGAAGATATCCAACAAGTTTATTTACATGGCAACTTTGAAAGTTTTTAAATACAGGAGTCATGATTAAATTGAAGGATTTGTATGTATTTAAAATTCTTAATAAGAATGTTAGTTTTTAAAAGAAAGGGTATGTGAAACCCTTTAAATGACACTACTTGCCAGCTGTTTTCATTATGTCTAAAAGTACCTTCTCTGATTTGGTCGGCTGTCTCTACCCAAACAAACTAAAGTTGAAACTTAAGGCATTTTCCAGAGAGATTATTCAGATACACATGGAAAAAATATTCCGATTATTGAGGCAAAATAGGGACTAAAAATAGCTGACTCCAGGACAAGTGTGATTCATTTCGGCTATATTTTGAGGATGCTGTCAGCCCAAACATGGGCAAATGTTGTATAGGGCAGGTTGAAAGAAGCCCAGAATTGGGAACTGGAGAAAAGGGAATATGTCAGAGTTAGTACAATATACAGATTTAGAGATCACTTATTGGGGATGGTTTATATAGAAAGAGGGTATGTGATTATTTTAAGTCCAAGTGTGAGGCTGAGGTTAAAGATCAGACTGGCAGGTGAAACTGGAACATGTGAATATGTTTAGAATAGGTTATTGACTTTTTATGTGTCTTAGATACATTTGGCAGTCTGGGAAAGCCAGACTACTTCTCAGAATAATGTTTTTAAATGCAGAGTAAGATACAGATGATTTCAAGGGAAAACATTATATTGACATATTTAATTTAAAAAGACTTGAAAAAATAATTCATAAGAACTTAGGTTAGCAACTTCAAGTTTATTTTTATTAAAACTTTTTAATTTTCAAAAGATATGCATTGATAATTTTTCAACATTAACCTTTGCAAATCCTTGTGTTCCAATTCCCTCCTTTCTTTATTAATTTATTTATTTCTTTGTTAATCTCCCCTTTTATTTTAAGAATTTCAAATTTGGTATTTAATTGGGGTTTTTTAATTTGTTCTTTTTCTAGCTTTTTTAATTGCAAGCCCAATTCATTGATCTTCTCTTTCTCTATTTTGTGCAAGTAAGCATCTAGAGATATAAAATTTCCTCTAATAACCAAGGGGTTATGTAGCCAAAGGTGGCTACATCCTACAAATTTTGATATGTTTTCTCATTGTTGTCATTCTCTTGGATCAAATAATTATTGTGTCTATGATTTTTTGTTTCACCCACTCATTTTTTAGGATTAGATTATTTATATTCCGATTAATTTTTTGTCTATTTTACCCTGGCCTTTTATTGCATGTAATTTTTATTGCATCATGATCTAAGAAAAATGCATTTACTATTTCTGCTTTTCTGCTTTTTGATTTTGAGGTTTTTTTACCTTAATACATGATCAATTTTTGTATAGGTTCCATATGTGGGTGCCAAGAAAAAGGTATATTCCTTTCTGTCTCCATTCAATTTTCTCCAAAGATCTATCATCCCTAACTTTTCTAGGATTCCATTTACCTCCTTAATTTCTTTCTTATTTATTTGTGGTTTGATTTATCTAGTTCTGAGAGAGCAAGGTTGATATCCCCCATTTGTATAATTTTGCTGTCTAATTCTTCTTGAAGCTCTCTTAACTTCTCCTCTAGGAATTTGGATGCTATACCACTTGGTGCATATATGTTTAGTATTGATATTACTTCATTATCTATGATACTTTTAAGTAGGTTGTAGTTTCCTTTCTAATATCTTTTAATTAAATCTATTTCTGCTTTTGTTTTATCTGAAATCAGGATTGCTATCCCCGTTTGTTTTTTTGTTTTTAGCCTCTGCTGAAGCATAATAGATTCTGCTCCAGCCTTTTATCTTTACTCTAAATGTATCTCTCTGCTTTAAATAAGTTTCTTATAAATAACAAATTGTAGTATTCTGGCTTTTAATTGAGTCGACTATCCACTTCCCTTTTAAGGGAGAGTTCATCCCATTCACATTCACAGATAAAATTACTATCTCTGCCATTTTGTTTAACCCCACTTATATTTTTATATTCCCTTTCCCCCTTTTTCTCCTCCCTTGTATTTTGTCACTGATCATCCAATTCCTCAAACAGCCCTCTCCTTTTGCAGGCCCCTCCTTTTTTATACCTTTTCCCTTCTACTTTTGTTCTCCCTTCTATTAACCTCCCTTCTTCCTTTCCCCCTTTCCCTCTTATTTCCCTATAGAATGAAACAAGCTTCTCTGTGAAGCTAAATGTGTCTAATATCCTCCCTTTGAGCCAAATCTGATGAGAGTAAGATCTACACAATACTCATCCCCCCACCCCCGTTTCCCTCAATTGCAGAAGGTCATATTTGCCTGTCATCAGATGTAATTTACCTCATTTTAACTCCATTTTCCTTTTTTTTTCCAGTTGAATCACCATTCCTTCTCTAATTTCTTTTTTTAATTATCACAATAAAATCAAATTATACCTGTACCCTCTAATTATACCCATAACAGAGATATAGATCTCAGGAATTAAAAATCTCATCTTCCCATATAGGGATATAAGCTTTTTAACTTTTAAAAGAAAGTTATTTTTACTTTCCTTTTTACCTTTTAATGCTTTTCTTGAGTTCTTTATTTGAATATCAAATTTTCTATTCAGCTCTGTTCTTTTTTTATCAGAAATAGATGAAATCCACCTTTCATTAAATGTCCATCTTTTCCCCTAAAAGATGATGTTCAATATTGCTGAATAATTGATTCTTGACTGCAATCCAAGTACTTTTGCTTTTCAGAATATCAGATTCCATTGCCCTTCAATCTTTTATAATGGAAGCTTCTAGGTCCTGGGTAATCCTGATTATGGCTCCCTGATATTTGAATTGTTTCTTTATGGCTGCTTGCAATATTTTCTCCTTGATTTGATAATTCTGAAATTTAGCTAAGATGTTCCTTGGATTTATCATTTTGGGATCTCTTTTAGGTGATCATTGAATTCTTTCAATGGTTATTTAGGACATTGGGCAGTTGTCCTTGATTTCCTGAAAGATGATGTCTAGACTCTTTTTTTTTCATTTTGGCAGATATATTAGGAAGTCCAATAATTCTTAGATTGTCTCCTAGATCTATTTTCAAGGTCAGTTGTTTTTCCAATGAGGTATTTTACATTTTCTTTTTTTGGGGGAGGTTTTGTTTGACTGATTCTTGAAGTCTCATTGATTCACTTCCATTTGTTCAGTTCTAATTTTTAGTGAATTATTTTCTTCAGTTAGCTTTTTGTATCCCTTTTGCATTTGTCCAATTGAACTTTTATATGAAGTGTTTTGTTCATTGCATTTTTTTTCATTTCACAGATTTTGTTTTTCAATGAACTGGTTTCTTTTTCATATCTATTTTGCAAGGAGTTGTATGCTTTTTCCATTTCATCAAGTCTATTTTTTAGGGAATTTTCTTTAGATAATTTCTGATGTTCCTTTTTTATACTCTCTTGCAAATGTGTCATTTCCTTTCCCCATTTTTCTTCTCACTCTCTTTTAAGATCCTTTTTGAATTCTTCCAAGAGATCTTTGTGAGAAGAGGACCAACTCATATCACCCTTTGGGGCTTCATCTGTAGCTGATTTATCAATGAATTTGAAGTCTGTTCTTGTCTTTCTCCATAAAAGCTGTCTATGGGCAGAGTTGTTTTTGATTTTTTGCTCATTTTTTAAAGGTTGAGGTCAGCTCTTAGGGCAAAGGGGAGACTGTCAGTTTAGTTTCCCCTTGGGCAGTTCTGCTGACTGACTTGCAGGACTGGGTAGGTGAGGGGCTCAGTGGCTCACAACAAAGCCCTCTCCTTATAGTATAGTTTAAGTTTTGATACTACTGAATCTGCTTTCTTTACAACCTTTTCACCCTGCTTTGTTTGAAGTTCCTTTTGTGCTTCTAAATGAACTTTATTATTATTTTTCCTAGCTCATATAATTTTTAGTAATTTAATTGGAATGGAATTACATAAATAGGTAAGATTGTCCTTTTTTATTATTATTATTATTATATTGACTTTACCCATGAACAGTGGATATTATGTCAATTATTTAGATCTAACTTTATTTGTATAAAAAGTATGTTATGTTTTTATTCATATAGTTCCTGTGTCTCTTTGGCAGGTATGTTCTTAGATATTTTATACTGCCTGGCTACTTCAAATGGTCTAAAACAATATTAAATAAATGACTGACATATAGTGTAGTTTCCCTATTTTTCTCTTTTGATTAAATCTAATTTAGCTTTAACTTTGTATGAAATCATGATTACTACACCTACTTTTAAAATTATATTACTAACCTATTTTATGTTTGTGAGTATCTCTCATTTTTATATCATTTTTCAGAAAGAAGCATAATGGAATGTTGAATTCAAAATTTTAAACTGTTGTCAGGTTTCATTCAATAGATAAATTCATCCCATTTTCATTCTAAGCTATAATTTACTTACTGCATTTTTCTTCTTCCTATGTCTCCTCTTTATTCTTTCCTACTCCTTTTCTTCCTTACTCCGCACTTCCTTCCTATTCCTTAACCCACCCACCCCTCTAAGAATCCCTCCCTTATCTTTTCTCCCCACCCTATCCCCTTGCTTTCTTGCTTCTTTCGAAATTTAGGAGACTTTTATACCCTTCTAGATTTATATGTAGTTCCCTCCTTAATCCATTCCCATGAAAGTTTAACACTACTTCCCTTATCCCCCCTGGCTTCTTTTACATCTATTCTTCTTTTTTTGCTACATTTGTATGAGATAATTGCTCCTTTTATCTCTGCCTACACAGTTATATATACATGCCATCATACTCCACTCAAACTTTTCTTTCAAACTACCCAAGTAAAAATGATGGTCATAAAATAACTGATAATATTTTCATTTAGAAGAAATAAATATTTTGATCTTATTGAATCCCTTATAATTGGTCCTTAATGTTTATATTTCTCGTGGATATCAAAAGTCACATTTTCCTTTAAGTTCTGCTCTTTTATCACAAATATTTGGAAGTCTTTCAGTTCGTTGAGTATCCCATTTCTCTCTCTTTTTTTTTTTAAATTCAGGATTATACTTGACGTTGCTGAAAAAAGTGGTTCTTGGTGGTAAGCACAGCTCTTTTGCTCTACAAAATACAGTATTCTAAGACCTGCAGTTCTTCAATATAGTAGTTACTAGATTTTGTGTAATGTACTTTCATGATATTAATTTTTCGTCTTATTGCTTTCAATATTTTCTTCTTAACTTAGGTTTGAAACCTGGATATGATATTACTGTATATTTTCCTCCTGGGATCTCTTTCTGACAGTGATCAGTAGATATTTTCTATTTCTGCTTTGCCTTCTTGTTTCCGAACTTCAGGGCAAATTTCTCTGATAATTTCTTGTAATATTGTATAAAATTCTTTTTTTTAAATTATGATTTTAGACAGTCCAATTATTCTTATATTTTTTATCATCAATCTGTTCTACAGATTTGTTATTTTTCTGATGAGATATTTCAATTCTCTCCTTTTTTAATCTTTTGATTTTTTTTTATTATTTCTTTGTGTCTTAGAACTTAATTAGCTTCCCTTCACCTAATTCTAGTTTTCAGGGAACTATTTTCTTCCTTTAGTTTTTGATTCTCTTTTTCACATTCGTTGTCTTTCTTTTCACAATTTCATTGATTTTCTTGAATTTTTTTTCTAATTTTTTCTTAATCTCTCTTATTTGATTTTTAAATGCTTTTATACATTCTTGCTGTGCTTGGAACCATTTGATGTTTCTCATAAAATAAAGAGTGACTTTTTAGCTTTATTATTTTTCTCTAAATGTGAACCCAGATTTTCTTTATCCCCACAGAACTATCTATGGTTAGATTCTTTCTCCTGTGCTTGCTCCTATTTATTTATTTATTTGTTTTTGTTTGTTTGTTTGTTTTTGTATTTTGTTTTTGTTTTTTTAGCATCTATTAGTGAGATCAGATTTTAGTCTTGAGGTATGAGTAATTATGTCCTAAGTCTCAATTCCTTCTTTTATTTTCGGAGATCTGTCCCTTCTCTACTGCTAGAGCTCCTGGTCATGCTGTGATGCACATTACTCCCTTCTGTCTTCCAGTCACCACTAACTAGAGTTGTCCTCTCCTCCCTGGAACTGAAACCAGGACTCTGCTCCTCCATTATTGCATTGGTCCACTCTGGACTAGCTCCTTCTCCCTGCTGCAGAGTAGCATGGAATGCATCTGGTCAGCACACCTGTGCTTGGCAATTCTAGATGGTGGAAAGTTCTTCAATCTTCTCCATTTCCCAACTGGGAGCTTAAAAGGACCTTCAGGGTCATCTATCTTCACCTCCTAATTTAATGAACAAAGAAAGCGAAGCTAATTGACTTTACCAAAGTTACATGGATCATAATGGCAGAGGTAAAATTTGAACTTCAATCCCATGACTTGTATTCCTCATATTTAACAATATCTTGTTTTTCTATTCATCCTTTTCTCTCTTTTGATTTTTAGATTTAATCCGTTGGCTGAATCCAGACATTTCTTTCTGTCCTTTCTTATTCTTGTCAAAGACCAAAAATTGAAACTAACAGAGTGTAATATTGAGTGGTAATGGAGGGGTTGGTTCTAAGAAGAAAAACGCCTCAAGTAAATAATGTCAGTGATGGCAGTGTCTACCCTACATATTAAACAAGTGCTTACATTTGGCAAGATACAACGAAAGAATGAGCAGCAGCAATTTAGGAGTAGGAAATGATCTCATGAGATCCACAAAGCAACTCAAATAGAGCACTTTAAAATTTACAGAGCTCCATGCAAGCATTATTTCATTCAAGTCCTAAAAGCATATTATTTCTACTTTAAAGCTGAAGAAGAAGTTAAGAGTGACCATGGGTCACTCCTCTGGTTCCATACCATACCTAAGAAATAGTTAAGACAGGATTTGAACTTAGGAGGGCTTCCTTTTGCTAAATTAAGCAATCTAGCCACAAGACCTTGCTAGTATTATATCTACTTTGTAGATGAAGAAACTGAGGTTTCAAGGTTTTAAGTGACTTGCCCAACGTACATAACAACTTCAAGATGCAAATAGTATTTTAATCCATCTCCTAAATCTCCTAAAAGCATTCATTGTTGTCTTTGCATTGTACCATGCTATCTACTAAATATTTCTTTTAGTTCTTTGCTCTTCTAAGTTGTTTACATCAAAGTAAACTCTGTAATATGTTCCTTTAAAGGCATGAATGAGGAAAACTAACAATATAATTAAGTCATCAGGTTCCTTCTTTATAAAAACAATTTTACTATAATTTTAAGTTCAATAAAATTTTAATTGAAATTGGGGTTTTTCATGTAAAGTTTGCTTTGGAAGTTAGCTTCAAAGTATGTTGCAAATAATTGTTTCATTTTATTCTCATTAATTTTCAAAAAATAAAATACACAAGCAGTTTCTGGATTAACATTTTAATTAAAATAAGTTGTTCATTTGCTATAATAAATAAGTTCTATGTACTTTCAAATGAGTATGAGGTTTCTCAAAATACTATATATCTTTCTCCCTCAAGAAAAGAAAGATCTCATACTCTTAAGCTATAGTCTTCATCTTTCATAACCTAGAATGAAAAAAAAGCTGGGTTCAAATCATTCATCCTCCTCCCCCAGCTTTTTTCAACAGTAGGATCTGTATGAATCACTTATTGATTCTGAGGGTCTGTTTCCTCATCGGTCAAAAGGGGTATGAAAACTATAATAGATTTCCCAGAGTATTGCTGAAAATTGTAAATGAGATAATTTATGTAAGCCACTTTATGAGCTTTAAAGTGCTTTATAAATTTCAGTTGTTATAAAGATTAACACAGATATTGATTTTTTGGGGAGAAGTTTTTTTATGTACATTAACTTGCATAGTTTCCTTTTTATATACTTTAAAAAGAGGGTATTTAATGAATTAATGAAAATGAATCTATTTTAGAATTTAGACAGATTTATCATTAATTACATTATGTATTAGTGTCAAATTAACTTTACACTTAAACTAAATTTACTCCAAAGGTCTAGGTGATCTTGTGAGAGCAGTTGATCTTAGAAATCGATTTGGGACGTAAAAGGAGTTTGTTTATTTATTTATTTATTTATTTTTCCAGTTTCCAAATGGTTATTTTATCAGATTTTGTTTGAACATTAAATTTATCCTTATTTTGCAGTCCAAAATAGTTACCTAAAGTTTGTTATGGGTTTTTTTCTTATGTTTATATTTTTATTTTTTTTATTCTTTGGTACAATTTTTGGGGGCATTCAGACTGTCACAGTACAAGTCAGGAGAGAGCTTTCCCTTTGTGCTGCCAATTCTGAGCATTTAAATTTTGGGTTGGGTTATGGGTTGTCTTTAAAGTCTGTTTTTGACAATCTCATTTTTTCCTATATCCTCTAAACCAGAGTTGTCTTTTCCCCTCCCATCCCCCCCCACACACATTCACAGTTGAACCATATTAGGAAAGGTGCCTTGATGAAAAGAGATCATGAAAAGCATCACTTGGGATGGGAACTGAACATGTCAGTACTTTTCCCTAAAAATTAAAAATAAAAAAGACCCTAAAGAGCGACTTTCCTCTCTTTTTTTTCCTTTTTCCTTTTTACATCTCTTGTGCTGCATCAGTAGACAAAACTTCAGTTAGTTTTATGAAATATAATGTCTAGCCCCTTAAAAATGGTTTATTTAAAGTCAAGAGATGAAGGTAATAAAACGTTATTGTAAGTTGATTATAGTATACTATCACAATCATATACCACAACCTGTTCAATTGTTCTCCAATTGCTGGACATTATCTCAATTTTGAATTCTTTAGCACCTTAAAAAAGCTGCTATAAACATTTTTGTACATGTAAATATTTCCCCCTTTTTTGACCTCTTTGAGATAAAGATCTAGTCACAGTTTTATAGCCTTTTGGGCATAGTTCCAAATGGTTGGGCCAGTTTACAATTCCACCAACAATGTATTAATGTACTTATTTTCCTATATCCCCACCAGCCTTTTTCATTTGTTTTAAGTGTGAGATAGTACCTCAGAGCTATTTTAACTTGCATTTCTCTAATCAATAGTAATTTAGAATTTTTTCATAAAATTAGAGATGGCTATCATTTCTTTTTCTGAAAACTGCTTATTTCCTTGTTGCTGTTGCTACTGATCAGTGGTTTCAACGATATCCCACTCTTTGTGGCCCTATTTTGGGATGTTTTCGTCAAAGATATTTGGAATAGCATCGTTTAATTCTCCAGATCATTTTACAGATGAAAAAACTGAAACAAATAAGGTTAAATGACTTGCTAAGATCACTCAGTAATTGTCTGAGGCCAGATTTGAACTCAGGAAAATGAGTATTCTTGACTTCAGGCCTGGAATTCTTTCTATGTATTTTACTGTCCCTCATATTCTTTCACCATTTATCAACATGCAAATGACCCATTTTTGTATAAATTTGACTCATTAGTTATTTATGAGAACTATAAATTAGATCTCAATATATTTAAGAAATGAGAACAGTATCAGAGAAACTTGTGGTAAAAATTTTGATGTAACTTCATTGATTGTGATATCTTTTACCCAAATTATAGTTTTCCCGATTCTCTCTTATAAATAGGTCTATTTTTGCTTTGGGGGCAGCTAGATAGATCAGTGGATAGAGTGTAGGGTCTGAAGTCAGGAAGACTTATTTTTCTGAGTTGAAACCTAGCCTCAAACACTTTTTAGCTGTGACCCATGGTAAGTTACTTGTCCCTGTTTGCCTCAGCTCCTAGTCTTTAAAATTAGCTAGAGAAACAAATAGCCTGCCACATCAGTATCTTTACCAAGAAAACCCCAACTGTGATCACAAAGAATGTACAATCTGAAAACAACTTAAAAACAACAAAAAAATGTTGCTGTTGCTTTGTCTGAGTTCATGATTTCTATCTCTGCCTGTTCTGATTCAGCTGAAACATAATACATTCTGTCCAGTTATTTTAATTCTCTGTGTGTGTCTATTTCACGTGTATTTCTTATAAACAACATATTGTTGGATTTTGGGTTTTAATCCTTTTTGCTCTCTACTTCTGTTTTGTGGATGAGTTTATCTCATTCACATTCACTATTTATTCCCATAATGCTTTCTTTCAATTTTTTTCTCTTTCTCTTTACTGTATCAATGCTGAAAAGTCTATTTTGATTTTGTTAATACCCTCCTTGATCTATCTTCCCTTTATCACACAAGTCCCCCTTGCATATTCTCTTACTTACTTCCCCTTCTATTTCCCTGCTGGGTAAGAGATTTATGTGCTCAACTGAGTATTGTATAGGTGTGTATCTATCTTTTTTTAAAATAATTCTGATGAGAGTGAATTCAAGGGTTGCTTGCCTCCTCCCATCCCCATTTCCCCCTCACACACTATAAAAGATCTTCCTTACATGCCTTCTTTATGTGAGAAAATTTTCCCCATTCTTCCTCTTCCTTCTCCTTTCTCCCAGTGCATCCCTCTTTCTTATTTCTTTATTTTTAATATTATCCCAATATAATTTATTCAACACCAATGTCCTCTGTTCATTTGGACTCTTAACTGTTCTAATAATGATAAAGTTCTTAGTATGTAACATATATCATCTATCCATGTAGGAATATAAGCCCTTTAACTTTGAGTCTTTGATGATTTCTTTTCCATGTTTATCTTTTTGTTTCTCTTGAGTCTTATAGTTGATTATTAGATTTTATATTCAGTTATGAATATAAAACATTATATAAATATAATTATAAATATAAATTATATTCATCAGAAATGCTTGGAAATCCTATATTTCATTAAATACTTAACCCCCAAAAGAGATTATGCTAGATAGGTTATTCGTGATTGTACTTCTAGCTCCTTTGCCTTCCAGAATATTATTTTCCAAGCCCTCTACTCTTTTAACACAGTATCTGTTAAGTCTTGTGAGATCTTCTCTTGGTTCCATATTTGAATTGTTCCTTTCTGAATTCTTGCAATATTTTCTTCTTGATCTGGGAGCTTTGGAATTTGGATATAATATTCTTAAGATTTTAGTTTGCATTTTGGAATCTTTTTCAACAGATGAAGCAATAGATTTTTTTTGTTTTCTCTTTTATCCTCTAGATTCTTGAAATATCATGACCAGCCTCTTTTTTTTAATCATGTTTTTCATGTAGTCCAATAATTCTTAAATTCTCTCTTCTTGATTTCTTTTCCAGGTCTTTTTATTCAATAAAATATTTCATTTTTTCTATTGTTTTTTGTTCTTTTAATTTTGTTTTATTGTTTCTAGATGTCTCATGGAATTGATGGCTTCTACTCGGTCAACTTGATTTTTAAGGATTTGTTTTCTGCCATTAGATTTTGTAACTCTTTTTTTCCAATTCAACCCATTCTGCCTTTTAAGGATTTCTTTTCTTTAGTGAATTTTTGTGCCCCTTTTAAAATTTGGGTAGTTCTCTTTTTCTGTCTTAAGTTTTCTTGACTTTGAACTTCATGTTACATTTGGCTTGGCTCATCCAGGAGTACAGGCTTTTTCATGCTACTATATTTTCAGAACTTCTAGGGATCTGCAAACTGTGGGAGTTCCCAAGGTGGTGTGATTCAGAAAGAGATGTAATTGTTGTTTTACTGGTATAAACTCTGATCTTTACCCAGAAAGGAACCCTGCTCTCCCATAGCCACAAGTGTTAGCACTCCAATCCTGCCTTAGAATTGTGACTAAGGCCCCTGTTCCTTTGTGATTGACCACAGCGTGTAATTACAACCCAGAGCTGCTTACAGACCACAGAATTTCCAAGAAGCACCAGGCCCTGTAGCCAACGCCCTTTGCAATCTCTTTCTGACCAGTTTTCCAATGCCTTTACTGTCTCTGGGCTGAAAGCTCCCAAACTGCTGTTGCAGGTGTTGCTGCCCCATCTAAGAACCACAACTGGTGCTTCTACTTCCTCAACTCCAAAGTTGGCTGTGTCTCTCAAGAATTTTATTTAAGATATTATTTTGAAGTTGTTTAGAGTAGAATATTGAGAAAAATCAGTTGGGTTGCTATGTTTGCCGTGCTATATTGAAATAATGAAATTTGGAGGAGTGGAAGAAAAATGAAGCATCCCATCAGATGCCTCCAATATGGAATAGTCTAGGAAAAGGGTTGAGAGAGCAATGTATTAAATACATTTTAAATAAATAAACATTTTAAAAACATTTTAAATAAGTAAATACAAATTAAATACATTTAGAAAGTCTTTAAGAAGAGATATAATGTTCTCAGTCACTTAGCTCAAACTCATCAAATACAAAAAGAAGTAAGAATTACTAGAAGATGTTTCTACTGCAGTTGCCTTAATTTTTTACACCCTTTCCTATTCTCTAGGGTATGAAGTAGTAGTTGCTTTTGAAACTGGTTTGATGAGAGGACTTTACTCAAGAAAATCCTAATTACAGCATAATACTTCCTTCTTTTTCCTAATACTTTCAACTTTCCAATCCTTTGCCCCAGAGAATAGATGTATGTATATCCAGATACAAGAAATTCCTTGATTCCAAATTTCCTTGTCCTGCCTATCTCTGCCAGATCTATAGATGGCTTCTTTAGTAATTAAATCTTCTGTGAGCCCACCTTGGAGAGGGATATCAGGTTTGAATAAGAATAGAAGAGGCAAATGAAAGTATCCACATTGTATTATTCATTTCTAATTTGAACAACCCTCTTTATTATCTTTCTATTCTTCCATTTCAACCTCCCTCCTATATTTGTGTTCTCTTTTATTAACCTACTAAAATACTTAGATTTTGGTTATCATTTTAGAAAGTATCTTTCTGGAGGGACCTGATATATATCATTTTGATTGTCAAACAAAGAATTCCTGGACATATTTCATCTATGCTTTACTCTGCCCACTGAGCTATCTTGAGTATAATAAATTTTATTCAGCAGAAAGTCAAATTTATAATCCATTTTAGTTGCATAAGACTTCAGAAACAATAAGACTATTTAAAAACTCATTGGTCTCCTTCCAAAGTAGTTAAGGTATTTACACTGGAAAAGGTGCATGGGTATATATCCATCCTTTGTCTTTGTAACAATCCCTTCACTGATTGTATTAGACTGCTTTCCCCTCTAAAGTAGAGATTATTAACTATTTTTATGCCATAAACTCCCTTAGCAGTCTGGCATAGCTATAGACCCTATCTGAAAAGAATATTTTAAAAATCATAATTAAAGGAAAGGCTAAATTTCAAATATAATTTAGTGAAATGTGGAGGTGATTTTTTTTTCCCTTTCAAGTTCACAAATCTCTCTTGAAATCTATGCACTGATCCCTTGGGGTGATCTGTGGTAGTTTAAGAATTTTGTGTCCCTCTCCTATAAACTATTTTGAGTGAGATGGTACTTCTCAAAGAGGAAGAGAACAAAAAGCAATGAAACTTTCAGTATCTGACCTCAGACATAAGGAAATAGTACTTTGTAAACAGGTTATATTGGTGCAACACAATAACAATTAAAAAAAAAAACAACAACCTAATTCTAGCTAGCTGTAGATAGATTTTAAAGTTATTGTTAAAAGAGATTTCTTTTAAAAAATAATCTTCCAGGTATGACAGCTAGAAAACATATTTTAAAAAGAAATAATTTCTCTATCAAATTTATTTTATTCTCAGGTCACTCATTTGGAGCATAGTATCTAAATTCATTTTGTTCTAAATTTTGAAGTAGTTTTTAGAGTTAGGTAGTATAATGATTCACTGTCTGCTAATATTTTCCAGTCATAGAATCATAATTTAAAGTTAGAAGGAAAGTTAGAGGTCATCTGATCTGACTACAGTTTATAGATATAGAAACTGAAACTCAGGGAAATTAAGAGATCTGCCCAGGATCACACTGGCAGTGATTGACAGAGCAGATATCTAAACCCACACTCTCTGATTTTAATCCCAGTGCTTTTTCCCCATGACACCATACCATTTCCAAATATGGGGTCAAATTGGCCTCTTTCTACAGAGTAGGCCATTAAACAGATTCTCCTCATGCCAATCTCTTAGCAAGTTCTCGTGATGGTAAGCAATTCTTTAGCTCAGACTCATAATTCTGAAAAATCCAAATTCTTTCCCAGTCTGCTCGGCAAGTGCTTCTGACCCAGATTTAAATTTATCATAAACTCACAAAATTTATAGAAATATATGTGCATAGGTTATGAACCCCCTTATACTTCTCTTTGGGACTTACCTACTGTAGTAAGGAAAAATTATTTGGGGATGTTTAGAAGCTGGATATGAATCTCAGGTCTGCCATTAATGCTTTGGGCTTAGGTGTTCTTATTTTTTTTAAATAGAAAGGTTGCTGGTCAAGGTGATACTTAGTAGTTTCTATTACCAGAGAAGGCTGAATAAGGTAGATCTCTTGAACGATAGGTTTTCTGAACAATAGGGAGCTAACCCCATTGCGTGTCCTCACTGAGATTCTAATATTATATGGGAGCCCCAGTCAGAAATAAAGCAATCTCCCCATCCTGCCCTGATAGATAGACAGCTAGATAAAATCAAATAAATGAAGAGGTTGGATTTTATGGTGTCTAAGCTTCCTTCTAGATCTAAATAGGAAGCTCCATTAATCTGCACTGCCCACTTTTGGTAACCTCTCCAGACTAATCGATCTCCCACAGTGCCTGGCACAAATTAAATACTTAACAAATGTTTGTTGAATGATCCAATATTCATTTTCTTTCTCTGCATTTGGAACAAAAGCATTACAGTTCTTCACATTAAGCAGATGAACTTGAAAAAAATTCAAATTTGTGCTGTGAGTACATGTGAATATAATAGCTGAAGGGCTTGGGAGTGGAAGGGAAAGTAGTGAACACAGAGTGCTTCTACTGTATGTCCTGTGAAATAGGTTTGGTAAGGACGCACGGAATCCAGGTCAGTACTTTGCTCACCCCTATGGCTTACTCCATTAATTAATATGTTTTTCATATATATATGAAATTTTGTGTCCCTCTCATATATATATACACACACATACAGACAGACTCTTATTGTCACTTCCTTTGGAGAACATAGAATGTAAAATCCAGATGTCTGTTTAACTAAAGAAGGAATTAGACAGTTTTTCGTTGCTCTCTGTATTCCTAGGATCTAGCATGGTGCTTGCCCTTAGTAAAATCTTGGTAAATTTCTACTGATCATTTTCTCCTTGTCACCAGCAGTCTAACAGAAATGAAAGGAACTTACTCTTTTCTCAAATTGGTATTTAATGTCAGGACTTTTATACCCGTGGACAGTCATTCTGGCTGTGGATCAATCTATAACACATTTGTGTTCCAATGTAATTGTTTTGAAATCCATTTTACTCTGCAGAATACATAAATTCAATGAACCTGCAAATAGAAATCATGTACTTTCTCAGCCTTAGGTCCAAGAATTTTTCTCTTTTAGAACTGAATAGAAGAAGATCTACTACTGATTTTACATTGCATTTCTCCTTGCGTCAGGAAAACAAACCCAAGTTCAACTTGCTAGTCAGACATTATTACTGGTCTGATCTAGAGAAAACCACTTCACTTCTGTTTACCTCAGTTTCCTCAGCTGTAAAATAAGGATATGATAGCATTCTAATTCACAGAGTTATGAGGATCAAATAAAATAGTAATTTTCAAATGCTTAGCACACTGCCTGACACCCTAGTAGACACTACATAAATTCTTATTCCCTTCCTTCACACCCCACTCCCCATGCCTTAGAAGAAAACCTCTGCCTCTTTCCACCCTTTCTAGCAAGGTGAATCATCTTTGTGTCTTTCAGTAGCAAGTTGGTATAGAATCTCAATAGTGTTAATTCATGGAGTGTTGCATTCCACTTGAAATGGTGATTAATGAAAACTTCATCCATACTTTTTTATTGTTAGATTATTTCCATCATGTCTGACTCTTCATAACCTCATTTTGGGCTTTTATTGGCAATTAATGGAGTGGTTTGCCATTTCCTTCTACATTTTTTTGAACTGAGATAAACATGGTTAAGTGACTTGTGCAGGGTCCCCCAGCTAGTAAATGTCTGAGGTGCTTTGAATGAGTCTTCATGATGCCAAATTTAGTGTTTTATCCATTGAGATCCCCAATAGGCTTTTAAAGGGATGGATCAGTAATGATATTTACAGCAAGAAGTCCCTACTTCACAGAGTAAAAATTGTAGTATTGAAAAATATATCTTCAAAACATTTCTGGTGCATTATTGTTTACATTGCTTGTAGTTTTTTTTTTTTTTTAATAATATTGTTTATCCATAGTGGGAGAATAAAAGTTCACCCAAGTATAATGTTAGTAAAAGCTTACCAAAAGAAAAAAATATGCATGAAAATAATAAATATCATTTTGATTTTAACTTCTTTTGGTTAACTTACTAATTAGCAATTCTTTTTATTTTCAGGTTTTGAAGATAATTATGGCCAAACCATATGAATTTAACTGGCAGAAGCCAGTTTCCCCATTTTTACAGGAGGGAGCCATTTTTGACAGATATGAAGAGGTAAAAAGATTTGTTACTAATATTTTCTACTAAATGTTTTCTCCATTATATTTTTATTTTATTAAGTATTTTTCAATTACATGTAAAAATATGTTTGTTTCTTTTTAAAATTTTGATTTTCAAAGTCTCTCCCTCCCATCCTCCTTACTTCTACCATGAAAAGACAAGTAATTTGATATAGATTATACATGTGAAGTTATGCAAAACATTCCTATATTAGCCATGATGCAAAAGAAAACAGAAAACAGCAAAAAGAAAGTTTAAAAATGATGCTTTGATCTGCATTCAAACTCCTTCAGGTTTTTTCTAAAAGTAGTTTGAATTTTTCATCAGAAATACTTCAGAATTATCTTGGATCATTGTATTGATCAGAATAGTTAAGACATTCACAGTTGATCATTGTACAATATTTCTGTTACTCTGTAGAATGCTGTTCTAGTTTTGCTCACTTACTCTCCATCATTTCATGTAAGTCTTTCAGGATTTTTCTGAAATTAATCTGTTCATCATTTCTTTTTATTTTTTTTAAATTTTTATTATGCATTTATTTTTTAGCACTTTTTTTCTTTTTAAATTTTGAGTTCCAAATTCTCTCTGTCCTCTCAGGCCCTTCCATATCCACCAAGAACTCAAATAACATGATATCAATTATACATGTGAAATCATACAACACATATTTCCATATTTTTCAAAAAAACAAAAAAAATTAGTGAGAAAATTTTACTTTAACTTGCACATAGAGTTTATCAGTTCTCTCTCTCTGGAAGTAGTTGCCATTTTTTTCATCACAAGTCTTTTGGAATTGTCCTAGGTAATTGTATTGATCAGAGTATCCAAGTCTTTCACAATTTATCTTCACAATATAGCTGTTACTGTGCACAGTGATCTCCTGGCTCTGCTTACTTCCTTTTTCATTAAATCATATAGGTCTTGCCATTTTTTTCTGAAGCCACCTCCCTCTTCATATTCCACAGCATAAGAATGTGCCAAAATTTGCTCAACCTTTTTTCACTTGATGAGCATCTTAATTTCTAATTCTTTGTCACCACAAGAAGAGCTGTCATAAATGTTTTGGTGTATATAGGTTCTTTTAATTTTTCTTAACTTTGAACTTTATGTTAAATTTGGGTTTTGCTCATGTTTAAGGTGAGAAGGTATTATCCAAATTTTCAGATTTTTTTTGTGTAGCTGTTTCTTTTTGGGGGCCATTTTGGTAAGTCTGCAAGTTTCTGGTATTTGCAAAGCAGTGTGATCCAGAGAGAGAATGGTCATTGCTCTTTTGATTTGCACTCTAGTCTTTACTCAAGAAGGGCCTCTGATTTCCTGAAACCACAAGTCCTAGTGCTCTCTTTGTGTTAGATCTGCATCCAGGTCCACAGTTCTCCTGTGACCAAAATGAAGGAGAAATATTTTTTTCATCAGCCCCTGAATAGTCTCTTTATCTTTTGAGGGAATATGTTAAATGTGTAAATCCTTGCTTTATGTTTTGACTATTGACTGATGCACATTTGTAAATTTTTTATGTGTTTTAAGCATTTCTTTTTGGTAGAAGATATAAATAGCTTCTTTGATGCCTGATGGCTACTTTTTATATTGAGTACTTTTTCTAGGAGGACTCTATCACTTTCAGGGAATACCCTGGACATGAACACCTAATGTATATTGTGAAGATTTTCCCTACAGCTACTGAGTGGTAAGGCAAAATAAACCAGATAGGATGAAAAAAAAAACTTAATTACAGTATTTGAGAGATGATAGTCCTCCATGGTTGAAATTGGCTTGTATGAGTCCAGAGTTATACTCCCTTTTCTGTAAGAAGTGCCTGATGTATCCAGGATTACATTTTGGGAATTGGCATCACAGAAAAGCAAAAGGATTAGCCACTGCTCAAAGCTCATCCCAAGACTGATTTTTTTTAGGATCTGAAGCATATGTTCAAGGCATAGCAATTTAAAGGTGGCTCTGACTTCTGTTCCTATGTTGAGATAACTATTTAATAAAGAATACTGGCTACCAAATAGACATATTAAAATTTTATGACTTTTTAAGAGTTTTTTATCTATTTCCTGGGAAATTGTAGCTTTTCAAAAATTTTATTCTAAACAGACACCAATATCCAAAAACCCACATTCAGTTCAAAGTTTGAATATTCCTCCCAGTCAAATTGTGGTAACAAATTATCCTTCAAACTAAAGGCAATATAAAAGCTTAATTTAACTACAATAAATTCAGTCTGTTTGTGGAAGTGTTATTAGAATATTTAGCATACTAGCAGGTAAAAGAGGAGGAATAAAGAAAGGGTAGAAGTTGTGGTTTTCCAATTATTCAGTTGTTTATGACTTTTTGTGACTCTGCTGGCCATTGCATGCCAGACCTTCCTATACTTGACTATTTCCCAAAGTCTTTCCAAGTTCATATTTGTTGTTTCCATGACACTATTTATCTGCCTTATCCTCTGCTTTTGCTTTCCAATGAATCTTGTGTTCTTATTTGTGGCTTCAGTTAAGCTTCAGCTTCTGTATTGAGTCTTCTAGTGAATAGTATGAATTATTTTAAATATTGACTGATTTGAACTGCTTGCTGTCCAAGGGAACTCTCAAAGGTTTTCTCTAGCACCCCAAGTCAAAAGCATTGGTTCTGTAGTGGTCAGCTTTCCTTTTAGTCAGGCATTGCTACTGGAAAAAATTATACCTTTGACTATAATTTTTTTCTCAACAAGGTGATGTCTCTGCTTTTTAGTATGTTATTCAGTTCTGCTATAGTTTTCTTCCAAGGAGAAAGTATCTTCTTAATTTCATAACAGCAGTCACCATCTGCAGTGATCTTTGAGCCGAAAATATAAAATCTGACACTATTTTCATTTCTTCTCCCTCTATTTACCAGGAAGCGATGGGACTAGTTGCCAAAATCTTAGGTTTTTTAATGTTAGGCTTTGCGTCAGCTTTTACACTCTCTTCTTTCATCCTCATCAAGAGGCTTCTTAATTCTTCTTCACTGCCATCAGAGTGGTTATCAAATGCATATTTGAGATTGTTGGTATTTCTTTCAGCAACTTTATTCCAGCTTTTGATTCATCTAGATTGGCATTTCATATAATGTGCTCTACATGAAAGTTAAATGAATAGGGTGAAACTATATTATCTTGTCATATTCCTTTTTCAATCTGAAACCATTCCCATATTTGGTTCTGTTTCTTCTTGGCCTGCGTGCAGGTTTCTCTCGAGAAAAATAAGATAATCTAATATTGCCATCTCTTTGAGGACTTGCCACATTTTGTTGTGGTCCTCAGTCACAGGCTTTAGTGTAGTCAATGAAACAGAAGTGGATGTTTTTCTGGAACCCCCTTGCTTTATCCATAACAGTAAATGTTGGCAATTTACTCTTTGGTTCTTTTGCCTCTTCAAAAACCAGCTTGCACATCTGATAATTCCCTGTCTATACATTGCTGAAGTCTTGTTTGCAGAATCTTATATGAAATGAGCCCAATTGTTTGCTAAATTTGAACATTCCTTGGCATTGCCTTTTTTTAAGGATTGGGACATGAACTGATCTTTTCCAATTTAGTGGCCACTGTTGTAGTTTTCAAATTTGCTAGCATGTTGAGTGCAACATTCTCATAGCATCATACTTTAATATTTTAAATAACTCAGCTGAAATTCCATCACCTTCACTAGTCGTACTGTTAGCAATGCTTCCTAAGTTCCACTTGACTCATTTTCCAGGATATATGCCATTAAATAAGTAATCATATCATTGTGGTTAGAGGTGATATTAAGCTCTTGAATAGTTCTGTGTAGTCTTGTTACCTCTTCTTAATCTTTTCTGCTTCTGTTAAATTTCTACAATTTTTGACTTTTATCAGGCCCATTTTTGCATGAAACTTTTCCTTTATGGCTCTATTTTTTTTGAAGAGATCTCTTATCTTTTTCTTTTTCCATTGCTCATTTAAGAAAAGCTTATTTCTCCTTGCTTTTCTGTTGGGTATATTTTTCCCTTTCTCCCTTATCTTTTATTTTCCTTTTCCTCAGATATTTGTAAAACCTCATATGACAGGCATTTCATTTTCTTGTTCTTCTTTTCTTGGAAATATGATTTTTTTTGTTGCTGTCTCCTATACAATATTGCAATCTCTCCATAGTTCTTTAGGCACTCCGTTTACTAGATCTAATTCTTTAAAACTATTCATAATTTCCACTTTACATTCATAAGGAATGATAGTTGGGTCATAACTATATGATCTAATGATTTTCCCTACTTTCTTCAACTTAAGCCAGAATTTTGTAAGAATAGAGGGAATCATGAAAACAGAGAAAATACTTTTCCTTTGACTTTATATCTCCTGCCAGAGAATGGTCTTTAGGAAAAGATAAAATTAACAGTTTTAGTAGTGAATTGATACTGAAGGGAAATAGGAAAGTGATAGGGGATTCTTACTATTTTCAAAATGTTAAAAAAAAAATCACACTTAGATAAAAATCATCCCACCATATTGAAGATATGTTCTCTGAGCTATTGTGAGTGATGTTAAAAAGATAATAGAGAAGAGGGAAATGAGTGTAAGACTAAGAAAGAATAACTGTCATTTCAATCTTCAAAAAAAAAAAAACCCCAAAATTTCCACACCATTGAGCTTAACTTTGATGCTTGGCAAAAATACTAGAAATTCTCATTAAAGAATGGTTAATTAGCATCTAATAAATTAAGAGCGATCAAAGATAATCTTCTGATTACATTAAGTATGGGTCAAAATAATTTATTTTGACCTTTCAACAGGATTGGTAGAGGAGTGCTATTTATGCAGTTTATCTTGATTTTAGGAAAGTATTTGGCAAAATCTACTGCTATTATTTTGAACAAAATGGACTATGCAATAGGACAGTTCAATGAATTTGGACCAACTTTAATGGCAAGACACAAGGTATCAACATTAATGATGCTCTGCTAGCTTCAAAGCTTCAATTGGTAACTCAAAGATCTATGTTTGTCCCTTTGCTATATAACATTTTTATCAAAATACATATCAAATAGTACAATGATCAGTTATGCAAATGACAGAAAGTTTGGCACTATAGCTAACACATTGGGTAATAGAATCAAATTTAAAAACAAACCAATCTACCAGAACTTTAAATTGAATACAACAAGATGAGTTTACTAGGGATTAATATAAAGGTACCTTTTTTCAAAATAGTATATGAGGTGAAGAGAAGAGAAATATGGCCAAATATACCTTAATGAGACTATATACATGAGAAATATCATGATTAGTCCTGAGAACTAGATTTTAGAAAGCAGATTAAGAAGTCCCAAAATTGATACTCACAATAGGGTGAGCAGAATAGTGAGGACGTTGAGATCATATAAGGTTATATAAGAATTATTTGAAGCAAGAGATGTTTGTCATGGAGAAGAGAATTGTGAGGGTTGTTATAGTTGTCTTCAAGAATCTGTCATTTATAAGAAGAAATGAATTTGTTCTGATTGGTCCCAAAGGGAGAAACTAGGAGCAATGGGAAAACTTTCTAACTAGAATTAGCCACAAATGAAACATACTATGTCAGGAGGTAGCAGATTCTCCCTTATAAGAATTATTTGTGTAAAACTTTCAAGACCGCTTGTTAGGTATGTGATAAAGAAAATTCTTACTCAGGAATCATTTGGTAAAATCCATGTTATTCTTTGATAATTCTGCTGTGAAACCAGACATTGGGTGACCAATTTTCAAGTAGAGTGCATTAAAATGAATTCAATATTGATTTTATCTTGTTTGTAATTTAATCATTCTTTGATGACTCAGAAAGCACTCCAGAATCTTGCAGTGATGGTGCATCATTATCATATTATGCTTTACTAAGGAAAACTACTGTAGTTATTAGAAGATTAGGGGGGTTAAATTCTAGATATATAAAGTATCTAGATTTTATTAATCATCAAGATACTTTCATCATGGTTTATTTAACTTAGACAATCTAAGTAACATTTCCAACCTCTTAATCTGGTAATAACAACAAACCTCTAAGCTTTACGAAGTAGAACTCTGAACTAGTTAAAGTTGCCATGCCTGCCTCTCCACAGTTTATTATAAGTTCTATGATGGAATATAACATAGGCAAAGGCATCGTCCTGATATCAGATTTTACTTTTGGACTCTACTATTGGAACTTCCCTGCCCATGTAAGCTCAAGCCTTCTGAAAAAATGAAAAATAATTCCTCCTTACCAAGGTTTTGAGGAGCTTTGACATGTGAAATCACATAGTATAAAGATTGGGCAACTATTGATTTTGTTGGGTAAACATGAGCAATAACAATAGATTAAATGTTTGTGGAATTGAATAATCTAGATCAGGCTAATTGACTTTGTTCTAGGAATTGACTTTTCTCAATATTCACAGTACATTCCCAATATACTCAGATAATTACGGAATCTACTTGTTAATTTGTCTAACTTAAACTGTGCAATAGAATTCAAAATCATGAATTAGATACAGACTGCATGACATTGAGCAAATCATTTAAAATCCCTAATCTTTATCATTTGTAAATATGGTGATGGTATGTATTAGATCCTTTATAAGGTCATTTTCTAGCTCTGAAATTTATTGGTTTTTATTCTCTCTCTCTCTCTCTCCATACACACACACACACACACACACACACACACACACACACACACACACATCCTTTCCCCCCTTCTTTAGAGGGATAATTATCACTAGCTTAGAACATAGTAGGAATAAAGTCAGAAATAGTGGAACATGACTATATTCCCTATTGCCTTTTCCTATTTGCAGAGTACACTCATCTACCTTACAGATGTTACTATCATTTTTACTTCGTACATTATCTAGCAAAATATAATATTTGAATAGAATATTCTAAAGCAAAGCTTCTTAAACTGTGGATTGTGACCCCAAATGGGGTCATGTCATTGAATGTGGGGGTCACATAAAATTTCTCAGGGGAAAAGGGATAATGAGTGGAAAAAAGTTTAAGAAGCCCTGTTCTAAAGAGGCTGGCTACTACTAGGGTTCATTACCACTCAAGGTAAGAGATTTGAGGTTGGAAATAGTCTTCAATTTCATCTAGTCCAATCCCCTTATTTAAGGTAATAAAACCAAAGCCAGAGAAATAAGGTCATTTTCTCAATGTCACACAGTTAGTGTCAAAACTAGGATCTAAACCTTGGTGATGAATTCAAATCTAGCAATTTTCTTTTTATAACGAGGAGGCTGGCCTCAACTCCATGATGAGGTGGCTATAACAGGAATTGCAATCATAGTAAAAATAAATTGGAGTTGCACACTTCAATCAATCAATATTCTGTGGGGATAATAATCCTTTACCTGCCAAGTTACAGAATTGTGAAAAAAGTATTTTAAAAACTTTAAAGAATAATATTAATGTGAGTTATTTTTTCTGATCTTATTAATAATTATAATCAACAATAATTTGCAAAGCATTTTACATGCTATCTCATTCATTCATCACTCTTAACCCTATAAAGTAAGAGCTATTGTTATTCACCTTTTTAGAAATGAGACAACTGAAGGTGAAAACAATTAAATGATTGATCCAGTATCACATAGCTAAATGTTTTCCTGACTTCTCAGCTCTTCCTCACTCCAATTATAGCCACTGTTTCACCTAACTGTCTGGGTTCTTATTTTTATTAGGATTATTGTCTGTAAAGCAAAAAGGCTGCTGGGTATTATGGTGGTTAGAGTTCTGGACCTGGGTCATGAAGGCTTGTGTTCAAAACTAGCCTCAGATATTTATAAGCTATATGCCCCCAGTCAAGACCCTGATATGACAAACCATCCAATATTTTTGCCAAGAAAAGCTCAAATAGGGTCATGAAGACTTGGATGTGACTGAAAAGCAACTGAATAACAAAATACATGTCATTTGGTCTGCTTTTTTTCCATCTATCATTGTATCTTCAGGGCTTAGCACAGAGCCTGGCACATAAGAAAATGCTTATTAATTGTTGATTGACTCAATTGGATATCTCTCCTAAGGAAAGGCTAAGAGAATGAGTAGGAAAGTTACAAGCATCAGTACTGACCTCAGGAATTTCTTCTGGTATCAGGGTATTTTATTTAGGACAGTTTAGCAGCCACAGCAACAATCTGGATATGTAATACAACAGACTTAGCCACAATACCATATGTATAGTAGTATAGTGAGTATAGTAGGGAATACACAGCAATTAATCAAACATTTATTAAGTCATTACCATGTGCCATGTACTGTGATAAGTGCTGAGGATAGAAAAAAGAGCCAAAAGACACAGCAATTGTCTCAAAAATCTATGGGGATCTAATTAATTACATGTTATTATTAATATATACAACAAGCTATCTATAGGATAAATAAATAATTTACAGAGGGAAAGCACTGGAATTAACAGGCACTGGAAAAGGCTTCCTATGGAAGATAGAGTTTTCGTTGGGACTTAATTGAAGCCATGGAGGTGGGTGATCTATATGAAAGAAAGAGAGCAATTCTAGCAAACAAGATAACCAAAGAAAATGTCCAGAGCCAAAAAATGGCATGTCTTATTCACAGAGCAGCCAGAAGGCCAGTGTCACTGGATACCTTGGGGAGTAAAATATAAGAAGACTAGAAAGATAGGGGAAGCTGTTAGAATATAAAGGGCTTTAAATACCAAACATACCCGACCCTCTTTTTTCCCAGTTTGAATTCTTCTTATCTAAGCTCCAACTCATGTTCTTTTCTACATAAAAGCTTCCTGATATATACTATTCTTCCAGTGCCCCAACTTTTAAACTTCTCTAGCATTTTGTATCTGTTATACACTTTTCTGTTTTATATGTTATATTTCTGTATATCATAGACTACTAAAAAGTCTTTAAATACCTTTAAAGCAAAGACCATGCCATTTATTTTTTTCCTTGTTAATTTTTAGATCCCTTTCAACAAAGTGTTTTACTTATAATAGCAGTTTAATAAATGTTTGTTGAATTGAACTGGGGACTAAATAGATGTAAGCGATAAAAGTGAGAGATGAATCTCACACGTTGCCAAGAATTTTTAGTTGTTTATATTATAAGCTTCTTTGGGAATGGTGTATTGTCTATCTCAAACTGTAAAGGCCTAACAAACAGAAACCCAGACTCAGCTATTAATCTTACTTAGTACTGTGCACATTGAGAAGAATATTTAATATTAGTCCAAAGAGTGATAGAGTAGCTAAGTGACACTTTGATGGAAGACTGAGTTCAAATCAGGCCTCAAATACTTACTAACTAGCTATGTGACCTAGAGCAAGTCAGTTAATCTCTGTTTGCCTCAATTTCCTTAACTGTTATATGGGGATATTAGTAGCAACTATCTCCCAGGGTAATTGTCAGGTGCTTTGTGAAATCCTTAGCACAATCCCTGGGTGCTGTATAAATGCTAGCTATGATGAAAAAGGTTATGAACCAATTTCTACATCTTTACTCCTTTGTTCCTCATGTCTTCTTATTTTTGACCATTCATTTCTTTTTATCCCTTTGAAACAAAATATATCTTATTCTTTTATTTCTCTGTTCTAATAGGTCCCCATAATTGTTCTTAGTTTAGTTTTGTTTTGTTTCATTTCTCTCTGAAAGTTTTCCTTTCGTCTCCCCCTTTCTCCCATTTTGTTAGCATTTCTTACTTTATTGATAGTAGTAGAAGAAAAACCCACCCTGGAGATTAGAAGTTTTTTACCCATGAAATCCTGGTCTCAGCCAGTCACATGGATAGCACTTACAATTCATTCTGTTTTGTGCGGGGAGAGGTGGATAGGGACAGATCTCTAGATCGGTGCATATAGTGAATGAAGAAACATGTAGTTAAAATCATGAGAATTTTGTAGACATAGATTGTATGGGAGCTGGGAGAAAAGAGAATTGAAAATGAAGAAAAATACATATGAAGTAAGTCAGAATGCCTTATTTTTCTCAAATAAAATTTTTGTAGATTGCTCAAGTCTCTTTTTGCTCCAAAATCTTGTGATTCATGGACAGCATTAATATAACTCTAGCACTCTCAGACAAAATACTCTCATACTAAATACTCTCCAAGTATTTTAGACTCAAATATATGAAAGAGACGATGTCATAGCATTCAGTCTTGTTCATTGCTGAGAATATGAGACTTTGGAAGGTGTGTAGTAGGGAAATGTCTCACTTCCCCAATTTTGAGTCAGATCCATATGCTAGGTAAACTAGGACACAATACAACGCATCCATTCATTTCTGCCAGCTTTCACAATCAGTGCTGAATATCACAGTTGTGCTAATCTATGCTGGTGGTTAAGATGACCAAAATTAGTAGAGAAATTACTGAATATTCTATTTTATGTAAATATTTATGCCTTTAAGTTAATAGTTGAAGATCCATTGGTTCAGTGCAAAATAAGAAAATAAGCTTTCAGGGAATAGAAATTTTAAATAATGTTATGACAAAATTTTGAAATCTTTGATTGACAGTGTTTTTTTTTTCTTTTGAGGAGTAGGGAAATGGAAAAACTGGAATAATGCAGTATAAATATAAATAAATTTCCTAGGCTACATGAAGGAGTGGATTTTTTCTCCAAAACTATAGAATTAAAAGCTGGATATAAATTAAGATTGAATCCTTTAGACACAGAAGAAGGAAGAGTGAAAATATTTTCAAGCTCTTTACTAATACTTCCCTCATAAAAGAGGAAATTGAAAGAAAAATGTGTTGGTTATACGATGACATTTCTTCAGCAAAGTAACATTCTGTTTGGAACCATGATGCCAATGTATCTTTTGCCTTCAGATTTCATCTTTTCCTATGACTTAGATCCGTGGCCCAAGTGAAAATTTCATTTTTCTTTGCTAAACTTCTGTTTTCCAAGCCCTTCATTCATCCCAATCCATTTTTGCTCTGCTTTACCCCAGACTCAATCCTCCTCTGTGCCTTTCGTCTCTAGTGTCCTCTGAATCCTGTTGTAATTCTAAATTCGTTCCTTCATTCCTCCATCCACAGGAACTTAGTTTTCTTTTAAAGTCATCATATCACTTAGCACCCTCTCTATATATACTACCTGTTTCAATACCCTCACTACTCTCTCTCTCTCCACAAATTCACACGACCATGAGGAAGAGTTAACTCATTTCTTCTTCACTGACACTAGCTTGGGCACTATCACCTCAACAACCTGTGCTTTGAAATTAATGATTAGTCCCAATATTCATTGTTAACATCTAGCAACCTCAAGAATTTATCATCCTGCTTCCCACCTACCTTATGAAACAATCAATTTCTGCTATCATCTTTGATTACTTTAGTATTCAAGCTGCATTCTTGCCATCCAGAATCTAGCCCCATCAGGTTCCATGACATCTATTGCCAGTTGCCCTCAGCCCATCTGCTCAGTTTTGATGATGGTCTCACCTGAAGGTAACATGGTGGAGAGACATCTAGATTTGGAATCAAAATATCTAAGTTTGAATACCAGTTCTCCTACATTTATTCATGACATCTCAATTTCCTAATCTATAAAATTAGAAAGTTGAACTAGATAATCTCAAAGATCCTTTACCAGCCAAAACTCCTCCAATCATAGAACTAAAATTTCCCCACCTATAAAAATCCCCAACTCAGGACTTTCCCTCTCCATTTACTCCATTTTCAGGTCCCCTCATTGTTTTACTCCTCCTAAAACTGCTCTTTGCCTTTATCACAGCTCTGTCTCTTCTTCCAATTCATCCCTTCTATTTGGATTTAATTTTTCCTCATGGCATTGTGACTAGTCATTTCAACAATGTCTTTTACCAGGCCTCATTTCCAAAATATATAGAGAATTGACTCTAATCTATAAGAAATCAAACCATTCTCCAATTGATAAATGGTCAAAGGATATGAACAGACAATTCTCAGACAAAGAAATTGAAACTATTTATAGACATATGAAAATATGCTCCAAATCATTATTAATCAGAGAAATGCAAATTAAGACAACTCTGAGATACCACTACACACCTGTCAGATTGGCTAGAATGACAGGGAAAGATAATGGGGAATGTTGGAGGAGATGTGGGAAAACAGGGACACTGATACATTGTTGGTGGAATTGTGAACACATCCAGCCATTCTGGAGAGCAATTTGGAACTATGCTCAAAAAGCTATCAAACTGTGCATACCCTTTGATCCAGCAGTGTTTCTACTGGGCTGAAGGGAAAGGGACCTGTATGTGCCAAAATGTTTGTGGCAGCCCTGTTTGTAGTGGCTAGAAGCTGGAAAATGAAAGGATGTCCATCAATTGGAGAATGGTTGAGTAAATTGTGGTATATGAATGTTATGGAATATTATTGTTCTGTAAGGAATGACCAGCAGGATGAATACAGAGAGGACTGGCGAGACTTACATGAACTGATACTGAGTGAAATGAGCAGAACCAGGAGATCATTATATACCTCAACAATGATACTGTTTGAGGATGTATTCTGATGGAAGTGGACCTCTTCGATAAAGAGAGCCTTAATTGATCAAAGATGAACAGAAGCAGCTACACCCAGAGAAAGAACACTGGGAAATGAATATAAACTGCTTGCATTTTTGTTTTTCTTCCCGGGTTATTTATACCTTCTGAATTCAATTCTCCCTGTGCAACAAGAAAACTGTTCGGTTCTGCACACATATATTGTATCTAGGATATACTGCAACCCATTCAAACATATAAAGGACTCTTGCCATCTGGGGGAAGGGGTGGAGGGAGGGAGGGGAAAAATCGGAACAGAAGTGAATGCAAGGGATAATGCTGTAAAAAATTACCCTGGCATGCATTCTATCAATAAAAAGTTATTTAAAAATTAAAAAAAAAAAAAAACAATGTCTTTTACCTGGATGTAGAATCATTTTACAGATGAGAAACTGAGGAAGACAGAGGTTGAGTGATGAGGTGTGTCAGTTGAGCTAGTAAGTCCCTGAAGCCAATTTAAACCCGAGTCTTCCTGATTGTAGCTGATTCTCTCATCACATATACCCTAGACTATGGCAATAACCCACTAATGGGCCAGCCTACCCCAAATTTCTTTCTCTCTCCAATTCATCCTTCTTACACCTGCCAAAATAATCTTCCCACTGTACAAATATGACAACATCATTCTTCCATTTAAAAACCTTTTGTGGCTTCCAATTGCACAGATGAGAAAAATCTAAAGATCATATCCTTAAAATTTAGATAGTCCACAAGTTGTATTTGATAGGTATCCTCAGTTTGTTACCAAGATGTATGTGTAGGATCACTCTTTTTCCCTTTGTATATTTCAAGCTGCTCCTTAATCCCATACTGGGCTAAAATTCTGCAGGCCATCCCCTATGACGAACATTCTTCTTTCCCTTTCCACAAAGTTTTACTGTGGTTCAGATGTCCCCTTTTGCAGGAATGCTTCCCTGGGCTTTCAGGTGAAAAAGATCTCTTTTACTTGAAATTTCTTATAGCAGTTATTTTTCAGCCACTGTGTTGGCCTTATCATATTCTCCTTATTTCATACCCATTAGTATAAAACGGTTTCCATTAAATTATTAACTCCTTGAAAGCAAAGAGTATGTTTTTCATTTTTGTATCACCAACTCTCTATGCATATTAAATACTTAATAATCCCTTGTTTATTTAAATTTTATGGAAAATTATTTAAATGAAATCATGATGTATTGACAAATAGAATGTCATTTTAAAAATATTTTGTTTAGCTAGTGATCACTATGAGAACATTTTAAGGGCATATTTTTAAATCCTATCATTCATAGATATCACATGAGATCAAGTGCTTTTACTTCATTTGGATCAGGGTTTCTTAATCTTGGGTCCATCAACTTGGATTGTTTTGTGGATCAATAGATAGAGGAATAGATTTTAATCACTATTTCACATAATTGCTTCCTTTTTTTGCTCCTGTGTTTTTTGTTTAAAAACATTCTGAAAAGGGGTCCATAAATCTTACTTATGGGTACATGACAAAAACAAGATTAAGAACACCCTTGTCAGACTATTATGATGATTTATCTAGAATATGATTATAATGATCCTATTTTCAACTACCTAATTATCAACAATAATGGGAATATGGGAAACACAGCCATTGTAGGCAGTGAAACTTAATCCAAAAACATTTACTTAATGTTTAACAATAAATAACTTAAGTGAATATTTTTATTATGTAGCTAGATGGCATACTAAAAAAAAGTAGATTTGAAGTTAGAAAGACCTGCATTTATATCATGCCTCAGATATTAGCTCTGTAATCCTGGGCAAGTTATTCTCTGAGCCTTAGTTTTCTCACCTGTAAAATGGAGATAATTAAAAAAAAACCAATCTCAATGAAAATAAGACATGAATTGCCTTAAACTTAAAATTTTTAAAGTGAAATATAAATGAAAATAATTATCATTAGCTATTATTTATTTTTATTCCCTATTTTGACTGGAGTTTCTAAGCAAATGACATACATCATTTGCTTAGATATATATTTATAGATAGATAGATAGAGATAGGCTTATATATTCCATCCAGGGATAGCATAGCTGTTGTTCTTTTTTCCATTCTCCTGAAAGGAAGAAAGACATTTTCAACAAACAGCTTGACATATAATATGCAATAATATAAACTTCTGAGTATTAGATAGCCATGCTGAAGCATTCTACCATCCTTATTTCATATACACTAAACAACTGGTCTGGCTTCTTGTCTTTGGCTTCTTGCCAGAAATATTTAATTAAAGTTATTGGCTGACCCTTTGTAGAACTTCCTGCAGTAAATTATTTATGTATTCCAATAGAAGTGTCCTTGAGCACTAACAAAGGGTTTTGTTTTGTGTTCATTTCTCTGTCAAAGTTCAGGCCCAGTAATCTATGGCCCATGCTTTGTTCTGAGTTCTACCAATGTAAACAAGAATGTTCAAAATTCAGGTGCCTGCTTAGTTATGGCAAGACTCTAAAGAGCTTACTGCTATTATGTTTTGGATAAGAACCAGTCAAACAAGCTGTCAGTAGAGAATGTGAAAATAAAAAGATATTGTGCTAAGTAGTTTTGGGGGTAGAGCTCTCATTAAATGGATCTACCTCTAGTGCCTCCTGAGAAATTCCCTCATACCTCTAATAGCTAATACATGGCGTCCAAATCGGACTCATCCTCTCATTTGAAACTTATCATGAATTAAGCCTTCTTTTCTACCATTCTTCCCTGGCTCAAGTAATTTGGAATTCAACTACACAAATATCAACTCAACATTTCATACCCCTTAATTTCAAAGTAATTAACAAGATGTTCAATGGGCAAGAATGACTCTTTGATTAAGTTACATATTCAATTAATCAAAGACATAAAGTAGGTGTAAACAAGTCTAGCTTTATTTAATCAAAATTATTAAAGATTTAAACTAGGTATAGTTAAGTTCTTAATCAATTTATGAGGAAGTTTTAAACCATTGGATGAAATCAGATAAAAACACAAGGGAAATATTTTGTGACTAGTTGAAAGAACTGGGTAATTCACTGGGATTATATATTTTAGTGAAGACATTTGAACAGGAAAGAAGTCAAGCTTTAAGAACACCTTGAGGAGGTACTTAAGTACCAATAAATCTATTTTTCAATTATGTAGAGGGCTGTCACCTAAAAGAGAAACCAGACTTGTTGGACTTGGCTACAGAGGGCAGAAGTAGTTTGAAGAGGAGTGAATTTTCACTTATTGACTTTATTTCTCTTTGGACTAGACTTTATCATGCTCCTTCTAGATATCTTTCCTCTCTTCACCCCTTTTCAGCTTCCTTTTCTGTGTTATCTTCTCTCATTGTATTGGAAACTTCTTTTTTTGTTGTTGAGGCAATTAGGGTTAAGTGACTTGTCCAAGGTCACACAGCCAGGAAGTCTAAGTATCTGAGACCAGATTTGAACTCAGATTCTCCTAACTTCAGGGCTGGTGCTCTATCCACTGCGTCACCTAGCTGCCCCAGACTGGAAACTTCTTAAGTACAAGGGCTGTCTGGGTTTTTTTGTGTTTTTAGCTCTCACACTTAGTACAGTCCTTGTCATACAGCAGGAACTTAATAAATATTTATTGATTAAATGAGATGAAAAATTTGCTAGCAGAGCCAACTGAAAGTAGAATATTGCCTTGAAATATGCTAGGCTTTTCTCCATTGGAAATCATCTTGCAAAAGTAGGCAAATATTCCTGGGGCACATTGTAGATAGAATTTTTCTTCTGTTACATGTTGGACCAAATTGCCCAAGAGCTTCCTTTGCACTCTGGTCTTCTGTGGATCCTGTGGATGCTAATTTCCCATACTAATGCAGAAAAGAGGAAAATCTATCAATACATCAACTTTGCCTCTTATCTCCTTAAAATGTAAATATCTTGAGAGGCTTTTGATTCACTTGAACAATACTGAGGTCATTGTGGGCTAAAGCTAATTGGGATATTTTTAACAAGGATTCTTTTATTATTTGTCTAGGTCTACAAATTTCTCAGTACTATATTTTTAAGAAATGTTTAAATAATCAGATAATGGTAGAGTAACACAACGATCCTTTGCTATCTACTTCCTGAAACATGACATCAGTTGATTAAAATCATGCATCATAATCAAATTCATTGCATAAATATTTATCAGACATCGATCATGCCCATTTTAAATAATTTCCCCATAAACTTTATTGACACTATATATTTTATGATCGTATTTTCTCAGTGGGTAGAGGCAGAGTCCAACTTCAGAGTCACAAAGATCTGTATTCAAATCCTGCTCTAACTCATTTAGGTTAGTTGTTGTTGTACTACCTTCATTCCTAAAAAGGATTATGATATCGGGAAGGGACGATGTGACTTGCAAGTGAATTAGGTTTAAATGAGCTAGAACTGGGCAGAGTGACCAGCCTCACTCTCTCCTTCATAACCATCTGAGTCCATTGGTAGGATATATATCAGGATAACCGAGAATGGTCCTGAGCCAAGTCATTTACTTTCAATGTTCCCAGGCAACCAGCTAAAACTATGAATTGCTGAATAGTTTTTAATCTGCACTTTAGGAAAATAAAATCTTGAAGCACTTCTCTCAATTTGACAAACAGCCTAAAACAGTTTATAATCTAGACACAAAGATAAAGTGTACTTTCCACTATTGCCATATTGCCATCAAAAAAAAAAAAAAGTTGTATTTCACTCTTATTAAAAACTAACTCTAGTCAATCTTTAAGAAATTGTAGACCTACCATAATGTCTTCCATGGCCATCCCAGCCTTCTTAAAGATTGAATTGAGTTAATTTTTAACAAGAGTGTAATACAACTTTTTTTTTTTTTTTTTTTGGTGACAATATGGCAATAGTGGAAAGTAAATGAGACTTTAAGATGAGAGAGATGGATTCAAATTCTGTCCTTTAGTCTTCCTAATTGTATGACTATGGACAAGAGATCTTAGTGATTTGAGGATAATGGTAACATGGCTTCATAGGATTGTAGTCAGGATCAAATTGTATATATGTGTATACATACTCTGTCTACATGTTTGAACATGTGCACATGGCACTACAAACACAAAGCATGTATGCATAGATGTGTTGTATATGTATGTATTATGTGTGTACATGCAAATACACATACATAGGTATGTGTGTATATGCATGTATGTAATACTATATGTGTTTTATAATATATAACTATATTCATCTGTGTATACACAATACATAGGATACATGTATGTAGTGCAGTAGTGTAGTGTGATACTTTGAAATTTTTAAGTATCATGTGAATGTTATCTATTATCATTACTAATTTTTTAATTCTGCTTTTAATTAAAATATCCACTCAATTTAAGGTTTTACATGCATTTTCCTTCACTTTGGAAATAGGATGTTTATGTGGTGTTCCCAAAAGACTATTACCTAAGAATTTAATTATTTAAAAACTTTTTAAATAAAAAGGTGATTTTAAAGCTAGTAAGAAGGCATTATATTGGAAGTGTGTATGAATCTCTTTTGCTTCTTATAAAGTCCTGTTTGTGTTATTTATTTCTCCATAGAAAACAACAACCAAAAAAAACTATGATTATTACCAAAAGAATCTGTTTATTTACTTCATATAGCAAAAATATCCCGAGCTCTTCAGATACTAATTCTTGTCTATTCTTTTCTCATTTTAATTTCTAAAACAGAAATGGTTTGCTTTTTAAATAAGGTGACTGCTTAGCTTATCTAAGTTTGTATCTGGTGATTGGCCACCCACTCCCTCTCTTAAAGACATGTTTTTCTGACCTTTCTTTCTGCCTGCCTAAATATACGACTGCTGAATATCTTGGAAGTCATTTCTTGGTGTTCTCTGGCAAGTGTCAGGGAGCCTCTTATAAGAGTCTTACAACATGAGTGCTCTCTTAGACTTGGAGGATGACTCAGTATGCCCATTAGAAATATTTGGTCATCTTGTTTCTCTGTCTCTTTGTCTCTGTCTTAGTTAGCTCGCTCTCTCTCTCTCTCTCTCTCTCTCTCTCTCTCTCTCTTTTTCTCTCTCTCTCTTTTTCACACACACACACACACACACACACACACAGACAGACCGGCTTTTTTTTTTTTTTATGAGAGAATCAAGTCAAAGTATCATTGAAACATACTTACAGGACTACAATGACTATTTCTGTTCTCATTAATTCCTGTGTGTTCTACCACCTTATTCCCAAACTTTCAGACCAAATGTTTTTTAATTCCGTCAAGATTGAAAGCAAGTCCCATCCACAAAGAACTCTGGGCAGATATTCAGAAACTTATTGGCAACACTGAAGAACAAACTTTAACATTCTCCCACAAAATAGAAGAATCAATAAGTATTCACCAATAGAAAATGTCCAACAGAGAAATGGCATCTTTTAGATCTATATTCTATAGTTCCCTCTCATCCCCTTTCCCTTACTGATCAAGTTGGAAACTGAGTAAAGTTAAGTTGCTAGAAGCATGAAAATTTTTCTGAGCATAACCATGTAGACCAAGTTTCAGGTTCATTAGAAAACTGGATACAAAAAAATAAGATTCTGCCTAGCTTTATGTTTTACTCTGATTACTTTAAAATAATTCTCATAAACTGTTCCAAGTAAGACCTCTTTTGAGGGTGTGAGGATAAAGAAGCTTTTATTTTTTTTCTGAAATAATAATAAATTAATCTGAGTTAGTTATTTTTAAATTTCATACTAAAGTTATGTTCTCTTACTGTTATATTCACCACTGAAATAAAAATTTCAGCTCCCATAATATGCAATTGGTGAAGAAAGAGATCCTATTATTTACATAGCTGAACTAATCTTTTTAAAATACATTGGGCTTTGAAACTTTGAAGAGTGACAACTTGATTGTACCCAGATCACAGTGATTTCAACTAGCATTCATTTTCTACTACTGTATGTAATTGATTTTAACCAACATTTATTTTCTACTACTGTATGTTGATGGTATTGTTCCAAACAGAAGGAAATAGTTGCTACTCTCAGGTAGTTTATATTATATGGCTGAGTTGTTTTTCAATCATGTTCAAATCTTTGTGACCCTATTTGGAGTTTTCATGGCAAAAATTCTAGAAGGATTTGCCATTCCCTTCTCCAGCTCATTGTACTGATGAGATAATGGAGGCAAACAGCTAACTGACTTACCCAGATTACACAGCTAGTAAGTACCTGAGGCCAGATTTGATTTCGGGAAAATGATACCTGACTTCAGGACCAGTTAGCTGCTTATGTTAAAAAAAAAAAAAAAAAAAAGCTACTGGCTAGATTTTCTCTCAGGCCTCTTACAGTTCAAAAATTGTATGTGGGATTAATAGTAACATTCTGTCTGATAGGTTTAAATTTGCAAGCCAACAGAAATTTAATTTTTTTTTCCTTCAGTACTACTCTTTCAATGTACAATAAGCTAATCTCGGTTAGAG